>NW_024465212.1:0-407940 GCF_017591425.1 Ochotona curzoniae | reverse complement strand
AAAGAACGCTATTTCCTCAAACTACCCCAACACAAAACATGCTCCTCAACACAGTCACTAGGAGGAGTCTCTGAGGATTGATTCATTGTTGCTGCATTCCCAGGAACAAGTCAAAGCTTGTTGAGCTTACTTGCGCATCAAGTAAGATTTGAGAGCAGTGGGAGATTCTCATGTGAGTGCATGGGAGTGAGAATAACACAGATCTTTCCAGAGTCTCCCACATGCATTGGGAGCAAGCTGCTTCTCACAAGTTCACATGCTCTATTAGGCCTCATTGTGGAAGGAATCTTTTCACCTTCTAACAAATCCTCACAATGCATTTCCATTGACCATGTCTTTGCCAGCACACTAAGTATTTGAGCATGCACACTCATAGAAAGATATTGATACTACAAGTCAGAACAACTGCGAACTCTTCATGGCTTCTATGCACTGTGTGTGATATAATATCACTTGCTTTTGCACATGCTATGTCTCATGTGTGTATGGCACACCCTCTGGAGACTTTTCAAAGCTTCCTCAACTGATGCAATACACAGAATCAAAACCATATCACATATATATATACATACATATGTATGATGTATATATATATACACAAAATCTAAGAATAACACATACACACATACAAACTACACAAAGTACCAATTACATATAACATTGAGATGCTCTATATTCACATATATATATATCTATAAATACACACACTCATATATATGTATATATATATGTATATATGTATATAGGTAACGTTGTGTTAGGAACACATCTATACATATGATCATAACATTACCATACCAATTTTCAAATGCATACATATGATCTTTTTAAATAAAATATTCATTTATCTTTATTGGAAGCCAATATACAGAAAGGAAGAGACAGATGAAAATCTTCCTACTGATGATTCACTCCCCAATTTTGTGCAATGGCAGGTATTGTGCCAATCAGAAGCAGGTAGCCAGGAAGTCTTCCAGGTCTCCCACATGGGTACAGAGTCCCAAAGATTTGGCCCATCCTCAACTGCTTTCCCAGCCCACAAGCAGGAAGCAAAATGGGAAGTATGGCCACTGGGATTAGAAGCGGCCAACAGATGAGATCCCAGCACGACCATGTCAATGTCCCTAGGTGTAGGCCATGGCGCCAGGCCATGTCCTTCTCTCTTTCGGAGAATGGACTTTCAAACTAGGGATGGGACCAGATGTTATCTCTGATATAAGTCAACCTTTGTGCCAAACAAGATAATTAAACTCCGTGAGTTCACCCATGTTCATTCTCTGTTGTGACCCACTGTGAAGAGCAAAGGGGTGATCCGGGAACTCAGAGGAATGCACGCTGAGGGGAGAAGTACTGGAAGGAAGGGGTGATCCAGGAGCTCAGAGTAACACTCGCTGAGGGCAGGAGTACTGAGTGCAAGCAGGTGACCCTGGGTGAATGTAGTGCCTTCTTTTCCTCAGCCAAGGGCATCTCTGGCAGCCCAGGCTCACACTCACTTTCCTTCCATCACAGAGCCCCACACGTCCCTGTATAGGGAATCTTGTGTTTGTTCTTAAGTTATAAGCTTTCACGGTCCAAGTTTCAGTGAGTGGGTATGATCACCTGAGGGATGTAATTACTAGCGCCAGAAGGCAGGCACAATCAGGTGGGAGAATGAGCTGTAACAGAATTAGGAAGAGAATGGTAGGATGATGTGGTCTCCACCAGCAAGGAGAACAAATCCTGGGCCTGTGCTTTCTGCCTTCTCCCCAGGGCCTTGTTGAGTGCTCACTGACCCCTTCGACCAAGAGGGGCCAACAAGCCAGGCATCTTGGTGTGAGATGTCTGATCTCCACATGCAGACAAGTCCCTCTGCAATTTTGCACAACACCGTTTCGGTCAAGCAGAGAGGAATCCACACATGTAAAACATAAGGCAGTAACAGTTTCAGCCACGAGTACCGCATGGGGCCGGCTTTGCACTGCTGTCCCCTTGCAAATCTCTTCTGGGGAGACAGAGCACTGCAATCTCAGCTGAGAGAGAGTCCTCATGAGGCGAAGAAAGTTGTGGGCAATGGACGTGGAGGGGGATGTGGCAAGGGGCCAGTCTCAGGCCTCGGGCTGTGCCCAAAATGGGAGTTGGGCCTAGTAACAGAAAGATCTATTCCCACGTGGTGTTGAACAGCCTCCCAACTGCCCACCAGGGTCTGCAAGAGCTGGCATCCAACCATATGGGCTCAAACAAAACACTGCCACCCCTTGTTATAAGTAAATATTAATAACTGGAGGAGCAGGACAGACTAAGAAAAGGCAACATAGAATTGCTGTGTGCCGAGAAGCACAACAGGGCACAGGTGACAAACTCCTCCAGAGCTTCTCACTAATTCGTGGGGACTGGGCACCAAGACAACTTACCAGGATTTGGATCCTTTTGGAGACAAACACAGAGAGAAAGACCTTCTATACTCTCTCAGTGTCTACTCACAGAATATAATAAATTGTCCAAAGCAAGACTTCCCTGGGGCACGGCCTTAGCCAGGTGCGGAGCGAGCCTGGGGTCAACACCATGGGCTTCCTTAACCATCACCTATTGGCATGGAGCTCTGAGGCTATCGGCCTCACTGTGCAGCTTCTTGTGAGGAGCAGACCCAGGCAAGCAGGACCTAAGGGGGCACATTCCTGCAACTGCGCGTCATTCCTGAGGAGCAAAGGACATGACCTACAAGGGAAGAGAGGGCAAGACCTGCATATCTGAATCTCCAACTTTAGCTGTAAACATCAGTTCTGGGACATTTGATGCGGCAGGAAGGGGGGAGGGGGAGCAGTTGGCTTCTGAGCTGGCATCCTGTGGAATGCTGCCATCACAAATAGTGCCTTTACTCATTATGCTACAACACTGTTGCACTAACTCAAAATTTGAAAAGCTACTTGAGCTGCTAGAAATGAATAGAACCTTCAAAATTCACCTCTTCGGGCTGTGCTTGCAGCTGGCCTAGCAGCATATCAGATAAAACCATCGCCTATATGTGGCCCAGCCATTGAAATCTTTTGGAGAATGGGTGAATACATAGAAGATCACTCTGTCTGCATCTCTCTTCCTCACTGCTCACATCCAGATTGCCCAGGAGGTTGACAGCCCAGGGTGATGGAGGGGCTATAAGGAGGAAGGCCTCTCTTTTCTCTTCCTCTCCCTTGGTTCCCCCTACCTCCTCCTCTGCCCACTGCAGGCCTAGCTATGAACATCTGCTGTCTCAACAAAGAGCAGTGCATCATCATGGAAACCAGAATGAGGGGTTGACCGGCAGTTAATAGAGTGCTGGAATTTTGGGCAGCTTGTGGTGGGGATGGTGACAAGCATGCCAACTTGCTCTTCTACAGGTTTGTACTAAAGAATGATGGGCTTCCCAACAGGTGGATAAGGTTTGGGGTCTCAGGTAAAACAGTGTTGGAGTCTAAAATGGGAAGCTTATGAGCCCTACTGAATAGTATGTGCCTTTGTTAGTTTGAGGTGACTGAAGACTGGGTGAGTGTAGGCACTGTTTTAGGCTGAGCATCTGCGTGAGTGAGATTTGACATTTCTCAAGTTGAACTGTTTGGACCGGTGCTGAACATTGATCGAAGGGCAACTGTGTGATTGGTGACATGCTGAGTGGGGCTATTTGCAGCCACCAGGTGTGAGGCTTATGCGCTCTCACCAGGTAGTGGACATGGTCCCTGACTGGTCAAGGGTCCTTGAGCTATTACCCTGAAGAATTTGTTAGGTGCTCAGTGTGAAGGGGCCTGTGGCATAGGCCAAAGTTGAAGGTTTCTCAGTACAAGGCTAAAGCTGGGCTCTGGTCTATTATTCCTGCTCTCCCCAAGTGCTTTCAGAAATTGCTGCCCTCCTGTGACTCTGTGGTATTACAGAAAAATGCCACCATGCAGTGTTCCTTGTAGTACTGGCTATCTGATGATGCTGTGACGAAAGCAGTCTATCTAGGAACTGATGGTGCAGGGCGGAGGAAGGAGCCATGACTATCAGTCATGGTCACCTCAGCCTTGGGTCCTGTTTTTCTGGGTGGAGCTGAGCTTATAAGCACTCAAGTCTTTGCCCTATGCACAACACCATTGCGTCCTACTCAGTGAATGATAAGACCTATAAGAGTCAAGCTCAAGTCAAGCTTCAACTTCAGGATGCCGCATTCCTGCTGGACCATTCTGGAACCTAATGAAGACTTGCTTTCAATAGTTGAACTCCAGGTAGAAGCAGAAAAGTCAAAATTCATGTTGTGCATTTTGTTCAATTGAGTTGAAGCACATGTAGGTTGTTTCTTGGTGGGCAGTATCTATGCGTGTGATAGTGGTCAGGGTGTACATGTGTGCTATTTTCTGAAATCTCAGCATCTGAACTAATGCATATTCCTTTGTGTTCAGCACCTCTCCATGTATATGTCAACCCTTTAGGTGACTAGTTTCAGGAGGGGTGTGCAGAGAAATCTTCAAAACCCTACTGAGTAGTTTCTAATGCTCGTGTCCTACCCAGTGAGTTAGAAGTGCATCCCCACTGACCATTTCCTGTCTCTTTCTAAGCTTTCCTTGCTGTTCTCTGTCTATTCTAGTTTTTTGTTTGTTTGTCTTGAGGGGTTCTTGGGGTGATCCTGATGGTCATTAAGAATGAGAGTTAGGACTCAAGTCAGAATTCTGCAGTTATTAATTGCTGCCCATCTCACTATTCCACCCATGATGAGATCTCTGAAAAATCCACTGGTTGACATAGTCCACTTTAGAGTTTGTGTTTGCCTAGATTTTCAGTGCCAACATATGGCATGGCATATGTGGAATGGTTGATTGACTTATATCCTTTGTCTATTTTTTAAATGTTATTATAAGTTTTAAATATTCATTTCATGACACAGTTTCATAGGCTCTGGGAATCTCCCTAGTCCTACCCTTGCCCTCAATCCATGATGGATTCCTTCAGATTGTTGCAGTAGAGCAGTTCATATCCAGTCATGATTCCTTTGCTGCGAGCATGTAACATGCATTGTCAGATGAATTCAATAGTTTCCTGGAGAGACCATCACTTGTCTGAAAGTAGAGCTGACACAATACCATCCACTCCAATGAGAAGCCACAACATAACATCAACAACAATTTACAGCATCATGCAGTTAATTGACATGGTACTGAGTGACCAATATGTTACAAAATGCAAATTATTTCTTTCTTTTTTTTTTTTTAGGTCAAACTGGCAGTGAACTGAGAGCTCATTTTTTTGTATGACTTCAATTATTTAGGTAAGAATGATTTTTTAAAGTTTTATTTATTTGTTTTAATTGTTATTAACATTGTAATATGTGATACAGTTTTCTAAGCACTGGGATTCCCCCCACCCCTGTCACAATCCTCCCCCCATGGCGGATTCCTCCACCTTGCTGCATAACCACAGTTCAAGTTCAGTTGAGATTCCTTCATTGCAAGCATATACCTAGCATAAAGTCCAGCATCTTATTGTCCAGATAAGTTCAGTGGCTTCTTGTGGAGACCTTCTCTGGTCTGAAGTTAGAGCTAATGAGTAAAGTTCCGGTCAGTTAAAAGCCCCAACAAAACATCAGCATCAATATACAATGTTATGGAATTAATTGACATAGTATGGAGTAAACAATATGTTAAAAATAATGCAAGTTTAATTCTTCAAAACAACTGGGTTGAGACAGTATCAATGACAGGTTCAAAAAGTAACAAACAACTAAGCAAAAATTACAGGTTAAATCAAGGCAAACATGTGGTATCTAACCTTTTGGGATTCACTCATTTCCCTTAGCATTATAGTTACCAGTTGGGCCCATTTAGCCACAAAGAGCTGCATTTTGATTTTTTTAATAGCTGAGTAGTATTCCATGGAGTAGATGAACCAAAGTTTTCTTAGCCAATCTTCTGCTGATGGGCATTTCGGTTGCTTCCATGTTTTTGCAATTACTGATTGTGGTGCTATGAACATAGGGATGCATGTTGGTTTGTTGTGAAATAGGTGTTTTGGATGTATTCCTAGGAGTGCTATTGCTGGATCATATGGTATGCAGATTTTGAGTTGAGTGTTCTCCAGACAGATTTCCATAAAGGCTCTACCAATTTGCAGCTCCACCAGCAGTGGAGTAGGGTTCCCTTTTCCCCGCATCCTCGCCAGCAAGCGTCATTGGTGTTCTTGCTTATGTGGGCCAATCTTACTGGTGTTAGGTGGTACCTCATCGATGTTTTAATTTGGATTTCCCTTATTTCCAGGGAACTGGAGCATTTTTTTCATATGTTTGTTTGCCATTTGGGCTTGTTCCTTTGTGAAATGTTTGCCCATTTCCCATGCCCATTTCTTGAGTGGCTTGTTTGTTTTGTTTTGTTGGTTGTTTTGGAGTTCTTTGTATATCCTGGAGATTATCCCACTATCTCCTACCTAGTGTGAGAATATCTTCTCCCATTCTGTGGGTTGCTTTTTTACTTTGCTGATTGTTTCCCTTGCTATACAGAAGCACAAATAATCAAGCAATAATCAAAAGCATGCTTTTATGATATTCATGAAACGCCCTATAATCCCTCTAGTTAAAACACTATAAAATTGGCTAAAAGAGCTACAGTTTCTATCCTTTAAACGGGTCTCAACTTTCTTTTAAAGATTTATTTTTATTATTTTTTTTTATTGGAAAGGCAGATATACAGAGAGGAGAGACAGAGAGGAAGATCTTCCGTCCGATGATTCACTCCCCAAGTGAGCGCAACGGGCAGATACTATGCCGATCCGAAGCCAGGAGCCTCTTCCGGGTCTCCCACGCGGGTGCAGGTTCCCAAAGCTTTGGGCCGTCCTGGACTGCCTTCCCAGGCCACAGGCAGGGAGCTGGAAGGGGAGCGGGGCTGCTGGACCCATATGGGATCCCGGGCATGCAAGGCGAGGACCTTTAACCACTTGCGCCACCGCGCCGGGCCCAATGGGTCTTAACTTTGAGGGTAACAGTAACTATATTTTTTGGCATAGCAGTTTTGACTCATACACCCATCACTTCCATTATAGTTTATTACATTCTTAACAAGTCATTTTCCAGAATGCATGCTATATGTCTTGACTAGATTCCAGTGCAATGGGTAGGCACACAATAAGGTGTTCAGAAATGGCATGGGCTTACTTCTACTGCTGCATGTAGTTGAATGCCTGTTCCCCAGGGCATTATCAATAGCATTAACTCCCAAGCTCACACCACTGCACAGGGGCAAACAAAAATGCATCAATCAATTGCAGACTTCTTAGTGGAGTGCTTGACTGTCCATGCAAAAAGGGGTGAAAATGAGTTCAGTTGGTTAGAAAGACACCTACTGTAACCTGCCAAACAGCCTGGTAGCTACCCTAGGTCCTGCCAAACAGGGGCGCTGTCTCTTCATACCTTTGATGATGCTGTGCCATCCAAACCTACTGCATGAACCGCAGCAACTAAATCAGCCTATACTGTTCTTTTACTAAAGAATGCTTTTCTCACATTAATCTAAATGTATCTTCTAGTGTCCTTTTACATTTTCATTCAGTTAACTCCTATTGTTAGATATGAGAAGTCTGTGGGTAAGTGTTTTAATGTATGTGGTGAGGTCATGCTTGTTGTTGGAATGCATCCAACAAGGTAAAACGGGGATGACAGATTTAAGGCTGGGGATCTGTCCAAAACAGGATCCAGGAAGAGGAGGCACAGGACCTCTCACCCAGCATACATGCTCCCAACACTGAGTCCTCCAAGGTGTTTTCATGCACTCCTTGATCAGAGCTGAACATCCGTGGTCTGTCTCATCAGCTAAGCAAGGGCAGACAGTGCTCCTTATCTCTTCTGCATGTTAATAGACCTTAAACAAAGCTACCTTGTTAATTTTCTCGGAACTTCCTGCTTACAATCATGATCTAATACTGAGTTGTGTTTGAGCTATTGCTTTATAAGTGGATAAGAACTGAAACCCTGAAAATACATCTTGTGAGTTGTCCGGGAAAACACCCCTCCCCATTTCTTTTTGACTACTCCTCTCCCCAAGAACACACAAGTTAAACTTGCAGCACTTGATGAGATTTTTACAATAGTCAGGGGTAGGTCAGTCATTTGTGTGAAAAAGAAACTCAACCACAAACTTCTTCTTGAACAGCAGGAAATATGTTTCTTGTCCCTCACCTATAACTTTCAGGGTGCACCATAGTGAAAATGTGGATCCGAAGAGTATATGACAAGAGAAAAATAATTCCAGTACAGCATGTCATTGAGCCAAGAATTTCACTGAGAAATTTCTTTCCCTATTTCTGTATTGAAGACAACATTTTAAGAGAACATATACATGTAATAGTCTCAATAATTTATTTCAATGTAAGGAGAAATACATCAGAATACGTTTGTAGGAAAATTCAAGTTTGGATTCAATTTCGAAGCTTTCAATTTGGACTAGATTGCTTTTCCATATCAGTGTAGTTCGGTAATCTTGTTCAACTTTGGAAGGTAATTCTGAAAGTTAAGCATATGTTGTTTAGAATATTCTGTCACAATCATGTGGAATATTAATATGCCATCACACAGAAGAAAAATGAGAAAAAAAATATTTCTCCTGTCAATTTTCAAATCTCCCACATAAACCTGGCCTTGCGTATATTACAAAAGTATAATGTCAAGAAAAACTAAAAATTCAAGAGAATTATTCCATGAAGACAACAACATTCCTTTATAGACCATAGGATGAAATGCACATTTGACTCAGATTACAGAAAAATACCAAGTCTTTTATCATCAATGTGCACAGGTAAATATCTGGGAAATCCTGGTTAGATAACTTGCTATTCACAAGGGAAATTCAGCCTGAATAAATTAACTTTATTCATAACTGTTATTCATAACAGCATTGTAAATTTATGTGTCTAATCATTTCTAATTTGGATGATGAGATTGTCTTCTCCACCAGGTTATTCGGGCTACAGTTTGAATTCTTTTTTTGGAACAATCTGCTGAGTCAGCCACATGGGGTCATTCATTCTGTTTCCATATTGGTGGTTCCAACGTAAACAAGTTATCATTTATAACATACAAACCTTGGCATGTGGTTTCAGCTGCACATTACCTAATAATGAGTTCAATAACAACCAATGTCCTACTTCATGTGGGTAACACTGAACTACAAAAACGTGCTTCCTCACAACTCATACTTAATATTCAGAGAGTCAAAGAGCAGTGCAAGTAAACAGCTAGATGCACTGAGCCTTTCTTCTTTAGCAAATTTACAAACTGCTAGAAAATCACCTTTTATTTAGAAAATCAGTAATATTTGAGAGCATGACCCATTTTCTGTTTATAACCCTGTCTCTTCTTTTAAGAACTATGCACAAGCCATGTAATAAATGTGTTGCTTTTTTTGTTGTTGTTGTTACTGGTATTGCAGATGTGTTATTTGAGGAGCTTATATACACTTGATGTATATAAATTCACACTGAATTAATCACACTGAAATATTTTCTTGTATTCTCTCAATTTTTGCTTCCCTTGCATAGTTGTTAAATATTTATATATGTTACAATATATAATATATAATTAAAATGCATATACTCTGCAAGCATAGTATGTATTATAATATAACATTTATAATGGTTCCTTTTGAACCATTGTCCATATGAAATTGTCAGGAAATACTTAAATAACAGAGTGATGAACTTATGACTATTTTGGAAGGACCACGCCATTGTAATGATAGAGGGGGAATCGTGGTGTGGAGTCTGGGTAAGGGGGAAATTAAATCCAACAACCTATGGAACTGCATCATATAACAAATCTGAAATTAAAAAAAAAAAATAAAACTTTGTATGGAAACAAATTTAACTTGATACAGTTCTGCTGTGTGACTATTGGGCTTCCTCTAAGAATACACAAGATGCCAGGGACAGATCCGGGTAAAAAATTTTCCACAGTTAGCCCCATTTGTGTTCTCCTGCATAGCTGGGAGTGATGGGAGAAATGCTCTGTGTGTTCTTCCAAAGGAAAACCAGAGATTTGAATATGCAGTCAGCCCTGCATTTGTTCTGTGCATGCCTGCTCAATGAAGACCTGTTCTCCCTGGAGCTGAGCTTCTGTGTGGCACTATTTTACTCTCAAAATATGTGCAACAGGGCCTGGCAGCGTGGCCTAGTGGCTAGTCCTTGCCTTGAATGTGCCAGGATCCCATATGGATGCCGGTTCTAATCCTGACAACTCCACTTCCCATCCAGCTCCCTGCTTGTGGCCTGGGAAGGCTATCGAGGATGGCCCAAAACTTTAGGACCCTGCACCTGCGTAGAAGACCCAGAAGAGTTTCCTGGTACCCAGCTTCAGATCGGCACAGCACCAGTCAATGTACTCACTTGGGGAGTGAATCATCGGATGGAAGATCTTCCTCTCTGTCTCTTGTCCTCTGTATATATCTGATTTTGTAATAAAAATCAAATAAATCTTTAAAAAAAATAGGTGCAACAGCCACAGCTAGGCCAAGCCAAAGACTGGAATCATGGACTCAATTTAGATTTCTCAGGCAGGTGACAGATATCCAGACTCAGGAGCCATCACCTACTGCTTCCCAGTTTATGTGTTAGTAGATATATTGAAGCAGGATCAGAGGGGAACTAATATCCATGCACATAAGGACATCTTCCCTGCCAGGCCAAGTGCATATTCTCTCCTCTCAAATAATAATTGGTGGTATGATGTTAGCACTGTATTACTGTATGCATTATGCTCCACTTGACATTACTCAACACTGTATAGGAATATGACAAAGTATCCATAGAAAATGTGAAATAACCTATGGCTCTTCAGGGCCAGGTATGGCATAGGTAAAGCATCATCCACAATCCTAGAATTTCATTTGGGACATGACTGGAGTCTTGGTGCCCCTCTTCTGATCAAGCTCCCTGCTAATGTGGCAAAAGAATATTGCAAGATAACATACTTGCTCTGGCATCTACACACATGCGGGAAATCTCAGACAAATCATGGTTTTCGTAGCAATTTGAGGCTGACTGAGCAGATGAGAGACCTGCTTTCCTCTATCCTACCCTAGTCCGTCTATTCCTTCCCACACTCCCTTTCTTCTTACCTGCCTTATTTTGTCTCCTCCCTTTCCAGTCCCCAAGTCACTCTTTCTAATATACATAAATGGTTTTAAATTATACACAGATTTGAAAATTTATGACAACAACAACAACAAAACTTTCAACTCCGTTGTCTATGAGATTATTTTTCTCTACTCCCACATGGATATGCCACTGTTGGTTGGTGCACCTGTTCACCTGCCTCAAAGCCTAGAAGAGTGTCCATCTTTTTGTTGCCATGAATACGAGTTTTATGGATATGCATGCACATGTTTGAGTATCACAAGCAACTTAGCAAGCGCTGTATAACACAATTTTAGTAATTTCTCAGGAAACAGTGATCTCATAACCCACATACCTTGTAATCATCTTAGTTTGTGTGAGCACACAGCATAGTATTTATACACACAGAAAAATGCATGAGGATGTGTTTCTCAGAAACTAAGCATTCTCACTAAGCAATGAAACACTGTACTGATTTTGAACTGATTTGGTAATTACGTAGATTTAAGGCAGCTGGAAAACAAGGTAATTCTGCATTTACCTTGGACAAATTCCCAAAATAATTTTGACAGAACCAGATTTTAGTTGTGATATATGTATGTATGTATGTATGTATTTGTATATTTTTTAAAAGATATTTTTATTGGAAAGTCAGACATACAGAGAGACGGAGAGACAGAAGAGAAGCACATCAGTTCACTGGTTCACTCCCTAAGCAGCTGAAATGGCTCCTAGAAGAGGCAGGAGACTCATTCCAGGTCTCCCACAAAGGTGCAGGGTCTCAAGGCTTTCCACTGCCTTACCAGGCTACAAGCAGGAAGCTGGGTGAGAAGCAGGATCACTGGGATAAGAAATGGCGCCCAAATGGGGTCCCGGTGCATGCAAGGTGAGGACTTCAGCTGCTAGGCCACCGCAGCTGTCATCCCACCCCCATCTTTAATAAAAGATTTATTTATTTTTAAATTGAAAAGTCAGATATACAGACAAGAGGGGACACAGAGAGGAATGGCCTATATATGTTCTGAGCTTTCACATAATTCCCAGTTATTAATTTACCTTTCTATAATCTCTGGATCAGAGGTGATAAAACACTGGGCTGTTAATGATTTGGCTTTTTGATATTTTTTCACACACACTGCTAAAATATATATTTATGTATAAATATTTATACATATATATACACATGTATATACAAGAAATATGTATATTTAAAGTCCTTTCTCATTTTGAAATCATGCGTCATTTACTTATATTCCTTCCTAAAAGCACAAAAGGTCCTCCAGCCACATGTTCTATGGCCCTGATAAAACATTAACATTGTTATAATTTCCATGCTCATCGAGACATTTAATATATCTCTGGAGTTGAATTTGTGTCTTTACCTGAATTCTTTTGAGGTTTTGCCAACGCGAACACACTCAAATTTGTAACCTTTTCTAAATTAAGGTTTTCCATTTTTTTTTCTTTTTCTTTCCTTTTTTTTCATTTTAGAGAGATTTCTCTGATACTTTATCTTCTTCATGTACATAATCAAGTATTAAATATATATATTTCTGTTATATTTCTGTGGTTTAAAATTCTCATTTATTCTGTTTTGCCTTTTCACCTTTTCCTATATGGCAATAAAATTTCATTTCTTTATCATTTTAATTTGTAAAGAATTGATTCATCAGGGTTAGCCAAAGTACACATTCACTTCAACTCTGAAATGACAATGTGATAATAACAGAGAAAATATATTTCACAACTCATAGTAACAATCATAATACTACAACTAATGGCTTAGAAGATGAAAATGAGATCAATACCACTGCCAGGAGGAATCCAAGTGAGAGGTATAACCTCACTCTCATAGGAAGTAACACATGCACAGTCTCCAGAATTCAAGGAGACAGGATCCACTAATTCCAAGGTTCAAAGGAATAGTCCTACCTCAGAGACCTGCCTCCAATAAAACAATTAACACATTGCCCCTAGCCTTTCAGAAAGCAGTATACTTGGAGAGGTGCTGAACACAAAGGAATATGCATTAGTTCAGATGCTGAGATTTCAGAAAATAGCACACACTGACCACTATCACACGCATAGACACTGCCCACCAAAAAACAACCTACATGTGCTTCAGCTCAATTGAACAAAATGCACAACATGTATTTTGACTTTTCTGCTTCTACCTGGAGTTCAACTATTGAAAGCAAGTCTTCATTTGGTTCCAGAATGGTTCAGCAGGAATGCGGCATCCTGAAGTTGAAGCTTTACTTGAGCTTGACTCTTGCAGGTCTTATCATTCACTGAGTAGGACACAATGGTGTTGTGCATAGTGCAAAGACTTGAGTGCTTATAAGCTCAGCTCCACCCAGAAAAACAGGACCCAAGGCTGAGGTGACCATGACTGATAGTCATGGCTCCTTCCTCTGCCCTGCACCATCAGTTCCTGCATTGCCAACCAGCTCTACTACTTTCACCACAGCATCATCAGATAGCCAGTACCACACAGAAAGCTCGATGGTGGCATTTTCTGTAATACCAGGAGTGTCACGGGGGGGCAACAATGGCAGAAATAATAGACCAGAGCCCAGCTTTTGCCTTGTAGTGAGAACCCATCAACCTTGGCCTATGCCACAGGCCCCTTCACACTGAGCACCTACTTATCTCCTCAGGGTGATAGAGCAGGGATCCTTTGCCATTCGGGGATCATGTCCACCAGCAGGAGAAAGCCCATAGGCCTCAAACCTGGTGGGCTATAAATAGCCCCACCCAGCAGGTCACCAATCACACAGTTGCCCTTTGATCAATGTTCAGCACCGGTCCCAATCTGTTCAACTTGAGAGATGCCAAGCCACATCCACACAGATGCTCAGCCTAAAACAGTGCCTACACTCACTCACTCTTCAGTCACCTCAAAGTAACAAAGGCACATACTCTTCAGTAGGGTTCATAAGCTTCCCATTTTAGACTCCATTGTTGTTTTATCTGAGACACCAAATTTTATCCACCTGTTGGGAAGGCCATCATTCTTCAATATAGACTTGGAGATGTGCAAGTTGGCATGCTTGGCACCATCCCCACCCCAAGCAGCCCAAAATTCCAGCACTCTATTAACTGCCGGTCAACCCCTCATTCTGGTTTCCATGACGATGCACCTCTCTTTGTTGAGACAGCAGATGTCCATAGTTGTAGGAAATCAGTGAGCGTGGAGCCTGCCTCTTGCTTACTATCCTGCAGGTGCCATAGCCCATGGCTGGGTTCCTGGTTATTGGGCCTGGCTCACAGCAAGGCCGTGCCTCTTCCTTCTCTCAGAATTCTGGCCTGATGATATTGGAGAGTGGGCTAAATTCCCCAGGCGTCAGGGTGTGAGTTTGCCATCTTCCAGAGAATGACAGAGATCTCACTGCTAATGTGAACAGCAAGCAGAGATTATTGCCTCACCACGCTGGAGTCATATTGAACTTGGGGCACACCTGTCTACCAGACAGGGCTGTTGGGCCCTGAACAGCCCAAGACAGAAGGTCATGTAGGCACTTTTGGGCTGGGAAATACATCAAAAGTAACATTCTTAAACATGTTAATTTTTATTGCATTCAAGCACAGGAATCCTGTTACATTCCCATGCCTACTATCTTTATGTCTTATCCCATTCTCACACCCTTATCTTCCTCCCGTTACAGTGACCTTTAAAGGATCACATCATTACCTTCTTGTACTGTGTTTACAAAGTTGCAGGATATCAAAGAACAGATTTTTCACTAAAGGGGAATCCTCTCATAGTCCAGGTTCCTCCTCATCTGACAACGCAGCAGTTTTTCAGCACCAAGGAATCTCAACTGCCCAACCAAAACATCCTGTCCTAGCATGCTAATACACTATCATAGCATTTACCGATACTCCAATCATGAGAGATTCAGAGGAGTTTGAGTGGGATACAGGAATCACTTGTGTCAAGGTTCCTGCCAAAGCAAGCTTTTAAACACCTAGATTCAACATTGGGAAATCTGGAGGTGAGGGTCTCAAGCACACACCTATGTTGGTGAGGTAGGCACAGGAGGCCAGAACAGACTTTAATATTGGCAGAGTGGACACCTGCATCAAGATAAGTTGAAATGACTGAAACCATGTTCCTCTGTGGTGACTGTGATTGCACAATAACCTGCATGTCATCTAACATTCGAAGATGCCTCGCAAGAAATTTTTATGCAGTATTCCAAAGAATAGTTGGTAAAGATTGGCAAGTGAAGTGGAAATATCACATGCAGGTTTCATTACCTATGCAGCATCAGCACTTTTTTTTTTTTTACCCCCTGTGTATTTCACCTCTCTTGTCCCACCCATTCAGGAATGAATATGGACAAGGTTTTTTGTGTTCTGGCTATGCAGACCTCTCTCCTATACTTGATCGTCCCAGCCCATTATGTTTTGGTGGTTTGGATGGCTTCGCCTTTTAGTTATCCTTCTAGCTGTAGCCTCTGGAAGTGAAGATTTTGCTTTAATCTACCTCTTAGAACCCACTCAACTGGCTTTCTTCTGAGTTCTGGCAGTCAGTCTTTCTTCTGAGTGCTGGCAGTCAGAGCCCCTGAAAAACACTGATGCTTTTGAGAATAGAGACCTCACAATGAAAGCGAGGTCCAGGAGTGATAAGCAGCAACTGAAAAACATTCTTAGTATCAGACTCAGCAATATTTGATTAACACCATTCATTATCTTGAAAACAGTGTTTATCAGAGGCTGCTGACATGAGATTCTACAACTGCAACTGTGATATTAAGTAGACAAAAGGTAGAAAATGTATGAACACTTGACAGTTAACATGGAATAGCTAATTCAAAGATGGAAGTACAACCAACTTTGTACATAAATGGTTTGTTTATGTGTTTTGAAAGTCAGAGTAAGAGAGATACAGAGACAGAGAGATCTACCCATACATTCACTCCCCAGTCAGTGCAGCTGAACCTGGTTAACCTCAGAAAATGGAAGCTTTGATGTGGTTAGAGCAATCCCAAGCATTAAGGGTATTACCTGCTGATTCCCCAATTGCACTGGCAGGAGAGGAGCTGAAAGTGTCTGGTGGAACTGAAACCAGTGCTCAGGAATGGGATTGCTGATGTTGTAAACAACTTATGTTGTTGCTCAACACTTCATTGGAAGTGTTTCCAATGTCTTTGTTTCTTCCTAGTTACTATGCTCAATTTGTTTGTTAACTCTCACAGGTTGTTGATGGAATACTCAAGGTTTTCGATTTGTAAGCTCATGCCAAATATGAATATAGACATCACATATTGCTTCATTTTCAAATTGAATACGTTATTTCTTTGCCTCATTGTTCTGTCTAGAAAAAGTTTCAGATGAAATAAATGTCGTAAGTACACAAAAACAATGCCTTATTTCTGATCTTGAAGAAAAGGTTTTCAATTTTTAAAAACTAAGTATGGAATTATTATGAGTAAATTTCCTTCTATTCCTAATAGAGGCAAAGGGCAAAGGGCCAGTCACAGGACAGGAAATGGTCAGTGTCCCCAACACTCATTCTCTGGTTGGAGAATAGGCTAGTATGACCACCATGGATGTTAGGATGGAGATTGCTAAAAAAACTGAAAATGGACCTGCCATATGACCCAGCTAGCCCACTGATGGGAATATATCCAAAGGAAATGAAATCTGCATGTGAGAAGGGAATCGGTAATCCTTTATCTACATCAGCACAATATCCAATACCAATGACATTGAAACAGCATAGATGCCCATCCATAGAGGAGCACACAGGAAAACGATGGTTACTGTGGTTACGGAAAATGGGTGGACATCACCGTCAACTCAGTCAGAGATCTGGCACTCCCCAAAGGCTGAAATTCCATGTACAGGCTGATGATGCACAAAAGCCAACATTTTCTCTCGAATCAGAGCCCAAGCAGAGCTGATGCCAGCATCCATGTCAGAGGAAGTAGAAGACCTTTGTCTCCATTACCCTGATGGTCTTTCCCAGTTGCAATCCTCTCTTCTCCTGTCCATTCCTCCAACGCATGGGATAGGCACCGGAAATTACTTCTCTTCACATAATAAAGGTCTTTTTGTACTTGGTTGGTATTTTCTTTTTTCAGTAGAACTAACAGAAACTGTGCTACATCTACTCCATGGAACACCACTCGACCACCAGAAAGAATGAAATTCTCCCCTTTGTGCAATATGGAGCCAATTAGAGACCATTATGCTCAGTGGTATAAGTCAACCTCAAAAGACAAATACCATATGTTCTCTCTGGTATAAGGCAAACCACATAAAATTATAAGATCAAAATCCTTTCAATATGCTGTCTGTGTTATGTTCCAGGTATTTTTGTTTTAATTTTTATTCATTCAAACAAAGTATTTATATTCCCTTACTGATTTCTTCACTGACTCAATTACACAGTGGCATCATTGTGTTCAAGAAGATTTTTGAGTTTATATTTCATTTCTTCAATGGCACTTTGATCATTCAGGACTATGGTATTTACCTTCCTGTTACAGTTAATTTTCTGTTTTACTTCCTGCTGTTGATCTTATTATGTGGCTTTTCTATTATGGGGATGTACAATAACTGTGTGATAGAGACTAACGTATTGAGATGTGAAGATACTAAGACATGTACATGTCTACATCCAAAACAAAGATGTACTCTCGGTGAGACTATTCCCAACATTGTCAAAATAGAATGCTGGGCTCTCTGCCATTGTCCATGCTATGGATGCTCTTGGCTGTTTTGATTGGTGTGCAGTACTGCTGCATTTACTCTGTATCTTTTTATGAAATGCTGTTGAGTGTTATTTTTGTGTCTTTTCTGGAAAGCTGCAAATCTTGCAATTGGGTAGCTGTTTAGATGATTTCCTCTTTTTAATTTGCCTTTTCATTGCTGGATGTATAGTTTCTTTCTTTGTTTCTAAAGTGTACATTCTTATTTGAAAAATCAGAGACATCTCCCTAGTACTGCTTCATTCCCCAAATGACTACAATATCCGGAGCAGAGCAGTTAGGAGGCTGGCATCCAGGAGCTTCTGGAAGTTCTCTCACATGGCTTCAGGAGCCCAAGGGCTTGAACTATCATCTACTGCTGCTTTCCCATGCATGTTAGCAGGGACCTGATTCAGAAGTAAACTGGCAGGACACAAGTGATGCATCTTTTTTCTATGAAATGTCCTAGTAATAGGCAGAACCAAATTTAAACATGAATGTGGGATGAGCTTGAAGCCTACGTAATGGTGACAAAGAATTATTTCACATAGAGATCATAAATAAAAATACCACAAAGTTTAAATTTTTTTTTATTTTACATCATGAAGAGATTATCATTCAATTTCATAGTTACTCATTTTAAAGTTATGCTCAAAACTTCCACAATCTTTCTATTGAATTTACTACTGAGAAAATGAGAAGTGACTATACACATTCCACATGTTCTGTTCTAAGCAAGCCCTGCTTTACTCATCCCCTCAATTTTAAATGTAGGAACATAGTTTCTTTCGGTAAATCGAAGTGTTTGAAAATTCCATTGACCACTAAGGGATCCGTGTGATTTGTACTGCAAAATTATATGATATTTGCTGAAAAATAATACTGAAAATGTAAGGGATCTGCATGATACATACTGCAAAAGCATGACAATATAGTATCAAACAAGAATATGAAAATTCATGGGACGCTTTAGCCATCTGACTCTAATGTGGCTAACACAGAAATTGCAACTTGGACAATAACTTTATGATTTGTATCTTGGCTGTGTTTCAAAGCATATGCATAAAAACCAAACATTACTTTTGGGGCCATGCTAAGTTAATAAGCAATTCTGCAAAGGAGTATTCATTCTGCCATCACAAAAGAATTGTTCCACAGGAAGATGCTAGGAATATTTCCTGTACAGAATGTAATGGCTTAGGGAACAGTTTCCAGTCAAATTAAGTATCTGGTCAACTTTAGTGTAGACTTAAGTTGCAGTGAGACAAATTACATCTTTCTTTTCTTATCTCTGTTTGTGTCTGCTATATAAAAGCCTCTAATGAATCTTTGTTTCATTTGTATCTCTTGCCAAACGCAAACTTTTACTGGTCTTCATGGTTCTTACGACTTGGGTAGATATCATTGGGTATTTGATTGGCATATATTTCATGAGTTACAGCAAATTATTGTTACAAGAAGGTAGAACTAAGCGATACAGTTCAATATGACTTCAGATTTGTGCAGCCAGCCAAGTATGGATACAACACTTTCCATCTCTGCAAGAATTGGTCCTATAGCATAGATCCTGACCATGGATAGAGAAGTTGCCCCATTTAAAGTGATATTGCAACCCTTAAGGCAACTTTCACCTGATAGCTTGGTCATAGACTTCAATTTCAAGCATGCTTTTTCCGCTAATGTTATCTCTTGTCCTATGATGAATACACTGATATCTCTGAACTAGTGCTCACACATAGTGAATTAAGTGATAAGTCTACTCTGTGAATCTGCACCATACAATGACTCCTACACATTTACTCAAATTACACTCCAGTTTTCTGCCCTCACATTTTGAAATCTCAATGTCATACAATCCCTGTGTCACTGTAAGAAAACTGTTCTCAAGTATCATAGGCACCCATCTCATCAGCCTAGTGCACTTCTCTCAAAATCCCATTTTATGTCTTGACTGTAACAAATTCATTACAACACTGAAACAGGAAACTCACGCAAAGTCCAAAGATTTTGAATCTATGAGATGAAAATAATCAAATTCATTTGGAGAGATTGAGAAATGGGTTAGAAACACAGTTGTGGTTATATTCACATACCTTTCTATATACAAACTCATATCATGGAATAGAGAACACTTGTAGAATCTTAAACAGTAAGGATGAAGAATTCCTGAGAGAAAGGCATCTGTGTAGTAGAGACTATCACACAACACACTGGAATGAAGTCGGGTAACATTTATTAACAGCTGAATGGTGATATAAACTAAGAACAAGTGAAACCAAATTGTGTAAGGTGAATGCCAAATATACCAAATGACATTTTCCATCTGTGGCTCATTATCCAGTCTAACAAATCAAGAGAATGATCATGGTCTTCCTGTGTCCAATCCCTAAGCTCCCAGTGAATTTCCTCTCTAACCTGGCTACTGCTGCAGTTTTGCCTATCCCTGGAGTTAGGATTTCAGGCCTGTTTGTTGACTGCCGCAGGTGTATCTGGTCTCTGTTATGCTGCTGTGCTCTTGTCGCTTTTCCCGTGTGCAGTGGATTGCATGTATCCCACTGCTATTGGCCATATTTCTTTTTCTGGAATCTAGCCTTTGTGCTTCACCTTATTAATGATTTTGCTTCAGGTATACCAGTCTGAACCCTATACAGACATCTTTCTGCTTCAATGATTATATTTTTAAACAGCCAAATTACAGCTCCATTAGTTACATCCCACACATGTTTGGCATTCCACTGCTCACCAGGAGCTTGAGTTGGGAATGGGAACTGGAAGGGGTGGGACCTTCCATGGGAACTGGGGTGTGGGGTAAGAAGTGCAGCAGCCGCCTGGATGCAGGATCCCAGAAGACAGGGGTCACATGCCTGGATACACACGCTTGCAACCACTTGCACGTGATGGGTTGCACCCGGACCTGCCTAAGCGCCATGGGCTATCCTTCGCTTGGGAGACTTCAGGCTTTGTTAAGCAGGCCTGGACCCTTCCACTGCTAGCTACTAGCTTGAGCTGGGAATGGGAAGAGTGGGACCTGAGCCTGTGTGATTGACTTCCAGGGCCACCTGGCTTCTGGGGTGCCAGAATCAGTGCTGTATCATGTCTGGATACACACAAAAGCATCCACGTGCACAAGGTGGGCTGCGCCCAAGCCTGAAAATGCCCCTGGGCTGCTCTTCACTGGAGTATGTGTTGGGGCTTTGTTAAGCAGGTCTGGACCCTGCCACTGCTCACCAGGTACTTGAACTGGGGACAGGAATGGGCTTGGGCAAGACATAAGCATGAGGTTTTGGACTTCCAGCAGCCATCTGGTTGCGGTGGCCCAGGGACCAGTTGTCTCTCATGCCTGGATACACATGGCAGCCACCACATGCACGTGATGGCTTGCTCCCAGGACTGACCAAGCCCCATGGGCTGCCCTTCACTAAGGTAAGTCTCAGGGCTTTGATAAGCAGGACAGGACCGTGCCACCCCTCCCCAGGAGCTTGACTCAATGGTGGCAATGGAAAGGGTTGGGACCTGAGCTTGGGCTTTGGACCTCCAACAGCCACCTGACTGTGGGGTCCCCGTTACTGAAGGTGTCTCATGCATGGATGCACATACCACCCACCAAGTGTATGTGATGAGCTCCAAATGCTCCACTTGCTGGACACACAGCAAGGGAGCTCTTTGATTTTAGTTCTTTGATTTGCTGCTTAGGTAGGTCCTGGCTGAACCCACAGTGCCTTGGGGATGAGAATCAATCCTAATAATTCCCAATGACAATAAATCTTCCCCTGAAGAACCTGCAATTAATATTATCTCAACATCACACAGCCCATACCACATGCAATAAGATATTGTGAAATAACCGAAGAACCAACAGTCAAAGTAAGTCAGATTGTTTATGATCTACATCAAAGAACTATCATAAAACCTAATATACTTTAATACTCTATGTTATTCCATAAGAGAGTGGGAGAACAGAGAAATCTTCCATCTCCCTAGAATGTGTGAGGTAGACATGATATACAACCTAGAGTATCATACTGGCAACTGATAACAACAGTCTCAAATCAGAATTAGACAATCGTTAATCTACAAAGATAAATAGAAGGATTCAAGAGCGATCCTGACAACCTCTTAACCAGAGGTCATATCCAAACAGTAGGGTGGGATGCCAGAGCGGAGCATGTGGACAAGAGGAGGCTTGTATCCCAACCCTGAAGACTCCGAGACCCTCACCAAGGTCTATCAGTACGAGCACTAAGGACTACATTCCAGCTACTAAGGAGACAATGAGGAACCGAAGTGCCCTTGGAGGCCAAGAACTCTGTGGTCATCCATTCCTGCTTGAGTCTACCACAGGGGATGGAACAAGTCCAAATCCTCCCTCAGGATCCAAGAGCATCAGAACAACAGTCAGGAGTCCTGAGCAGTCTGCAGAAACAAAAGAACAATGGACTTCCTTTGGGACTAGGGAGGGGAGCTCACTCTGGTCCTCGCTTTGTTCTGACTTTGATTCTGGCAATGACCATCAGGATCACTCCAGAATCCCCTCAAAACAAATAACCAACCAAACAAACTAAAATCTAGAATAAATAGACAGAGAACAACATGGAAAGCCTAGAAATAGACAGGAAGCAGTCAGCGTGGACTCACTTATATCTTACTAGGTGAGCCACAAAGATTAGTTACTCCTCACTGGGGAAATAAAGATTACTCTGCACACCCTTTCATAAAACTGTTCTACACCTAAATTGTTGATATATTTCTTGTTAGAGTTATAACTCAATATAGACTCCCCTACCCTCCACCAAAAAAAGCCAGGTTCATCAAAATTATGTTTCCACGCAGTAAAAAAATATATATATCTATATACTACACTGAAAATAGACATGAGACAACTGAATGTTAACCTATAGCAATTTTAAGGTGTATAGAATATGGTTGTATATAAACTAAAATCGAAATGTCAGTGAAGAAGACACAGGATGTGGTTAAGAGCTTGCATGTATTTTTTTTTTAACATATTGATTACTCAATAATATGTCCACTAATTCCATAACGTTATAAATTGTTGCTGATGATATGTTGAGGCTTTTGGTTGATCGGGATGACACTCTGCCAGCTTTGCCTTCACACCAGAGATGGTCTCCATGAGAAGCCATTGAACTTATCTGGACTGTGAGATACTGTACTCTATGCTTGGTATATGATTGCAATGAAAGAGTCTCAACTGGACTTGAACTGTGGCAACACAGGAGGTGGACGAATCCACAATGGCAGGAGGGTGTAGGGAGGTGTGTGTCGAATCCCAGTGTATAAGAAACCATATCAATAATGCAATGTAATAATTTTAGTGAATAAATAAATAAACAAATAAACAAATATGCATTCAATGAACATAGCATGGTCGACTAGCAACCATAGTAGCCACAATCCTCACATTTCATGCACCAAAGAACTCATAGGACCCTGATTCTAATACTGGCGATGCCACTAACTGTACAGATCCTGGCTTGTGGCTTTGGAAAACAGTGAAGGATGGCATAAGCCTTGGGGCCCTGCACCTAGGACAGGAGACCCAGGAGATGCTCCTGGCTCTTGGCTTCTGGCTTTGGATCAGCACAACTCCAGCCATCACTGATGCTTGGAAAATGGATCAACAGGCAGACAATCTTCCTCTCTGACTCTCCTGCTCTATATATTTGATTTTCCAATGAAAATAAAAGAAATCAACTTAAAAAATGAATTCAATGAAATAACAAATGAGACATTTCCTAAACTACACAAAGAATGGAAATTAATATCCAAGAGAGGCACAGGACTCCCAAGAGGGTTGACCAAAGTGATCTTGACCATAACTCAAGAAAATCAAACTCTTGTCAATTGAATACAAGAAAGAAATCCTTCAATGTGCTCAAGAAAAAAAAATTGATTGACATATAAATGTAGGACAATTAAATTCACAGCTGATATCTCACAGGAGACTAGAGGTCAGAAGAGAATGGTGTGATACATTGCAAAATCTGAAAGCAAAATTTGTCACTTTAGAATAATGTACCCAGCAACGCTTTCCTTTGTTGTCTCCTTCTTTTGTATTATATATATTTTTTGCATTTTATATATTCATTACTTATGTATTATTAATACAATATTATATATTTTACACCCAGGATCTCATATGGGCACCAGTTCTTCTCCTGGTGGCCCTGCTTCCCATCCAATTCCCTGTCTGTGGCCCGGGAAAGAAGTTGAGGAAGGTCTAAAGCTTTGGCACTCTGCAGCCGTGTTTGAAACCTTGAAGAGGATCCTGGCTTTGAACCGGCATAGCATCGGCCGTTGTGCTTACTTGATGAGTGAATCATCAGACAGAAGATCTTCCTCTCTGTTTCTCCTCTCTGTATATCTGCCTTTCCATTAAAAAATAATAAAAATAAATCTTTAAAAAGTAATAAAAAAGAAAAGGCAGATAAACAGAGAGGAGGAGAGATAGAGATTTTTTAATAACTCAGTCTTGGAGCGACCACAATGGCCAAAGCTGAGCCAATCTGAAACGAGAAGCCAGGAGTTTCTTCTAAGTCTCCCATGTGCACTCAGGGTCCCAAGGCTTTAAGCATTCCTCAATTGCTTCCCCAGGTCACAAACAAGGAGCTAAATGGGAATTGAAATGGGCCGCCAGGATTAGAACCAGTACCCATATGATCTCCTGGCCTCTTCAAGGTGAGGACTTTAGGCTCTAGGCTTCTGTGATGGTCCCAATTTGTATTATAAAAATGAAACTTCTTCCACAATAAAACAAAAGAGTTAAAAGAATATGCCTTTCCTGCACTTCATGAGCCACCAAGCACGTGGAGTAGTGTGTGGGCCTTCCAAAACCAAAGTGCGTTTGGGAGCAAGAAATGTCTTCGCTCTCAGAATATGCCCTTTGGATGAATCATCTGAGTGTGGGCTCTTTAGTGAAGTTGCCAGGCACACTGGTTCCAAGTCTGTGAAAATGGTGAGACTATTCAGCTTAAGCCAAATAGAGGGGATTTACAACTGGCATCCCAATAGCAACATGCTCTTGGCCCTCATGGTGATTCTCCCATTCCCTGGCCTCTACAGAGATGAGCATTAGGCTTTTTGGAAGGAGGAGCAAGCACAGGTAAAGAAGCTTCATGGAAAAGGGAAACCAAAGAAAGAAGGGAGAAGATAAACAAAAAGAAATAGAGTTGGCCTATGCAGAGGGAACTTCGTTTGCAGAGACTGAAAGGACCATGTGTACTTCTTGTCCACGTTGGAGGATGTTCTTGGTTCTCAGTGACCTGTCTTAGGTGAACACAGTCATCTCCATGCTGAAGCCAAATGCAGTTAAAGTGTGACAGGTCACGTCAGTATTCTAATTCTGTAAAATCATTCTGGTACTGGGTTTGTAAGCTGACATTCACCTAATAGAATGAATTGAATAGTGAAATGGCTCCATCAATGAATAAATGATTGTCTCATGACTTATTAAGTATGGAGATGGAATGTTGGAGAGCATCAGGGTCTGTGAGGGGTAGCATCATTACATGGTTTTTGGAGAGTTTCTTCCTCAGTCATTTCTTGCTTCCCTACTATCTTAACACTAAGCTTTTTTGGCCATCAGCCTCTGTTTCCCACAGCAAGATCCAAAACTACACTTCACCTACCCCTTTCAGAATATCTAGTAAGATGGATCTGTATATTAAAGGAACTGCCTGAGAAGAGAGAAGTGAACACCATCCTATGTACAAAAGGTCCTTGATACATGATAATGTGGTGATTGCCAAGAGAAAAAGTCCCTATTACGTAGAAAAGTGAATCGTATGGATGATACTAATATTACATATAATTGCATTAAACACTACAAAGGGAAAAGCCCGACTTTGATGAAAGTGTGAATGGATGGCTAGATGGGTCCAGAGGCAAGGTCCAAAGCTCATCAGTTGAAAAAAAAAATTCCCTAATGACATATTTAAACTGAACTTCAAAGGATCAACGAGAACCAGATGCATAACATTTGATCTAATTTTTAAGACATTGGTGGAGGGGTCAGCATCGTGGTCACTACCTGTAAGTTAACCTGTAATTTAAGCCATTACCTGTGATGCCTACATGCTGCATGAGTATGGGTTTGAGTCCTGGCTGCTCCACCTCTGATCCTTTTTAAATATGAATTTGAAGCAAACAAACAAACAAACAAAAAATGGTTGAGACACCATGCTCCATATCAGAGTTCCTGAGTCTGATTCTTGTTAAGGTTCCAAATTCAGCTTCCTTCTAAAGCATACCTGGGAAGCAGAAGTTCAAGTGATGGCAACACAATCCATGTGCAATAGCTGGATTGAGTTCCCAATCCCCAGTTTTCACCTGGTCCAGTTTGCACATTGAGGATATGTGGAGTGTGAAATTGGAGTTTTTCTCTCTCCAGGAAGTAAGAGAAGAAACAAGTGCTAAAGGTATTTGGAGCAAATAGATTTTCATTTGCAAACCTCAAGGTTAAAGAACACCAATCTCTACAAAGAACCAAGAACAGGCGACATGCTTGGCCATGGGAAATAATCAAGCCATCAAGGGCTTTGTAACTTTCATGAACAAGCTTGGATTTAACCCACTAAATCAGAGCTCAGAGTATATAAGATACCTTTGTTGGACATGACAGGACTGTATATTTGTACAGCTAGCTGCTGACTTGATTGTTTTGTAGCATTGAGTTTACAGACAGGTTGTGGGGAATTCTTCGAAGTATTTTTCCAAGAGTGGGTCTGAAACAACAGTGCCCAGTAAATTTTTGAAGTGTGATTTAAGTATAAGAAACATAATAAAATGTATCATCTAAGAGAAAAATAAATACAATTCTTCCAACCCTACAATGCAATGATACTTAAAAAGATACTCTCTTGATGGAGAAAAGGAATAGCAAAACAAAAAGTAAAGGCAAATGTGAAGAACATCTCGGGAAAATAACAAGAAAAAAAAATCAAACAATTAATATCCCATTGCTAAAATGACAGGACCAAATTACCACCTCTTTATATTAATCCTGAATGGAAATGGCTAAACCCACCAATCAAATGCATAGATAAGCAGATTTTTAAAAAAAAAATGTCTGTTTCCTACAGGAGACATATCTCACTAAGATCAGCGAAAACACTACCTTACAGATTCTAATGATTTTGTTTTTATTTTCATTTATTCAAAACATTTTTCTCATAATATATATCTTTTTCAGCAGTGCATGGCACCTTCGCAGAATTGACCACATGATAGAGCAGAATGGAAGACTCACTAACTTCAAAAAAATAGGAATCATAGCAAGCACCTTCTCAGACCACAAAGGATTGAAAGTGGAAATCAATGAATCAAAATGCCCCAAGAATCACGTAAACACCTGGAGGCTGAAGAATCTGCTACTAAATGAACAATGGGTCAGGGAAGAAATAAAGGACGAAATCAAAAATTTATGGAAACCAATGAAAACTCAGATACAATGGTCCAAAACTTGGGGGACACCACCAAAGCAGTGTTGCGTGGTAAATTCATAGCAATCAGTGCCTATGTCAAAACCCAAGAAAGATTCCAATTACAAAAATTAAATACACACCTCCAGAAATTAGAGAAACAACAACAAAATGACCCTTCAAACAAAAGAGAATACATCATCAAAACAAGGTAGGAAGTAAACTAAATTGAAATTTAAAAAAAAAAAGGAAGAAAATACTAATCACATAATCAATGAATCAAAAGGCTTGTTCTTTGAGAAGATAAACAAAACAGACAGCCCACTGGCCCGTTTAAAAAAAATGAGAAAATGGGAATTAGTAGCATCAAGGGTGAAAAAGGCAGCATAACTGACACCGCAACCTCAGAGGCAACAGAAGACATGAACAAAGCTGTAACTGAGATATTGATTGAGTCAGTGATTAAAGATCTCCCAACAAAGAGAAGTCCAGGTCCAGATGTTTCACTACAGAATTCTACAAAACATTCCAAGCAGATCTAACCCCAATCCTCCACAATCTCTTTAAAACAATAGCAAAGGAAGCCACACTTCCAAACTCATTCTATGAAGCCAACATCACCTTAATAAAAAAAACCAGGTAGAGAACTTACAGAGAAGGAAAACTCCAGACCAAACTTCCTGATGAACATTGATGCTAAGATTCTTAATGAAATCCTAACCATTAGAATTAAAAAAAAAAATATGTATCAGACAGATCATTCATCCAGATCAAGTAGGATTCAACGCTGGCATGCAGCCATGATTCAACATTTGAAAATCCATAAATATGATACATCACATTCCAAAACTGGAGAATTGAAATCATATAACGGTATGAATTGACACACAAAAAAGCTTTCAACAAAATCCAACACCACTTCATGGTAAAAACCCAAACCAGGGTAAGGCGTAAAAGGAACAATTCACAACATAATCAAAGCAATATACAAAAAACCCAACACTAGCATTATACTGGATGGAGAAAACCTGGAACACTTTCCATTGAGATCTGCAACAAGACAAGGATGTTTACTGTCACCATTGCTATTCAATATAGTCTTAGAGATACTTGCAGAGGCCATAAGACAACAAGAAGAAATTAAAGGAATCCAAATGAGAAAGGATGAAGTCAAGCTTTCACTATTTGCAGATGACATGATCATTTACATAGAACAACCAAGAGACTCTACAGAGATTGCTAGAACTTATACAAGAGTTTGGACGAGGGACAGGGTACAACACATGAACAGAACACAATAGCCTTAGTGTATGCAAACAGTCCCAAGATGGAAAAAGATCTAACCAGCACAATAGCATTCAAAATAATAGAGAAGAACATGGAGTATCTAGGAATAAACCTCACCAAAAATGCACGAAATCTCTTTGAAAGAAACTACTGTAAGCTTAATAAAGAAATTGAGGAAGACTTCAAAAGACGGAGAAACACCCTATGGTGCTGGATAGGTAAAATCAATACTGTAAAAATGACTATGTTACCAAAAATAATATACACATTCAATGCTAAACATTCCAAGTACCCAAAACATTCTTCATAGAACTTGAAAAAAATGATACAAAGTTTCATCTGGAAACACACACACACACACATGCACACACACTCAAGCACAACCACGAGGAGCTAGAACCATCTTGAAGAATATGAAGTTAACGGGGAAAGCACAGTTCCAGACCTCTGGACATACTATAGGGTGGTAGTTATTAAAACAACATGATACTGGCAAGAGATAGAGAGGAGGACCAATGGAGTAGAATAGAAGCAACAGAAGGGAACCCACGTAGATACAAACAAATAATCTTTGACCAAAAAAAAAAAGAAACCAGACGACAATGCTTGGAAATGAGAAGGTGTCTTCAATAAATTCTGTTGGGACAACTGGCTAATAGCCTTTGGAAACCACAACACAGACCCACACCTTTCACTATACATAAGATCAAATCTAAATGGACAAAAGACCTAAACCTACACCCAGAAACCTTTACACATTTGGAAGAAAATGATGGACACATTGGGCAAGAGTTAGGTGTAGGCACTGACTTTCTAAATAGAACACCAAAAGCAATAGCAATCAAATAACCATAATTAACAAATGGGTCTACATCAAACTGAGAAGCTTCTGCACAGCAAGGGAAAACATCAACAAAGAAAAAAGCAACTCACAGGATGGGAGAAGATCTTTGGACACAACATAGGTGATAGGAGGCTTAACTCCAGAATACACAAAGATCTCCAGAGAACTCAAAACACCAAAACAAACCAATCAAAAAATGGGCACGGGAAATGGCCAACATTTCACAAAGGAACAAATGCAAATGGCAAACAAACATGAAAAAATGCTCAAGTTCCCTGGAAATAAAGGGAAATCCAAATTAAGACAGCAATGGGGTTCACCTAAAGACAGTAAGGATGGCACACATACAAAAAACCACCAACTACACTTGCTGGCAAGGTTGTGGGGAAAAGGGAAGACTTCTCCATTGCCGGTGAGAATGAAGGTTGGTGCAGCCTCTGTGGCAATCAGTGTGGAGAACACTCAAACAAATGAAAATCTGCATAGAATATGATCCAGCAATAGCACTCTTAGGAATATATCCAAAACACCTGCTACACGAGAAACTTACATGAACCCACATGTTCATAGCAGCACAATCAACAATTGCAAAAACCTGGAAGCAACCAAAATGCCCATCAACAGAAGACTGGATAAGAAAACTGGTTCATTTACTTCATGGAATATTACTCAGGTTTAAAAAAAATGAGAGAGGTGCACTTAATTGTGGGCAAAGGACCCAAATGGAAAGCATCATGCTAAGGGAAATGAGTCAGTCCCCAAAGGTTAGATACCACATGTTTTCCTTAATTTAAGCTATTGCTGTCAATCTCAAAAATGATACCTGTAAATTGTAGTATTATTTCAAACTCTAACATCCTGTATGTCATGTGACAAGAGAATGTGATGTAATCAATGAACCTACAATCAATGTGAGTCAGACTGCTCATGATCTTCATCAAAGAACTGTAAAACCTTATGTACTTTTAAGACCCTATGCTTCTCAGTAATGGAGAGGGAGAGCAGAGAAATCTTCCATCTCCCTAGAATATGTGAGGCAGATGTAAAGCATAACAGATAACTTATACACAACAGACTTGAATCAGCATTAGACAACTGTAAAACCACAAAGGCATATGGCGTTGGGAGGCTTGGGGGGCGTATCTAAAGAGATCCTGACAACCTCTTAACAAGATGCCATATGCACAGAGCAGGAGGATCCCAGAGTGGCAGGTGGACAAGAGGAGACTTGTATCCCAACCCTCGAGAATCCTGGATCCAAGCAGGATCTTTTTTTCTAGGAAAATTTATAGGAAATTACGTGAAGTTGACATTAAGTATGGTCAGGTGTCATTTTGTCTTAGAGTCATGTTTTGAGAAATATATCCTTAGACAATTTTGGCATAAACAAAATGGTGCAATATCACTAGAATATATAATCTATAGAACTATTTTATATGACCGTAAAAGGTATTAAAATAAAATAAAACTAAAAGCTCATCACTTTCCTAATCACAGTGAGCAGATTTTTGTAGGTGTTTTCAACTTATATTTGAAAGGCTGATTTTTAGTTGCAAGGGATTGTAGAAAGGTTTTCCTTCTGCTGGTTCACTTCCCAAGTGTTTGAAATTGTTAGAGCTGAACCAATCAGAAACCAGCAGCCAGGTAGCTTCTTCCAGGTCTCTCATGGGGTTGGTGGGTTCCCAGGCTTTCTGTCACCCTACTCTATTGCTTTCCCAGCCCAGAAGTAGGAAGTTGAATGAGAAATGGAACAGCCAAGAGCTTTGACTTGAAGTGGTGCCCTTGGGGTGCTGGTGCAGCAGGCGAAGGCTTAACCCTCTCTGTTACTGTGTCAACCTCTAATCAACTGACTTTATAATAGGCAGCATATTCTGGATGGATCAAGTGAGCCCAGGGTAAGCAATGCACGCTAAATAGTGGAAGAGGAAGGTAGCAGAATTAACCTGAGATTTCAGGCCTGAGATGGACCCCACCGGGCATATGTGGGTTTGAAGGCAGGCAGAAGCAACCAGCCAAGCCTTATGTGGGAGCCTGGAAGAGTTGAGAAGAGCACACAATAGCACACAGAATCTGGCTTCTAGAGAGAAATTGGGCACCTGGGTTCCACAGCCCTTTGGAACTGAATGCCCCCTAGTAACCTGAGTAAGCCTGAGTAAAGAACAATGCATGAAGAGAGTATGAGTTCATGATTAGGAGACATGCTGAAGGAAGATGAAAGAGGATTCTGTAGGGTAAGACACAGATCTGATCCGGATTTCACGGTGGGATTGTTTTAGGAATGCCAGCTCTTGAGATAGAATGCATTAGGCTGCTAGAACTACTTCTAGTCTGACATGGTTCTGGATTCTGATAAATGCTCTCTGTGGCATCCTCCTGGGTGTTGACAATGTCGTTTGTGTTAAGCTTCCCAGATCTGGACTTTTCTGTTTCAGGGGACAACTTCCTTCCTCTTAACTTCCATAGAAATAACACTCTCTGAGACATGTCAGCACAGCTTGTTTTGATTTTGATCTCAATTTTACAGCTTGTCTAGGACAGAAACCCACACATTTTCTGGAAAGGGCCAGTGAATGCCTACTTCAGGCTCTGTCACAACCGCTCAACTCTGCTGTTGTAGCATGCAAAAGGCTGTGAAGAGCACATACCACATCCAGGCATAGTTGTGTGCCAATATTTTATGTGTGGACATTGGAATTCACATCCTACAGACATTTCACACATCATTAAATATTCTTCTCCCTAGCTCATTTAGCAAATGTGAAAATCCCACATACTGTATGGTCTTGTACCAACAGGCGAGGGGTAGTTCTCTGCCCACAGGTTGCAGGATGATCAAGCACCATTCACAGCATGTGATTGATCTGAATGCTGTTTTCAGGTGGAGAAGCAGGTTCTTATGGGTGAGAGCTGTTCTTTGGCTAGCCATGTGGGCGTCAGTCTGCCTCCAGACAAAGTAAAATCATGTGTGTGTATTAGTCCTGCTCCTGGAGTGTGGAAGAATGTAGGTTACTAGAGTTCTGTTGATCTTGGAAAGAGAAGGTACAACTGAATCCCTCACATCATGATGCGAAAACCTGACCCACTGCTGCACATATCCTTGGTGATGCTGATGATCCTTGGATTAGCAGATGCCTGCATCACTTGGAAAGGCAGTGTTTCCACTTCCCATTGTGCCTCCTCCTTGTCCTTCTTCTTAGGATGGGGAGGAGACCGAGGCTGGGTTTCCAAAGGGTCTTTTAATTTCAGCCACATTTTAACTACAGTTAGACATTCTCATCACCCTTGATGGACATGCTAGGGTGTTCAAATGCTTGCCTGGAATTGAGATTGGCATTCACCAGCATTCTGGCTTCTGTGACTGTAGGAGGGACACTGTTTCTGACAGCCCTGCTGTCCTGGCCTGGACATTGAGTGTCAAGAGAGACCCTGGCTCCTAGGACTACCGCATGACAACCCAGAGTACATATTTGTCATCATTGGAGAGTTGCAGTGAGATTGAAAACCTTGCCATGCAAAGATTCCAAAAACTTGCACTGGGTAAGGTGCTCCAGGTTTATCTCCAAAGGTTTCCCCTTTCTATTTGCATTCCTGGTTTGTCCTGTGTTCCCAGCACTGGGGGAATGGTAAATAGAAGCACACCATCACTGCACAGTCACATTTTTATGAAATCATCCTGTTAAAGAAATTAACATTTCCTGGCATGGAGATTCAGAGATCTCATTTGCAAAGTTTCATGCGAGGCCTTGGTGAGGAGTAGGAGCTGGATAATGTCCATGGCTGGGTAAGGGATGTCTGCTGAAACAGAGAGCTGTGCATGCCAAAATCCTGGAGAGGAAGGCACAGAGTCTATGAGAACATAGTGGACAGAGGAAAAGCAGGTGGAGTTGTTATAAGCAAGGAGACACAAGGGAAGAAGATATGCAGGGTCTTGTCTACCATACAAAGGAATGTGGATGCTATTCAAAATAATTTGTAACTAATACTGAATGATTAATAAGAGGACAATTTAATGATGTGAGTGTGTGTGTGTGTGTGTGTGTGTGTGTGTGTGTGTGTGTGTGTGTGTGTGTGTGTAGACAATCAACCTGTCCTTAGGTAAAGAAAGAATTAGCTGGGAACCAGACTGGAAACTAAGGCACAAGTCATGTTTCAATCATCAAAAAGGAACTGGGCAGCAATAGTTGGCCTTGAGATAACAAGAGAAACAGTTTTATAGTTAGGAACCATATGCTGGAGGTCAGGGAAAGAGAAATGAAGAAAAATAAAATCCATGTTTTTGCAACTATCTGGGTCACACAGGCTACCTCTAGGAGAGATGATAAAGCCCTCTGAGACAACAGATTCTGAGAAGTCACAAGAACAGAGTTCCTGAACACTCCTTACCCAGTTTCCTCTGATGTTGACATCTTTCCTAACTGTGACACAATGACCAAAACAACCAACTACCACAGTAAAAACTATGAAACAGATTATATGGATCATTTCATTTCCAACATTGCTTCTGTTGAAGAAAAAACTGTTACTTGAAGCTCTAAGATTATCAACCCACATTGAATTTCCTTGCTCACATTTCTCTAGTCCTGTGATCCACCCAAAAACTGGTGATTAGAGTATATCACATGTTCTCTGAAATGTTTCTTGGTTGGGTTTTTTCTGATGTTGTCTCATGGTTACACTGAAGTTATATTTTGGCGGCAGGAATAACATCAAAGTGATGCTATGACATTCTCCATAATTACTATCAGGAGTCTTAAGGCATTAAGGTGCCTGTTATTTATGGTGTTAACTTGGACCCAATACTTCAGACTTCTCACTTCTAAGTTTCTGTTTTGTCTTCTACAAGTAAAACACATTAAGGTTAGGTAGATGAACTATTTATCTTCTAATATTTGTCCACTAATTTTAGGATTCACTTGTGAATTTGTTGGAACAAAATATTGCTGCCGTAAAAAATATTTCAATTATGAGTTTGTTTTACCCTTACTGTTTCTACATGCAGTTACTGGCCTTTACACTTAAGAAAGGACTGATTATTCTCTCCCATTCATGTACTCAACTATTTATTTTTATTTTTGTAAAATTCCTGAATTTGTTTTTATTGGAATGTCAGATTTCCAGTGAGAAGGGAGACAGAGAGAAAGATCTTTCTTCTGCTGCCTTACTTCCTAAGTGGTCGCAATGGCTTGTGCCAATGGCTGAGCCAAAGTCAAGAGCCAAGGATTTTTCCAGGTCTTCGACACAGGTACAGGATCCCAAGGAGTTGGTTCCTCATTGACTGTTGTCCCAGGGCATAAGCAGTAATGGGATAGGAAGCGGAGGAGCTAGGATATGAACCAGAGCCCATATAGGATCTGGTGCATCGAGGTGTGAGGTCTTTAGTCACTAGACTACCATGCTGGGACTTTTTCAAGTATTTATTTATATGCATGGGAACTCTCAGATTTCTGGTACTTTATTAACAGCATTTGTTAATGAATGGAATAATTATCATCACAAAACACCCTGGACATATTCAGTCTGTTGGATATTTTTCAGATGACTTAAAACCTCCATCAGTTCCTATTAACCAGGCCTTGGATTATCTTGTTCATTCATTCACCAACATTTCTTTCCAGTCAGCATTGTAAATGCATGCTGCGTGGAACCTGACCCGCATGTTTCATGCAAACACTAGATCGTGGATCACCAATTGAATGGGAGGAGTGAAGGAGGAAGAAAAAGATGAAGAAAGGGAGCAAGGGAGGAAGAAAGAGAGAGAGAGAGAGAGATGTAGGAATGGGTGGGTGCATGAATGGATGGGTGGATAGAGGCATAGATAACAATTAGATGGAAGGAAGAGTGAACTGGTGTATAGACCAACATATATATTTATATGTTGTCGGTGGTCAAGCCAGTGAGTAAGTGGGCAGTGGGTTGATGGACAGGTTTGTGAGTGGATGTGATGGATGAATGAATTTAAGCAAATTTTTCATAGAGACAATGGGAAGCTTAGCCGGTCTCTAAGTCCTTGTATAGCTCTTTTCCTCTGTGATGATCTCTCCCTGTTCTCTGCTCACTAATCTTGATAAGCTGTCATAAACTTGAATGGCTGATGCTTCTGCTTCCCAGCAGCATTTGAAGAGAAAAGTAATATTCAAGGGAATCCCACATTTGAATTCCCATAGCAAAGAGTCTCTTGAGATTCCTTTGGATCTTGGGACCCTTCTAGAAATCCTGGGAATGGTTGGAATGTGGATCAGGTGCTGACTCTGCCCTCGGATGAGGGTACAACTAGTGAAAATAAACCACTGCCATTTTATGTTCAGGCACAGAATCAGAAGAGCTTCTCTCTTTCATTCATTTATCTGGTAGCAGAGAGGCAAGAATGCCTGAGAGATATCACCTCTCTTTAGTGACATCCCTCACTCACTCTCGCTTTAGTTGGGATTCCTAAACTTTAGGTTCTTAAAGTGTTAAAAACAATGAAAGTCCTAAAGACAGTTCCCTTTTTTCAATTTGAATCATCTCTGTGTATTTATCTTGTTGCTAATGAAGCATTTCAATTTAAAATATGCATTCATACAAATGGCCATCACGCTCACAAGGAGACATTTAGAATCCTCAGCTGTTAGAAATTTCCAGGTCAAAATCTCAATGAGGTATTGTATCACATTCATTGGGATGGCTGTATGCCCACAGGAGAATGATATCGAGTGTTGACTAGGGTGTGGGGACATCACCTACTGTTGCTGGAAATGTACAGCGGGTCTGTTATTTTAGAACATTCTGGAAATTTTCCAGTCTTTCAGCATTGCATTGCAAGCAATTCTCCTGTTGGAGGTATGTGCAATAGAAATTAAAAGAGAAATCCACAACCAGGGTACTGGATGGGAATTGGAACTGCCGGGATTAGAACCGGCATCCATATGGAATCCTGGTACATTCAAGGCAAGGACTTTAGCTGCTAGGCCACAGTGAGTGGGAGGCCAGAAGGAGGCTCACATTCCAACCATGATGACTCCCAAATTTTCAACAAGAAGTATCAGTACTGACACCAAGGACTACATCCCAACCACTAAGGAGACCATGGCAATAGGAGTGCCTTCAGAGGCCAAGAATTCTGAGGGCACCCATTTTTGTCTGGAGCCTCTACAGGGAATGTAAGAAGTCCAAACTCTGCCGTGCAAAAACCAACGTCATTGGAATAAATGCCAGGAGCCCTGAGCGGTCTGCAGAAACAGAAGAATAATAAACTTCCTTTGGGACTAGGGAAGTGAGCTCTCTCTGGTCCTTGCCTGGCTCTGGCTCTGGGTCCACACACTCCCTCGCAGTGACCATTAGGATCGCTCCAGAAACCCCTCAAACAAATGAACAAACATACAAAAAACAAACAAACAAACAAACAAAAAAGAAAAATCATTAATGGACAGACAACAGCAAGGAAAGCTTAGAATCAGACCAGAAATGCCCAGTGTGGATCCAATCATGCCTCACTAGGTGAGACACAAAGATTAGTTACAACTCACTGGAGTATTGGGGATTTTTCTGCACACCCATCCTTAAAAAAAAAAAAAAAAAAGTTATTCTGTACCTGAACTGATAAAACAGGTCTTGCTAGAGTTATAACTTGGTTCAGACCAGCCAAATAACAATGAAATTCAGCAAAACCATGCTTCAACCGTATAAACAGCTAAATAAAAAAATAAAAACAGATGAGACAGCTGAATCAGAATCTATAGCCATTTTGATGTGTATGAAATCCGGTTGAATATACACCAAAAATTGATATGTCTATGAAGAAGTCACGGGATGTAGCTAAGAGCCCGCATTTTCCCATTAACATCCTCTTAATCAATACCATGTCAATTAATGCCATAATGTTTTAAATGGATGTTGATGCTATGTTGGGCTTTTTAATAGATTTGGATAGTACTTTGCTTGTTTTATCTCAAGACCAGAGATGGTCTCACTAAGAAATCATTGAACCCACTAGGATAATAAGACACTGGACTTTATGCTTGGTAAATACTTCCAATGAAAGAACAAGTGAATTTGAACTGTGGTAATGCAGCAAGATGGAGTAATTCACTTTGGGAAGACAGTTCAGAGAGGGATAGGGAAAATTCCAGTACCCATAACACTGTGTCACATAATGCAATGTGATTAAAAAAAAAAAAGCAAGAGAGAGAGAGAGAGAGAGAGACAGAAAAATTCACACAGAAGCTCATACACAAATACTCAAAACAGGAGTCTGACAGCCAGAAAGTGTAAATCACCTAAACATCAATTGACAGATGAAAGAGTATTATTCAGCTATCAAAGAATCATCATGGATACAAAAATCCAGGCATGCCGAAGTCCTTTCTATAAAGTGTTGGGTAGTTTCATATAAACCTGGCACATTTTCATGACTACATCCTCTCTAGGTTACTTATGCTGCTGAATACTATGTGAATGTCATGGAAGTAGTTCTGTCACTTAGAGAATCACTGTGGGAATAAAAACCTGAAAATCTCTAACACAGACTTATTTTTAAAGTGAATTTTGCAAAGGATTACTAAATACCTAATGATGTGTATGCTTATAATTGTATCTGGATATGCAGATATTTGTTACAATAATGTTGATAACTTAGAGGTTATACAACTTTTCTCATACCTATGACAATTCAGGACTACCACTCTACTGATTCACATAAAATCAGTCTATTAAAGTCTCTCCCAAATATTGTAACATGCAAGTCCCATAAAGGAGTGAGGAAAAGCGTGTGGAAATGGACTGGACAGGTCATGTCAACACTCATCCAACTCTCCTCCTTGCTTTTGTCTTCCATGTGGACTCACTTGCTGACTTCTGCATCTGACACCACCTCCAGTGAAATGTAAATGCATCTCTTTCTCTCCCTCTGTCTAAATCAGTGAGGTGAACACAGAAAGGCTGGAGAAGGAAGGGCAAAGCTTCTGAACATCACAACCACAGTCATAGAAAAACCCTGGCCTGTGCACATAGTCTTACAACACAGAATCTTAGGATCAGTGGGTTTGAGGGAGGAGTCCTCTGGAGGTAGAGCAGGGCCCACTGAGGATGGAGTTCCAGGCTAACGAGGCTTTGTAATTCTGTGCAAGACTGGATCTGTGAAAGAGACAGAGCACACAGGGGTGGTTTTCTAGGTCACTTCTTGTGCCTTTGATCAGACTTTTAGTGGGTTCAAATGACCTGAATTAGAAATCCTGGCTCCAGACCATACAATGGATATATATCAGAGTGTATGCATTCAGTGGTGGGTTTATCACAAGAAAAATATGGGTTGTGGTGGATGAGATTCCTCCTTTGCAAGAAGTAACCTGGTAATCACTAATGGAGACAACAGGGAATGCACTGATTTCATGGAGACATCTTCTTCCAATTATGCACAATTCACATGCAGAGTTGAGGATTTTAAAGCTGCCAGGTGCTTATGACTGCCAGGATGAATGTAACTCCAAGGACTCTAGGATGCAGAAGAGTCCCTCCATTCAATTCTACCTCAGGACTTTGGGTGAAAGGATATGCAAGAACACCTTAATTGGCTTCACTTTCTCTCTGACTCTAGACTGACATATCACTCTCACTGGCCACATGCAGCTTGCTGTCAGGCAGTGCTGAGATCTGAGATTCTCCAACTCTGCTCATTGTAACTCATCCTACCGTGGTGCTGAAATTATAATTTCTGTTCACTTTCAACCAGCCTTTCCTCTCTGGATTTTCCAGCATCCATTTTCTGTTCAAGGTACCAAAATGTCATTTTTCATCAGTGAAAACGAAATAGGATCTCCTTCCTCAGGTTCCTAAGCGAGCAAATACATGACTGCCTTGGAAACAGAGTGTTTTTATGTGCACAAAGCTTCAAGAGGGCCCACATATATGGCTAAAGAAAAATAGTTGTTAAGCTATAGGAGAGAATTAGGCACTGACTTTTGGGTGGGTTTAAACAATTGGTAACATATTATTTGCATGTCATGGGGCTTTTCATCAACACATTCAGAAGGATTGCTCAGTCCATAGGAAACCTCACCACAGATAACATTGCCCTGTGTGTACGAGGAAATGGAGAATTATAGAGGAAGTTGGCGAGATGTTAGTTTGGATCCTTGCATTTTCACTCATCATCTCCTTCCATCTTACAAATCACTGTGTGTCTCCGTTTCCTCTCTCCTCATCATCACTAGGGAACAGAGGGCTCATGTGAACTAATCAGGAGCAAACAGCTTGGTTGGCATCTCTTTCTGGGGTCAGTGAGGGCTGTCTTTTCTTCAGGGCATGACAAGTAAGGATCCATATGCAGGACACTTCCCATCCCTGTTAAGCTCTTGCCCAGATCAGAATCCAAGGGCTTATAAGCACTTCACAGAGTCCCTGGGGCTTCCATCCTAATTCTTACTTCTCAATGGATTCTACTTCCAATCCTGGTTCCAGACCCCAGAAACTGAGCTTCTTCCTTGTTTTGGTTATCCTAAATGTGGTTTGCTTTCCTGACTCCTGGGCACAAAATTCTGTGCTCCACCTACAACCAAGGACGCTCCAACAACTCTCCTTCTGGATGGACTGCAATCAGGCATCACGGGTAAATATCCCACCATGTTCATAGAGCAACTGGGCTGATAGTTTGTGCGTCTGTGTTGCAGGGAAACCTCCAGCAGCAATGCCTGCGTATCTAGGCTGTGCTTGGACTCAGGTCTGGGTGATGGCAGCTCAGAAACAGACATGGAATTCTCATACACTCAACAGAAGTTTGTTTCATCTGACTTTGTGAGCGAGTGGAGACTCATACAGAAATGCATTTCATAGCATGCCTGCTGGGAATAAACCACACATGTGAGGGTGATTGTAGTAGGTTTTGTCATGTTGGGTGGTGTAGTCACTAGTCTTTGCTTATTCTATGATGCAGCACTTTGTGATATTCACATATTGTCAAAGTCCTGCAAAAGGCCCATTTTCATAGCACCATTAAGCAATGCATGACAGTAAGTAGAAACTGACTTCCATGAGAGGCTAATGATGCCTGCTATGGCTGAGTTTGAAAAAGTATTTTTGTGGGAATAGGAAGGGAGCCCTAAGTCAAGCATGGGTCTGTGTTTGAGTTTGTGGAATGGAGCAGATCTGTTCATTGTGAATACTTCTTTTTTGTGTCTAAATACCATCCTTTATGTCTCTTACTCGGGTATGATGTGCAGGCTGTCCTAGTCGGTAAGCATGGGATCATGTCACCTGACCCAACCTTTCTTTTCTCTTACCTATACTTAAGTCAGACTTATTAGGCCATTTATGATTTTTAATTATAGATGAAAGAAAGATACCATGTTAGTTTTATAGCATTTTGTTCACTTGAATAAAGTTCATTATATTTGAAAGTATAATGAGACTCTTGATAGAGTATAAGGATACAGTTGGAATTTTCTGTAATAATTGTTGATTATTAATTTCCTAGGACTTAAAAATACATGAATCTGTTAAACACTCATGTGTATGTGCATCTATGTTTATCTTGTGAGTTACGTGTTTCGTCAAGACATTTTTTAAGTCTTTCCTTCAACTACCTGAATACACCATACTCATGATTTAATTAAAATCTAGTTCACAAATATTTAGGTATTTTGCTAATTTAATTTTGTTAGATTTGTTTCAGTTTGTCTTTATGCCAGTAGAAACATCATTATAAAACCGTTGATTTTAAACATCAATACTCCCTTTCATGATAGCCACTACTCCATCCCTTCAGCAAGGCAAGCTAATTTTAAGCGTTTTCTCTGTCTTTTTTTTTTTTTTCTGCTAGTGCTCTGCAACAGCCTTATGTGTTTTCACAGACATACAGAATGTCAGTAGGAGTTCTTGCTGCATTTGTGCATTTGCAGTACTCCTATACCCATTTTTCTTAAAATAAATTTGGATTTTAACTCTGTAGTTCAATCCACTAAGCAAGCTGCTTATTTGAGTAAATGGAAACCTACTTGTATTACCCATCATAAGGAGAAAAATAACTCATAAAAACATAAGGAAGACAACAACATGGCCATCCTGAACAAACCTTGTAGGTAATGTCCCGACTTCTCCCTGCCTGAACACAGAACTGGTCACCCCAGGGCCCCTCACTGTCTCCCAGAAGTGTTGACAGTGCCAAGGCCAGGCGCATGAGCAGAGATCTCGGTATTGATGAGGTGGGGCGATTCAGTGCCTGGAGGTGTTCTCCGACCCACCACAGCGTGCTGAGCTCTCTTGGAAAGTCCAGTGTGTGAGCAGGATAGCGAGTTGTCAACCTGAACCTGGCACCAGGCTTGCTGTGCACATGGAGGAGAGTCAATGTGGGGTGTGCGCAGTTCAGCCTTGCACCAGGGATGAAGGCTGCGGGTAAAAGTGGCAGACAACAGCATGATCCTAAAACTGCACATGACAAAATCAAGTTGCACAACCCTCATTTGATTGCAGAGCCCTATATGATACTCGGGGACTGCAGATCCATGCAACATCCTGGATGAGCCTCATGAGCCAGGTCCATGACACAGTCCTTCATGAGCCACACACCCCTCAGATCCATGGGAGAGTCCTGGGTGATCCAACTCCACTCAAATCCATGACAGAACCTTGCATAAGCCACATGCACCTCAGATCCATGGCAGAGCCCAGGTGGTCCACACAGCCCTTGTTCCACGATAGAGCCCTCTATGTTTTACATGCTCCTCATATCCAAGGCAGAGCCCATGTGGTCGCCACAGCCCTCAGATTAATGGCAGAGCCCATGTTGTACATACATCACTCAGGTACATGTAAGTGACCATCATAAGCCATACATCCCTCAGATCATGGGAGAACCACATTTTGTCTGCACTCTGCTCTGATCCATGGCAGAATCCCATGTGAGCCATACTCCCTTAAGCCCATGGCAGATCCCTTGGTAGTTCACAAAGCCCTCAGATCCATGCAGAGTCCTGTGTGTTGTGCATGCTTCTCAGATCTATGGAAGAGCCCCAAGTGATCTGCACATCCCTCAGACCCATAACAGGGTCCCTGGTGAGCCACACAGCCCTCAGATGAATGCCAGCACAACACATGATGCTAGAGCTTTCAAATTAGAGACAGAATATCATGTGGTCACACACACCTCAGATCTATGGCTGAGAGCCATGTAGTCCTCATGGCCCTCAGGTGCATGGCAGAGCCCCATGTGGAGCACAAGGCTGTCAGGGTTCCATTGCTGCCAGAATCCAGCTCCAGCTGAGCTCAGAACTCTCAAAGGGTGTAGGGATGAGGCACAAAGTGGAACAAAACAGGCTACTACAGTTCTAGGATCATGATGGACAATACAAGAAAGCTGTTCACTTTATTTATGCAGAAGCACTCATGAGCCATGGCACGAACTTTTCACATTATGGCAGGATAATGCTGCCACTTGTTTCACCTAACAACTCTAGAAATTCCTGCTACAATTCTTATTCTACAACTCAATCTTGTATCACAAAGAAAAGGAGAACCTAAACATCAAGGAAAGAGTGAAAACCTAAATACAGGTCCCTTGATTACCATGAAGACAATGGGAATAGTCAAATCAGTATGAATAGCAAACAGCCCTTTTGCAAGATGCGATTACTGAAATTAACCTCCAAGTTGGGTGAAAGACCAACTTGACAAGAGGAAACAATGCCTGAATGGATTAAAATTCTTCCAAAGGGGTGGTGCAGTGCCTATGCAAAGGAAGGTGGAGCTGCATTCAGCTGGTTGTAGAGACATCCTCTGGCCATTGCCATAGAGCGGGAAATTCCTTGCGGCCCTGCCCGTAATGAAACAATCCTTTTCCCCAGTTGGTGTCCCCACATATCAAGTACACAGACCTTAACATCTCCCCTTCCCTTATTATTAGATTGGACAATACAAAGGGGAGAACAATTAGTGTGATTCATAAGCTCTATCAGCCACACTACTACAGTTTAATTGTACTTGTTGCAGTTGGTACACTACCCTTTGCTTAGAGCAAACTGTGCCACTCCCTCCAGAGATGCCAGGTCTGGGTTCTAATGCTACATGTACAGCAAGAACTCTGTAGTTAGATGTTAGATGTTAGATTTCCACCAAGAACTTCCCAACTCCTAGCTCACCAGTCTCCACTTCCTGTGATACCATGCTGAAGTTGCACCATTGTCTCTGCACCGTGTTTCCTATTTTAGGTTGGAAAATGTCACAGGATTAGAGAGACACCAGGTATCCTATAGAGCGAGATGGTTCATGGCACTGATCTTGCCAGAACGTGCCACAGTCGTATTATTTTCCTGCAGGACCATAGCAATCCATGGAAATCACTGAGTTCTCATGAGCTCAGCATATGTGCAGTGCACTGTTGTCCCCTGCAATCCTAAAGCTATTGCCAAAGTAAATGCCTGACATACCAATGCTTCAGTTCTTGATCTTCTGCCCATCAGATCTGAAGGCTACCCAGACCTGTTTTAGGTGGAACATGTAGAATGCCATGCTGATGCAGGTCCCTGAATCAGAAGTGATTTCACTCCCAGCTCAGCGTATGGTCAGTCCTTTCTTGTGCCTTTGCCTCCTTATGCAAAATGGTGCCCAGTTCGGCTCTTGGAGTCTAACTGGGCTGTGAAATCCATGCTTTTCTCATACTGCTCAACTGTGATCTGCTACTCTGTCTCTGTTCCTGGCCAAATCAAATGAATCAACAGGATGGATGGTCCTTTGTCTGGGTTCACCTCCCAAGCTCCCAGTGAAATTCCTTTCTCACCTGGTTGCTGGTGGAGTTCTGGTTGCTGATGGAGTTCGGATTGCCCATTACCGAAATGCCACTGGAGTATCAGTCACTGCAACACCACACCGTTGTGTCCTTTGCTTTCCAGTGTCTGACAATGTCCAGGTACCCTTTTGCTGTTGTTCTGTCCTATCCTATTTCCTGGGAGGTGTTCACTCTACTTCATCCTGATTAAATGTTTTTCTGTCCATTTAAACAGTCCCTACCTGTTCCTCCATCTTGATTCTCTTACCTCATAATTAAAGGGAATTAGTATGTAGCTTCTTAAAAAAAAACACAGACATTAAGTATTTCACACTATTTAGAAATATGTGACATTTTGATACACACGTACTTTGTGTATTTTTTCAAGCAGTAGGTGCTTTGTTTTGTTTTTTAAGCAGAACGAATATGTGGCTTTTATTAGCATATTTATATTTATGTAAAATGTAGACAATGCAACTACTAATATTCAATATCTTCTGTGACACAGGTATAATCATGGTTCTATATCAAATCATATGGGTCATATCATGGTCTCACATTAAGTAATTTTGTTTCTCTATCTTCTCCTCTTGGTTTCAAGAAAAGATAGAAACATTAAAATCAACACTAGGTTTCCATTCGATGAAATAAATCACATATAAATTTGGTTCTGGCAGAACTGTCATCCTGAAACTATTGGCTGGGCCTTTGGAATGGAGTGACATCATCAATCACTGATAGAATGTTTCTGGCACCTTGGTGAGGACTTATAACATTCCTGACTCTGTGTTGAGTAGCGGGCAGGACATTAGGCAACTGTTGGAGAGGATATCAATAACATTTGTTGCTTTAGAATATTCTAATTTTATTATGTTTTACAATTCACTGATATAACAGCAAGAGTTTAGGGGGCAAGTAGCAGCTTTGAGTAATTCCGTACTGTTGGGGCCATGAAGCGCAAGCAAAAGGCAAAATATCTGGAGGGAACAAACTGCACACCAGCTGCAAAGACTGTGACAAGTATGTCTGGGAATAGTCTTTGGCAAAGTGTAGTCTGGTACTGACATCTGGAAGACAAACAGGGGTGCTGCTACTTGTGGTGGAAGGAGAACAAAGATGAAAAGAAAAGACCAATGAGTGAACAAATACTTTGGTTATTGCATTTAAAAAACATTTTCTTGATCTAAGTATTCATATGAATTGTTTCCGGCCTCTCTGAATTCAAAGGAACTGCTTGTTTCAGCTGCTCCAATGCTTTCCTCCAGCACATAGTCTACCAATGCCACCTAACTTTTCCTTTCATTGTCCTTCTTAACTCCATTTTGCATGTTTCTTTAATTCATATTTGACATCTGCGTATGTCACTGAAAGCAAATTTCTGCACCACACACTCTTTTATGCCACATAATTTGCCAACTTGCATTGGCCTACATGGTAACATTCACAAGCTCCAGACATTAACATACAACCATTGGATTCGAGCTGTTCACAACACTCATGAATTCATAAAACAAAATAGCACATAATTAAAGAAACGTATAATACATTCAACAACAGCATAGCTTCAAAACAGATGCAATCCAACAAGTGAAACATAACTACTGTGTCCATCAATTTGTCAAGACACTGAGAAACCTAGAATTTACTTAAAATTTCTGCAATAAGTTTTGAGTGGCCTCTGTCATAGGCCCTGGCATGCATGAAATCCCCTTCACTCCTGTGACAGCAAGATTTGTGAGTATTCCCATGAGATAAACAACATGTGTGTTATGTACTGTACTTTGGAAAACAGACAAGTAAGATGTCACATCCCAAGGTTAACTTGTTGTCATTTTTCAATTAGTATCCAAGAAGCCTCATGAAGATGCTCCTGAGATGTGTGTGGAGGTGCCAACCCATTACACATATGAAGGAGAAAGTTGCTCTACATGTGACGATGTCTATTTTGTTTCTGCTTGGAATGAACCCATTCTTGTCAAAGGAGATGGTAAGGTGCAAATACAAGGTCCAAACTCAGAAGTTATACTTTAGGCAGCCAACCCAACTCACTCCACTTTCTCATCACAATGACTGCTTACAGCACAGCGAATAGATTAAATAGATTAAAGGCCTTGAGAAAGGACACATAGCTAGTGTGGTGCCAAGAACAGCTCAAAGCTCTTCAGACCCAAGTAAGCCTTTCAGCAGAAGATCTGCAAGTGAGGCCAGGTGCATAGATGATGCTTACAAAGCCTATTTGGGGCTTCCACGCACACTTCTCCCCAAATCACCTCTTCTATCATCCGATTAAAAAAAATAAATAAAAACTAAAAGCATTTTGCCTAACTCATCAACTAAAGTCCATCTGCATCCATCCTGCCCTTCACTACACTGTATTGACTGCATAGTGAGATATTTATACCTTCAAGTCTGTAGATTATCTATAACCATGTGTAATGGATACACTGCATCCCATTCCAATAAAACCGCCTAATTTTAGGCCACATGGACAACAACTGTGTTCATGATGAGATTTCACTATCCTTTTTTAACATGCAATTATTTTGCATTATGTATTTAAAAGGAATACAGAGCCCCCATCAATCTCTCCTTTTTTTTTCCCCATCAACTCTCCAGCTGACACACACCCTCATATTAGTGACAGTTTAGTCACAAACATCCATTCACCTCACAGGTCACTGAAGTAACAGAAAATTCAACCCGTGAAAATGCAAAACACATGGATACATGCACTACAACACACACACCAGAAAATATACTTTGTTTATGACAGACTATGCAGAAATCCAAAATGGAATGGTGTGATACTTATATATACAGGAGTGTATAAAACTGTCATTCAAATAAATGAAATTTCTTTCTAAACTCAATATTCACTGCAATATTCAGTTTAGTAAGCACTTAATAACATATTAGCTACAACACAACATGTGCTAATATGCTATGAGAGCACATATAACCAGAACACTGAATGCAATGTGCAAGTCCAGTGAGTTAATCAGAAATAAAACACATTCCTGACACAATAGCTAATCTCAAGATTTGTGCACCAAGTTTTGTACTATTTTAACAATCAATAGAAACAATGATCTGAACATTCATGTGTCGCGCCCACGTGTCCTATCATGCAGCAATAAGAGGCAGACACGAGTGAGGCCTTCTGCGGTAAACTATTTTGCGCGCACCAAGATGAGGAAGAGGAAGGGGCCCCGACCCCGGCAGGCTGTCTACTCTTATGTGCTGACTGGCCCCGCCTCCGCCGATGATAGGTCGGCGTCATGATCACGCAGGGTCCTGGGCGACCGGATTCGTCAGTTCCCAGTGTTCACGTGCCGGCCACGCCGCAGCTCACTGCACATGCGCTAGGCGCCTGCGCAGTACTGCGAAAGCTACGTGACTCTCCACCAGGCACGAAGGTGTGGCTTCTCTGGCCGACGCCATTTTGGGTACGGCATGTGGCCAGTGCATACAGATGCGGCTTGCAATAACTCCCCCCCTTCTTATACAATAGAAAAAATAAGCTGGTATGGGCCTGTCTTAGGTTGTAGACGCAAGGCGCACGATCCGTCATAGGGAGGCTGCGTAGCTTGATGTAGTCCCTGTCTTAGACTGATAATTGTCTGGGTCTATCTTACCCATCATGGGCTACAACCACAGTGGTTGTAAAGAGCAATGTCTCGACAAGGCAGTTATAAGATCGACTACCCACTCGCGTGCAATGGACAAGTCCTGCTAGGTGCAAGGGCTAGTTGGGCGCATCATGCTCAAACTCAGTGCAATGCCATAATGGCCTGAGGTGCAGGACCCATGATGTCCATGCTCTTAACTAAGCCTGTTGAAGCATGCTCAACCATACCATGGGGGAATCACCATTCTGCATGGCTAGTAGGGCTTGATGTATTGCCACACGATCTCGCTGAGCACAGCGTCTCAGACGACACAGGCAAAAAAGGTATAAGGCACAGACTGCACACAAGAGCAGAATTAGCACAACCACTCCCGCCCATTCCTTAATATGGGAAGTGATGTTCCAAATCCAAGTGGCCAGGGTTTCAGCAACAACAGGATCCACCCATGTAGAATTAATCTGGACAATGGCAATTCTCAACTCAGACTGTGGAATATCAAATTCTCTCATCCAGTTTCCTAAAAGATAAGAAGAAAGCTGGTGAGAAAGATTAGCAGCCATTGAAACATTTTGAAAAGGAATAGAAGTAACACATAAACCTTGACACTAAAATTCTCAGGAGACGCTTGAAAACAAAGCGTGTCCTGTAGGGGGAATAAAAAGTTACTCACATTCTCCTTAATATCATCATAAGGGAGAAAAGGCAAATCCAAAGAAGAAAAAATCAAGGAAACAATCGGGCTGAATGGGCAGCCGGTAAGGGTCGTGGAAAAACACTCAGAACTCCTCATCGTGGCTCAGCAATCACGGTCCTCACCAGCGCCATACAGACCATTAGTTGTACCATCAGCTGTGTTTGCACTGGGCGGGGCACCATTGTCCTGTGGGATTGTAGGAGGAGCTTCTGATTGCAGGGTTGCATGAATCTTCCCCACGTCAGATCCTCGCGCAAGCACTCCAGCGGTTGCAGAAACGTCAGAAGGCGGTGATGGACAGGAACGAGTCAATCGAGCTGGAACCCAAACCGGAACTGGGGCGTCCTGTGGAAACAAACAAATGGCTCCTCGAGCCTGCCTAATAACTGGGTCTGGGCCCTTCCATTTGGACTCCAGAACATCCTTCCACTTGACCCAAGATTGCTCTTGCGCCGTGTTGAGGGAATGACGATCTGCAGCACTGAGGCCTTGCTCATCCAGTTGTAAAAAATTGATGGTGAAGAGAGCCAGGGCTAGTGTGGCCCGAGGGCTCTGACTGGCGAGGCCAAGCGATTCCCAGGTGTTTTTTTGTTTTTGCAACAATTCCTTAATAGAGCGATGAGCACGTTTGATTATTCCCTGACCTTGTGGATTATAAGGAATGCCAGTCACTAATTTGATGCCCATCTTCATGCAAAAATCAAAAAATTTGGCTGAAGTATAGGCGGGGCCATTATCAGTCTTAATACACTCAGGTTTACCCCACGCGGCCCATGCTTCTAAGCAATGTTGGATTACATGGATGGCCTTCTCCCCGGTTAGAACTGATGCAAAGAGCACACCAGAAAAGGAGTCCATGGATACATAAACAAATTGGTTCCTCCCAAAGGATGGGACATGTGTCACATCCATCTGCCACAATTGATTGGGTCTCAATCCCCTAGGATTGACCCCCTCATGTGAAACAGGTCTAAATTCGCAGCAGGCAGGGCAATCAAGAACTATTTGGTGTGCTTCCTTTCTAGTGATCCCAAATCGGAGTCTGAGGGTCTGGGCTGAAACATGAAATTGTGAATGAAACTGGCGGGCTTTCTCCCCTGAGGATGGTGGAGACACCATCATAATCATGATTTGGGTTCTGGTGGCGGCATCGGCAAGAGCATTCCCTCGAGCTAATGGCCCTGGTAAACCTGAATGAGCTCGGATATGGGTTATATAAAAGGGGTGGCTTCTATGCCAGATGGCCTGTTGAATTTGTTTAAAGAGATACGCCACTGGGCCGGACTTTGAAATAGAGCCAGCGGCCTCCAAAACATTCACTGCATTAACTACATATTGAGAATCAGAAACAATAATCAAAGGTTCTAGAAAGGTTTGTAAGGCAAAAAGCACCATATGGCATTCTACCCTCTGAGGAGAAACCGTCGAAAAGGTCTTTTTTATCACAGTATTGCCGGCAACTAAGGCTCCGGCTCCTGTCGAGGAACTGTCAGTAAAAAATTTAAGAGTGCCAGGGAGAGGACAGGCACTGCTTCTTATCGGAAAAACCACAGGATGTCGCTGTAAAACTTGTAATAATGGATGCCTTGGAAAATGATTATCAAAAATTCCCTGATAGACAAACATTAAGATGGACCACTCATTGCTACACCCACTCAGCACTTGTAATTGCTGAACAGTATAGGGGACTATTATGAGGTCTAGATGACGCCCAGTTTCTGCATTACACGTGCCACAAAATCAGCAAAGGGCTCATCCGGCTCCTGCTTAATCTGTGTAATGCCCAGTTTCTCTTACCCTTTAAGTGAAAGGCCCTTCCATGCCTTTATAGCTGCAGCAGAGATCTGGGTATACACTGGCCATGGATAGCTATTTTGATCATCAGAGTATTGGCCTTGTCCGGAAAGCATATTATAAGTCCACGTCAAAGCGTCGCCGCCGCGCCGTTGATTTGCGCGGGCGGTCTCAGACAAAAGCTCCTGCCATAGGCCCTTCCAATTTAGATATGATCCCATATTAGGGAGAACAGCCTTCACTACAAATTGCCAATCAGAGGGAGTCATATTCATTACCCCCATACGTTCTAACAGGGACAATGTATAATTGGCATGAAGACCATATTGCTTTACAGACATGGCCAATTCTCGTACTAATAATGCATCTACCTGTCTGTAAACTCTTTCCCTTTCTTCTAAGATGGGGAACATATTTTGAAGTTCCCGGCATGTGGCTGCATCGATGAAGGAAGAGCCAGCACCATAACTCATGGGTGGGGCAGATGGCGTCACAGGATTAGGAGCCATTAGTGAAATGGCTCCAGAGTCCTGAGGCCATGGGCCGTGCGTGGCCGGCGCAGTAGCACCGCCATTCTCTTTCTTCTCCTTTTCTGATCCTCGTCTGTTTCCTGTGGGTTGTTTATGTTCTAAGCGCCTATCCCGCTTCTACCCTTCCTCAGCGTCGGATGTCTCCGAACTTGATGAGGAAGATCCCGCTTTCAGTTTCACCTTTATTTTTGGCTTCAGACCGGTTCTCCTCTCCCGCTCTGTTTCTGAGAGACTATCCTGGGCAGACTGAAGGGCTTTGTCACTCTCTCTGACCGCTCCCTTACAGAGGGCATAAACCATCTGCAAAAATTTCACCAGAGAGACTTGTGCACCCATGTCTATAACCAGAAGCGGCGGCTCATATACCTCTGATTTATGCTCCTAGTCACCCGAAAGTTCTCCCTCTCAGAGCTCCTTACCTGTTTTATGGCCGCAGTTCTGACTTCGTCCTGTTTGAAACGGGAGGCCCCCTCCAGGTCCCGGGTTTCCGGCACCAGTTGTCGCGCCCACATGTCTTATGGTCCAGCAATAAGAGGCAGACGTGAGTGAAGCCTTCTGCGGTAAACTTTTTTGCGCACCAAGATGAGGAAGAGGAAGGGGCCCCGACCCCGGCAACCTGTCTGCTCTTATGTGCTGACTGGCCCTGCCTCCGCCGATGATAGGTCGGCGTCATGATCACGCAGGGTCCTGGGCGACCGGATTCGTCAGTTCCCAGTGTTCACGTGCCGGCCACGCCGCAGCTCACTGCACATGCGCTAGGCGCCTGCGCAGTACTGCGAAAGCTACGTGACTCTCCACCAGGCACGAAGGTGTGGCTTCTCCGGCCGGCGCCATTTTGGGTACGGCATGTGGTCAGTGCATACAGATGCGGCTTGCAACATTCATGAATATGTATATTATTTAGAAACTATATTTGAAAATGTAAACATATGCACAATGATTCATTTGAGCCTGTGTTCATATTGAGGTGAAGTGAAGAGTGAGTGTTAAAATGTAGTGGAAGTAAAGGGTCAAAAACATTATCCAACAAAGTTGTGACTGAGGTTCATGTTACAAAACACTGAGAGACACAAGACTCCTGCACATGCTAAGTCCATTTCAATTCCTTATCTATAATCCAGACTCAGGCAAATGTGCACACATGAATGTTTGTCCCGGCGAGGTGGTGGAAGTGTGTAAATGCTGCATGCCAGCATTCAGGATGTAAAATGAAAAAGTTTTATGCAGTGTTGTTGGAGTCTCTGACACAGCAAATTGCCAACATTTGATTGGATTTCTATGTGACGAAAAATAATCTTGGAATGCTAAATTATTTAGAGTTTTTTAGAGAGAAGTCTAGAAATGTCAGAGCCTGATGAACAATGGTTTGATCATTTATTTTCAGAAGTAGAGAAAACGCAGCTGATGCCACAGGTAAAGGTTGACATGCTGTCATTTCTCACACAGCCATCCACAAGACTCAAAACGGCACTCCTGAGATGCGTGTGGCACTCGAAGGGTGTCTAATGAAAGAAGGAGAGCATTCCTGCAGCTCAGATGAAGTCTCCTTTGTTTCTGAATGGGTTGAATGCGACAATATTGAAGACGATGGTTAGGAAGGCTGTATGTGAAAGCTGAAATGTCAACAAGATTTTTAATAAAGCCATTCAGCCCTATCACTATCACTTCACTTTGTCCTCCCAATGCAGTTATTCAGGACACAGGCACTGTGATGTAGTTGTTGCACAGAGACTCTTTGAGAATATGGAACTAAAGGCAGGTCATATCTACACAGGGATAAGCCACATATGAGTGGTGAATGGGAGATCTCCACTTGAGCATACAGGGAGAGAAGCCATGCAGTGCATGGACCCCTGTATGGTGATTCACCTCCTAATGGGAGCATGCTTCTGGTCAGAAAATCAGCTGCTTCAATCCACCTCACTGTGGAAGAAATCTCTTTTAGATTCTAATTCTATGGCATGTAGTTCCATTCATGTTAGATTTATACTCCAAATGATTTGCAGATTTTGCCTTGTGACAATTGACATTCACAAACAGTTATGGCTTCAGAATCATGGCTCTGGCAACACTTTCAGCACTTCAAAGAACTATGTGTTATATGACCTCAAGTATGCTCATCAGCTCATGTAATATCTTGCTCTCTGTGTACTGACAAAATTAATAAATTTGTGAGCATAGCAAAATTAGAGAGGTAGATAATACACTGAACACATGGATCCGTCCTCACAGAGTCCACACACACGCAAATGCATACACTCTAACTCATATATACATACACATGCAACAATGAATACATGCAGAATGAATACACTATCTGTGGATGGGTAGACCTATGCATCTGCACAATTCCATATATATGCTTGTTACTATTGAACATTGGTCAAGTGATTGTTCCTAGAAATGCATGGTTTAATGCTTTGGACAGGGTACATGCCTCAGTTTGTGTGAAATTTCCATGAAGGAAATTATCTAGAGGGAAACGATGGCAAACACACTCCAGACCACAGCAAGTCCCATGAGTGCTCTTGTGATCAACAGCATATTCACTTGATGTGCTTTTGTTCTGAAAACAGAGACAACTCAGGCGATGCCACATCTGTACACTGCCAGGTAGCCATTTTGCACCCAGCATTCAAAAAGACTCCAGAGGAGGCTCCTGAGATGTGTGTGACACCGTGAGTGTGTCTTAGGAACGAAAGAGAGCCTTGCTGCAACTCACTTACATTCTGCTTTGTATCTACTTGCATTGAAAATATTCTTCCCACAGAGGATGGTAGGTCAGATCATAAAGGCAAACCTGAAATCCAAGAAGGCTTGCAATTAGGCACAAAGAACACTATTTTCTCAAACTACCCCGACACAAAACATGCTCCTCAACACAGTCACTAGGAGGAGTCTCTGAGGATTGATTCATTGTTGCTGCATTCCCAGGAACAAGTCAAAGCTTGTTGAGCTTACTTGAGCATCAAGTAAGATTTGAGAGCAGTGGGAGATTCTCATGTGAGGCAATGGGTGTGAGAATAACACAGATATTTCCAGAGCCTCCCACATGCATTGGGAGCAAGCTGCTTCTCACAAGTTCACATGCTCTATTAGGCCTCATTGTGGAAGGAATCTCTTCACCTTCTAAAGAATCCTCACAATGCATTTCCTTTCACCATGCCTTTGCCAGCTCACAAAGTCTTTGAGCATGCACACACATAGAAAGACATTGATACTACAAGTCAGAACAACTGCGAACTCTTCATGGCTTCTACGCACTGTGTGTGACATAATATCACTTGCTTTTGCACATGCTATGTCTCATGTGTGTATGGCACACCCTCTGGAGACTTTTCAAACCTCCCTCTAATGATGCAATACACAGAATCAAAACCATATCACACACACACACACACACACACACACACACACACACATATATATATACACAAAATCTAAGAATAACACATACACACATACAAACTACACAAAGTACCAATTACATATAACATTGAGATGCTCTATATTCACATATATATATATATCTATAAATACACACACATATATATATGTATATATGTATACGTATATATGTATATAGGTAACGTTGTGTTAGGAACAGATCTATACATATGATCATAACATTACCATACCAATTTTCAAATGCATACATATGATCTTTTTTAATAAAATATTCATTTATCTTTATTGGAAGCCAATATACAGAAAGGAAGAGACAGATGAAAATCTTCCTACTGATGATTCACTCCCCAATTTTGTGCAATGGCAGGTATTGTGCCAATCAGAAGCAGGTAGCCAGGAAGTCTTCCGGGTCTCCCACATGGGTACAGAGTCCCAAAGATTTGGCTCATCCTCAACTGCTTTCCCAGCCCACAAGCAGGAAGCAAAATGGGAAGTATGGCCACTGGGATTAGAACCAGCCAACAGATGGGATCCCAGTGCGACCATGCCGAGGTCCCTAGGTGTAGGCCATGGCGCCAGGCCATGTCCTTCTCTCTTTTGGAGAATGGACTTTCAAACTAGGGATGGGACCAGATGTTATCTCTGATATAAGTCAACCTTTGTGCCAAACAAGATAATTAAACTCCATGAGTTCACCCATGTTCATTCTCTGTTGTGTCCCACTGTGAAGAGCAAAGGGGTGATCCGGGAGCTCAGAGGAATGCACGCTGAAGGGAGGAGTACTGGAAGGAAGGGGTGATCCAGGAGCTCAGAGTAACATTCACTGAGGGCAGGAGTACTGAGTGCAAGCAGGTGACCCTGGGTGAATGTAGTGCATTCTTTTCCTTAGCCAAGGGCACCTCTGGCAGCCCAGGCTTACACTCCCTTCCATCACAGAGCCCCACACGTCCCTGTATAGGGAATCTTGTGTTTGTTCTTAAGTTATAAGCTTTCACGGTCCAAGTTTCAGTGAGTGGGTATGATCACCTGAGGGATATAATTACTAGCGCCAGAAGGCAGGCACAATCAGGTGGGAGAATGAGCTGTAACAGAATTAGGAAGAGAATGGTAGGATGATGTGGTCTCCATCAGCAAGGAGAACAAATCCTGGGCCTGTGCTGCTGCCTTCTCCCCAGGGGCCTTGCTGAGTGCTCACTGACCCCTTCGACCAAGAGGGGCCAACAAGCCAGGCATCTTGGTGTGAGATGTCTGATCTCCACATGCAGACAAGTCCCTCTGCAATTTTGCACAACACCGTTTCGGTCAAGCAGAGAGGAATCCACACATGTAAAACATAAGGCAGTAACAGTTTCAGCCACAAGTACCGCATGGGGCCGGCTTTGCACTGCTGCCCCCTTGCAAATCTCTTCTGGGGAAACAGAGCACTACAATCTCAGCTGAGAGAGAGTCATCATGAGGCGAAGAAAGTTGTGGGCAATGGAGGTGGAGGGGGATGTGGCAAGGTGCCAGTCTCAGGACTTGGGCTGTGCCCAAAATGGGAGTTGGGCCTAGTAACAGAAAGATCTATTCCAACGTGGTGGTAGACAGCCTCCCAACTGCCCACCAGGGTCTGCAAGAGCTGGCATCCAATCATATGGGCACGAACAAAACACTGCCACCCCTTGTTATAAGTAAATATTAATAACTGGAGGAGCAGGACAGACTAAGAAAAGGCAACATAGAATTGCTGTGTGCCGAGCACAACAGGCCACAGGTGACAAACTCCTCCAGAGCTTCTCACTAATTCGTGGGGACTGGGCACCAAGACAACTTACCAGGATTTGGATCCTTTTGAAGACAAACACAGAGAGAAAGACCTTCTATACTCTCTCAGTGTCTACTCACAGATTATAATAAATTGTCCAAAGCAAGACTTCCCTGGGGCGCAGCCTTAGCCAGGTGCGGAGCGAGGCAAGGGTCAACACCATGGGCTTCCTTAACCATCACCTATCGGCATGGAGCTCTGAGGCTGTTGGCCTCACTGTACAGCTTCTTGTGAGGAGCAAACCCAGACAAGCAGGATCTAAGGGGGCATATCCCTGCAACTGCCCATCATTCCTGAGGAGCAAAGGACATGACCCACAAGGGAAGAGAGGGCAAGACCTGCATATCTCAATCTCCAACTTTAGCAATAAACATCAGTTCTGGGACATTTGATGTGGCAGGAAGGGGGAGGGGGAGCAGTTGGCTTCTGAGCTGGCATCCTGTGGAATGCTGCCATGACAGATAGTGCCTTTACTCATTATGCTACAACACTGTTGCCCCAACTCAAAATTTGAAAAGCTACTTGGGCTGCTAGAAATGAATAGAACCTTCAAAATTCACCTCTTCGGGCTGTGCTTGCAGCTGGCCTAGCAGCATATCAGATAAAACCATCACCTATATGTGGCCCAGCCATTGCAATCTTTTGGGGAATGAGTGAATGCATACAAGATCACTCTGTCTGCATCTCCCTCCCTCAATGCTCAGATTGCCCAGGGAGTTAACTTTCCCAAGGTCATGGAGAGGCGATAATGAGGAAGGCCTCTCTTTTCTCTTCCTCTCGCTTGGTTCCGCCTAGCTCCTCTTCTGCCCACTGCCGGCCTAGCTGGACATCTCTGTGGAGACACTTGACACCAAGTGCCAAAGTCCTACACAGGAAGGTAGGGAAACCTGCAACATCATTTCAATAAAAACCCTGGAGCATCTCAGCTTTAACCAACTTGTTCTTGCAATACATATCAGATGTCAGTCACAAGTCCAAGCTTAATTTGAAAACTGTGAGATTCTGCTATATTCAGGAAAAAAATTATTAGCTCTCTGTGAACTCAAGTAAATCTGTGAAAATCTGAACAAAATGTTAAACATAAATTTAACAGGTAGAGGGAGGGCAAGATGGAGAGATCTTTCATCTCCAGTTTATATTTGCAGTGACAACAATAGTCAGGACTGGGTCAGACTAAACCAGGAGCCAGGTAATCTACCAGGTCTCCCATGTGGGTGCCTGTCTTTTGTTACTTTCCCAGATGCATGTGCTGTGACTTGGTCGCAGACAAAGTGGCTGCAATAGCCTAGTGTTCAGATATGGGGTGCTGGAATACATTTTTCTGAGATGATTTCTGTCATTGCACAAGGTGCTGAGCCATACTAAGAAGCTCCTTCAGATGTATCTCTGTCATTCTTGGATTTGAGAAATTCCCCATGGCCATAGAGTGGGCTTTGCCTGCCTCCTTTTCCTCTCCCTCACCCCAGCTAAAAGTCTCCTTCATTCAGAAATGAGGGAAAGCTTTTTGCAGCACAATGGGGAGAAGAAAAGAGAACACCCCTTGACAAGTGATTCTGAGTGTGGGGCTCTCAGCAGGGGCACACAATCAACAAAGGGAAGATTAGGTATGAGACTGAGGAGACAGAGCCTACTGACAGAACCAGCAAGAGGGCCTGAGTCCTACTCTCTCAGTGCTTGGTCAACCCACAGCATGTTTGTCAGGCCCAGGGTTCCAGGGCTTCTACATGGTGTGTGTTATAAATATCTGCAGGACTTTGTCCACTCCTAGCTACAAAATTCTAGTTGATCAATACCCTTTGCATCACCTGAGGACATGCAGTCCCAGGGACCAACCATTGCCAAACACACAGGCTCCACAACTTAGCAGCTTAAATTAGCAAAGATTTTAGGGAGGTAATGGGAAAATGAGAAAACATTCTTTAAGAGATGGTGAAAAATGCATCTTCTGAGATACTATTTGTGAAGTTCAATTGTTTTCGATCCCATCTCTGTTGCTTCCATTTTCCATGAATTTCTGGAATCACCCACATATTTTAGTAATATAACTATTACCAATTTGTCAGTGCAGAGCTGAGGAACAGCCTACCTGTATGAACATCTCCTGGCTTGTGGCTGCTAGGGAGGCCACTGCTGGTGGTCAGCTCAGAGGCAGTCTCTTTGGAGGGTCCCAGGGGACACCACTCTCACTGGTGGCTCTAAGCTGGAGGCCTTGGTTTGACTGGAACTGTTGGTTGAACACCTACTCTTCGTAGAAGACTTCTTGTACCTGAACTCCCATGCTGATAATCCTAGGCTTTCTTCTTGCCTGCTAGGACATTCATCCAGGTATAACAGTGAGGTAGGCATGGGCACCTCTGTCCCACCCTTACATAGCTTCCCAGAACTCGAGCTTGCCAGAGTGCAAACTCAGGCTCTCTACCATGGGACTCAAGCTGGGATATACACCTCTTCCAGGCAGGTGTTGTGCCGGATTTTTGAAACCCCCAGATAATCATCAAGTCTGAAGTCGGTGCTAAGGCAAAAAGGTGGTTTATTCAGGTTAGCCTAGGAAACCTAGCGACCTCCCCCAGCCCAGCATGGCTGGGCGGGGGAGAGGCAGCCGCAGCGGAGGCTGCAAGGAGGACAAAAAAAGCGTGAGCCAGAAGAGCCAAGGGAAGGGCCGAGAGCCCAAGTCCCCCAGTTCTTATACATTTCAGGCTATTAATTATACAGTCATGACTTAGCAGGCTTCTATTGGTGGGTTTGAAACAAGCAACTTTGAAAAAGTACAAATTGATAAGATATTGGGCTGTGAATCTTATCAAACACCAGGTACCTCCTTCCTGAGGAGTGGTCTGCCTACGTGACCTGCCAGGTGTCCTGCCGGGTGTCATGTAGACTATCAGGCCTGAAGTTCACACAGCCCCCAGCCAAGCCATTAAGGCAGAATCACAAAAGGCAGAAAATGCCTAGGTTCTTCATAAGGTTCTTCACAGGGAGGGTGGTTCTGCACACTTTTATCACTAAGCCCGGGAAGGATTCATCCTACACCTCCAGTGGCCTGTGGTGCAGCTGAGGCAGTAATGAGGACATGGATAGGATCTGGGGATGAAGCACTTAGAGCAGAACAATGATGGTGGACATCTCCCCATAGTTTAGTACTTCTTATATACTCTTTCAATATGATGCCAATCAGTCCCATTACACCAGCTGCTTTCAGCCACAAGCCCACTCCCTGCAGTGCTCAGCTTAACAAGTGCTAATCAACTCCTTAGCACACAACAGCCCCCCCCTTTTTTTTTGTTTCAATGCAAACTTAAATATGCCTGTCTTCAGTTGTGAAATCTCATGTTATCTGTCTTACCCATATCAGGAATCTCCATAGCATGACAGAAACCCTGCCTTATTTGGTCTGTGCTAGGTCCATCTTACCGATAACTGGCTACCATTCAATGTGTTGTCTGCTGTAGCTGCAGAAAATATACTTGGGGAGGCTGATGACCCTGTTCCATGGCTAGGAAAGTCTTTAATGTGGTAACAATTAGCTGACAGCATTTCACAGGCTTGAGAAACAAAGCACTGCACAAGTAATACATATATAAAGACATAATGTAGGACAAGAGACCTATAACACACAGCATCTGCTGTTCCTCTGCCAACAAATCAACCCACTGTCACAAAGCAAGCATGCCACCCACACGTGTTTAGTTGTTCCATAGCCCAGACAGTCAGTTCCACAAGCTTGTTCATTGTCACCAGAGTAGCTGGTAGTTTGTGGCTGGTAACATACTGGCTATGATGTTCACCATTATGCCCAAGTCTGTTTTAAGCTTTTCAGAGGAACAGAGGATTCTCCATTAGCCCCTTCAGTCACAGGCAAGATTCTGGGCAGCTGCATAATGACAACATTAGCATTATAACTATTACCAATTTGTGGGTGCAAGCTGAGGCACAGCCTGCCTGACTGTTGTAGTTTTATTATTTTTTATTTTTTATTTTTACCCCTAATACGGCAGCAATCTCAATTTCTGTCTCGCAGGAAAGAAGAATTTTCATTTGGGCACAGTTAAATTTCAAAGCAAAATTTGTTAGAAAAGTTGAGAAAGGAGATTCTGTCCTAGTGACATGGGGCTCTGAGATCCTCTGCCATCATGGCAGGAGTAAAAGCAAGAGAGACAAACCTGAATTAATGGTGAGGAGAGCAGCTTTAAAGGTGTGCTTCAAAGAGGCTCTCCAAAGACAAAAGAAAATTCCTGATCCCCCTGGTGTCTGACTTTGGGGCAAAAGACCAGACAGGTGTCAGAAATTGGACATTCCTGGCCTTGGGAATATGAGTAACACTTCCTCCAGTCCTTCAATGATAAGGAGTTAGGGTGATGTCCTCCCACACAATGGCTGGAGATAAGGGCTGATGTGTCAGTTGGGGAATTAATATGCTAATTGCACCATTGTCCCTTGGAAGAGACCTCCTCTGGTGAATGCAAGACATGATGGGGAAAATGCTCTTTTACATGTGAAGAAAAGTGATGACTTGGGGACCCTGAATACCGTAACTGCCTACTACCCAATATAACTCCAGCATTCCAACATGCTTTCAGGGTGCACTGGAACTCGGTGTCATTCACTTCAGAGATGTTTCCTGTATGTTAGTGAGAAACATGGGGATAACACAGGCAGACACAAGCTTAAAGTTCAAGGAGCTGTGGTTCATCCACATGGGCGAGTCCCAAAGTCGAGAGGAGTGATGGAACTTATATATTCCATAGGAATAATTGCATTCGTGAAGAAGGAACAACAGTGCACATGCCAGTGCATGTCCATGCCCCACAAAGCTGTCACATACAAAAGATTGGTATTTTCCCAGTGGCATTACAATTGAATTATAAGAAAAAGCACAGGCAGAAATTGAGCTATTTATAAAGGGTAGGCGGGACCCCCAACAGCTAGTGACACTCATTAGACAGTCTGATCATCTAGTTTAAGGAGAAACAGGCAGGAAGTATCGGGTCCTAGGTGTTCATAGGAGAAAGTAAAGAGAAAGAGAGGGGTGCTTAACAAATACTAACATACTTATATAATATATAAAGGTCTAATATAGTTGCTTGTTGAGTCAATCTTCTGACTTAGATGCCACCAGCGTGACCTGTATCCCAAGTTTTTACAAGAGTCTGCAGCAGGACCTTTCTGGACAAGTCTCTCAGGAATCCACCGTGGACTGTTTTCATTTTCTGGGATAACATAAACTGATCCTCACTCCCATATGAGGACAGGATCTGGGATTTGCCACTGACCAGTCACGAGAAACTTGTAGAGCAGATAACTCTTCTGCTTCTGAGATGGATTCCAATGACAATCTGCAACAGACTGCCCTTCACCATCCAATGTTAGAAAATTTAAAATAAATAATATGAGGTTCAAATATTTGCAGGACGTGCTATACTCCTGCTTTTTTCTTTTAGTAGGGTAATCCTTTCTAGTATGGTTGAAACGTTCCACAGTATCTTGTATTTGAAGATACTATGCAGAGGGGTCTTAGATCTGAGCTACCAGGTTGCTTACTCTTATAGGGACAGTATAAAATGAAAACTGTCAAATAATAGCTTTACAAAACATTTATCCCAAAGGCCTACTGCTTGTTATAAATGGGACAGGAGTACAGTTTAATAATAAATGTATCAATTATGTAGTACATTTTGAAAACAGTCTACTAATAATTTAAATTATACAAATTAAAGAAATCTGTGTGAGGCCTGGATGCTGGAAGAGAGCTAGCTGGTGACTCTGAAGAAAGACTTTCCTGGGATTTCCTCTGGATGCTTCCCAGGAAGCACTAAGGGATGATTTCTTGCACAGGGTCTCTGGTGACTGGCTTGTGCTGATACTGCAGGACACTCCTGGCATGAAACCTGCCATCTGCCATGCCCATGCCCAGGAGGCCACTGCCTGTCTGTGCTCCCAACTCCTTGGCACTTTTGAGGATTGGAAGTCAGGGTTGTCACATGGTCTGTCAGTCCTCGCTGGGGGTGGACCCTAACTCTGGGGTTCATCCATGTGGTTCCCATTTCACTGGAAGTGCTGAGGACTTCCAACTCTGAGGGGATGCTCTTTCAGTGAAATGTGACAGTTATGCACAAGGCCTTCCTCTATGGGTTGTGGGCAGGACCAGAGTGCATTGTGATATTCCATCCTGTTCTGTTGGTATAAGCCATATTTTAAAAATATATATCTGTTTTAACATTTATTTCATTTTTATTGAAAGTCAAATACACAGATTTATGGAAGGATAGAGATTTAGATCTTCTCTTCTTTGACTGACCACCACCCACCCAAGCTACTGCAGCAGATGATGCAGAACTGATCTGAAGCCAGGAGCCAAAAGTTCTTCCAGTTTTCCCATGTGTTTTCAGGGTCTCAAGGCTTTGGGCCTTCCTGAATGCTTTCCCAGGGCACAAGCAGAGAGTTGAATGGAAAGCAGATGTCCAGGATAGAAGCTGCATCATTATGGGATCTGGTCGTGTGCAAGCTGAGGCCTTAATCACACCCCGCTACCACACCAGGCACTAAGAGATCTCTGTTTTAAAATGAATATTTTCCTTGACAAAGTAGATTTACAGAGAGAAGGAGAAGCAGATGGAAATGCCTTCCATTAGCTGTCTCACTCCCCTGAGGCCCACAATGGCCAGAGCTGAGCTGATCCAAACCAGGAACCAGGAGCTTCTTTCAGGTCTCCAAGTGGGTTCAGGCTCTCATGGCTTTGCACCATCCTCAGCTGCTATCGCAGGCCACAAGCAGGGATCTGGATGGAAAGTTGAGCCTCCGTAATTTTATGTGACTCTAAAAGGAATCCAAGCCTTTTTAAGGCTAGGATTTAGCCACTAAGCTATTGTGTTGGACCTTGGGCCAGTTATTGTTGTTGTTGTTATTTTTCCAAAATTTGCATGTGCACTTTCTTTACCATGTGAACTTTCACACTCACTGAAATTCCTATACGTATCTCTTTAAAAGATAGATTGGTATAGTGAAAAAGAAAAAGCAAACACAAACAAACAAAAAATCAGATTTATTGGGTTCCCCTCATTTACTACTACGCCTACTGATAGTGGTTGCACAGCAATCTAATTCCTACCTGTTGCTCTGCCATAAGTTTTGGGTGCTGGTTTGAATCCTGACTGTTCCAGTTCTAACCCAGCTGAGTGCCAATGTACCTAAGAAAGCAGTATCAAATGGCCTAAGTACTTGGGCTCCTGCATTCAAATGCAAGACCAGAAGAAGCTCCATGCTCTGGGCTTCAGTTTGGCCTAGCCCTGACTATCAAAGTCATTTGTGCAACGAACCAATGAATGTAGGATCTCTGATTATGCCTTTCCAAACACCTTTATGAAAGAGTACACAAATATATAAGTGTATTTATATGCAGTATGAATGTATATGTACATCATTCATATCAGCTTTGTATCATAAATATACAGATATACACATTCCAAAATTCAGAAGTGTTGGGAGGACATGAACGAGATCCCAATTTCTCTTAAGAAACCAATCAGATGACAAATATTGGAGTAGATGGATAGAGCACCTAACCTACTCTGACCATGACATCCTGCATATGCATCAGACATTTACTTTTTCCACCCTTTCAATGCCCTCTCCTTATGTGTGGATGAAAACAAGATAGAAGTGATCAGCCTGGTCACCAGTGTGTAGGTATCTGTGGGTTCTCCTGGAGCAGTGACCTGAGGGAAGGACATGTTGGACATTTACCAGATGTTTGATGATGATGAAAGAATGGGCAGGACAGTAGGTGGAGGTATAGAGAAGCTTAAAGGGTGTTGTAATAGCCCTGAGAGGAGTGTGTAGTCCGGTGACTTCCACTGGGAGACCCCTAGGAGAGGGAAAATAGCTCCTATATGGGGAAAAGGAGGATAGATGATTTGAGAGCAGCTGGAAGATTTGGGTGCTGGCATTGGCCTCAGCGACACGGGATGGTGGGCAGCAAGGGATGTATGCGTGTGCTGGTGAACAGCAATGACTGATTGGAGCTTGAGTGATTGGCCCTGAGTCTGGGGACCTGAGGAGAGACACATTCTGCAGTGTCCTCTCAGTGCCACCAAGACCACAGTGACACAGCACTGGGTGCCACTGTCCTCACCTGTGAGCAGGTTCCCCCCATACACATCTCTTGCTTGACTGCAGCGTAACCTCCTGCTCCAGCCCCAGGGACACTGAGACAGCAAGCCCAGGTTTCAAGAATGTTGTTGTCAACTGCCTCTTACTTTTGTAACAGTGCCACAAAACCTCCCCTCTGTCACCTCCTTCCTGACACCTGGCTCATTTTTCATCAATGGCTCTGAAATAACTTGTATTCTTTTTTCTGCTGATGATTTATTTATGAGTCCAGCACAATAGCGCAATTTACTTTGCCTCTACCTCTAAATGCCAGGTTCCCATATGGGTGCTGATTTGTGTTTCAGCTGCTGCAGTTGCCACCCAGCTCCCTGCTTGGGACCTGGCAAAACAGTGCATGATGTCACAAAGCAATGGAGCGCTGCACGCATGTGGTAGATGAGGAAGAAACCCCTGGCTCCTGGCTTCAGCATCAGACCAGCCCAATCCTGGCTGTTGTAGCCATATGGGTAAATAACTGATAGATGGAACAAGTTTCTCTCTATCTCACCTTTTACCTATAAATCAGCCTTTTCATCAAATAAATAGTAAATATGTATTGCTTTATTATTTTATTTATTTTTTAATTTAATTTTTAATTATTTTTTGCACATTCATTTATATTTATTGGAAATCCAGATACACAGAAAGGAGGAATGCCCGAGACAAATGTCTCCCATCCATTGATTTATTCCCCAAGTAGCCGTGATGGGTGGATCTCAGTTGATTCAAAGTCAGGAGTGTGGAGCTTCTTCTTGGTCTCTTAAGTGGATACAGGCTCCAAGGCTTTGGGTCATCATCAACTACTTTCCCAAGCCACCAAAAAAGAGCTGAATGGAAAGCAGGGCTGCTTGGACACAAACTAAAACCCATAGAGATCCCAGTGTGCATAAGGAGAGGACTTTATTCCCTAGACTAATTCACTGAGGCTTCTACCTTATCTATTGAGATTTATTTTTAGGGTGAGGCTGATTTACAGAGAGAATAGAAACAAAGAAAAATATCTTTGCCTACTGGCTCACTCTCCAACTGTTTGAAATGACTGGGATTGAGTCAAGCGGAAACCAGAAGCCAGGAGATTCTTCCAAGTCTCACACATAGAAGCAGGGTTTCAGTGACTTGGGCCATTCTCTGCTGCTTTCACAGACCACAGGCAGGAAGCTGCATTGCAAATGGAGCAGCTGTGAATTGGCACTCATATGGGAGGCCAGTGTTGTGAGTGTGGCTTAACCCCTTGTGTTACAGTGTCATTCCTTGAATATATTTTCATGAGTAGGGTGTGTGTTAAGCTAAGCACTTGATATGAATGGAAGTAAAAACAAAAACAAACAAAAACAAAAGACGAAGAAAAAGAAAAAGTAAAAAGAATATAGCAACGGGGTCAGATGTAAGCTTCATAAGGAAGAGATTCATGTCTGGTACTGAAATAGCTGTCTGACTCCCTTCTCTGGCTTCTAATTGTAACCCTGGCAACTGAAGCCCCAGTGAGGGGATGTCATAGTGTCGGTGACTGGGATCCAGAGAGCCAGGGTGAGTCCTTGATTGAGCACCTGACTTTCAGCTTCAGGCTGGCATGCTCCATGTGTTCTAGTCCTTTTGGGTGATTACACCGCAAATGTGACTTTTCCCCTATCCTCACCTTAGCACTAAGCACATGAAATATCAAGCACCACCATCAAATTCCAGTCTTTCATTTTGCCTTAATATTTATTTAGTTTTATATGCAAAGTCAATTATGCAGAGGAAGAGAGAGAGAAATATCTTCAGTTTCTTGATTCACTTCCCAAGGTGGCCTCAATGGCTGTAGCTGAGCCAATCTGAGCCAGGATTCAGAATCTCTTCTGGATCTCTCCTGTGTCTGCTGTCTCTCAAGAGTTTGCACTGTCCTAGATGGCTTTCCCAGGCCACAAGCATGGAGCTACATGGGAAAAAGAACCACCAGCATTTGAACCAGAAGCTTTATTTAATCCTGGCCTATGCAAGCCAAGGTCTTCAGCATCTAGATTAGCATGTCATAACCCAACTTCCAATCCTGAATCACTATCATTAACTAGACAACTTTGCTTCGGCCCTAAACCTATGGTGAACATATTGGATATTATTTTCAGTGTGAATTGATCTATTGCCTTAAAAAAATCCAACTTAATTAGCACTGAAATAAAACAGGGTACAGGTCTGTAACTTCTGACTTACTGATGCCAGCTTCCTGCTAATGCACAGCGTGGGCAGCATCAGGTGGTTGGCACAAGTTGTTGGGCCCCTGCAACCCATGTGAGAAACCTAGATGAAGCCTGGTTTTTACTTTGGTCCTGGCCCAGCTCTGACTGTTCAAGTGTCTGAGGAGTGAACCAGCAAGTGGCAGAATTCTGGCATGTCTCTCCCTCTAACCAGTGGGTAATGTAGGATGTACCAGCCATTGCTGTGACTTTCTCCATTTGTTCTTTGGGTGTTAAGAGCGTAGGTAAATGTTAGAATAGTAAAATGCTCCGTTAGCATAATATATTAGTATGCTATAATACAATGTTTCTGTTGGGCAGTGTAAGATGCCTTTGTGCTGAAATAGATGCTACTTTGCTAGATCAGGAGGCTCCTGGGCTTTTGAAGGATTCCAGTTTAGCTATAAATCTGTTCTTTGCTGCCTTGCAACTTTGTGAACCCAATTATAGGCAGCTGAGGGTGTAATTCTTGTCTGGTCCCATGAGCAAGAGGAAGATAAGGATGTCAGAATGGGATGAGCCATAAACATCCTGGGTATGGGAATGGAACAGGCTGCCTGCCCTTGAAGGCCATGAAAATTAGCATGTCTAAGGTTATTACTTTTGATGTATTTCCCATTCCAAAAAAGCCTACATAATCCTCTGTCTTGGGCTCATTTGTGGTCTGACCTGCACGCTTGGTTGGCCTGTGTGTGCCAAGTATTATCTGACCTATTCACACTAGTGCAAAAAACTCTCTTTGACGTGTGCATTACCAGGGAAACCTTTGTTGTTCTTTAGGGGTTGACTAGGTCGCACCCTGACCTCCGGGGACTTTAGCCCACTCTCTAATATTTGGAGGTCCCATGAGACTCTCCAACCCTCTTAGAGTGAGCAAACAGTTGACTGGCATCAGAGTTAAGTATTCTTTGAGGGCTCAGGTTAGACACATGGGGAAGCCAGAATCGCCAGGGGGACTAGTGAGGCCCGAGACACCCTACAGGACTTGGTTACCCTGGGGGGGGAGAAAGAAGTTCCAAGGACGTCAACGGGACTTGATCACACTGGAGTGGAGTGAGTGGTGCTCCAGGAAAGTGAGTGAAGCTTCGAGGGAGAGAGCGAGTATCCAGTGAATAGGCTTCAGGGGAGCAACTGAGGCTTCAGTGATGAGGTTTCAAGGGAGGTGCAGTGACCATGTTGGGACTTGGCCATCCCAAGTAAGAAACATAAGCAAGACCTGCAGGGCAGGAGAAGGAAGTCATTAAGCTCATTGATCATCCACAGTCCAAGTAGACACTATTTGAAGCACTCCCAATTGAGGATCCAGATCTTGAGAGAGGTGAGTGTATGGAGGAGTGTGGGAGAAGGCACAGTTCAAGTGGGAGTTGGATTGTTGTGAAACTTTGTGGGCTTGCTGTATTGAGAGTTCTAGTGTTCTACATTTTTCTACCTGGCTTGATTAATTATATTAGAAAAAATGTGGGCAGAGTTTAGTCAACCCCAAGTCTCTGCTCATGAGCCATGTTTCAGATACAGAAGAGGGCTTGTAACATGGATTTGGAAATCAAGAAGGGTAAGCTGATCACTCTCTGCTCCATAGAATGACCTAAGTTCGTGTTCAGCTGTCCCCCGGAGGAGTTATATTCCCAAGACCAGTCATAACCAGATTGGGGAGATAAGGACAGCTGGACAAGATTGCATATATTCTCCAATGACACGATTTAGTAGGGGGACCTCCTAATTGGCTTAGATATTCCCCTTTAAGATCACCGAATGTACAAGTCATGTACATGAATGTGCCTCAGTACTCTCAGGCCAAGAGGCTGGAGTAGGAAGAGATTGCTGCTCAAAAGCAGCCAGTCCTCCAGAAAGACCCTGGATTCTATCCTTCCCTAATAGATTGAGATTTCAATGTCAGCCTATGGGGATGTGGGGGTGCGGGAGAGAATCCCCTCCCATATGCAGTCCCACTGCTTGCCCATGAGGGTAACTCTTCCTCAGAATGGGCCCCTTGCAAACTCTTGCTCCTGGTGCTGGCTGCTGCAGAGGGCAACCACAAACTCCTCCTGATGCACATAACTCCAGAAGCGGCTGCACCCACTCTGGCACCACTGGTAGAGGAGTTTGAGACTTTGACTCCAGAGAGGGGAAGTCCGCGAGTGACCCAATTGTTTGGGTAATTATGTTTCACTGTTGCCTGTGTGCACCTTTGGGCAAGCAGGCAGGCCAGAGATGGGGGTAAACTTATCAGTACTGGCTCTTTTCCTCCACTGACTTCTAAAACTGGAAAACTCAGAACACCCCACCCCCATTTTCCAAAGACTTCAGAGTGTTAACTGACCTTGTGGAATCTAATATGACACGCACTGCCCTATCTGTGATGATTGCCAGAAGCTGCTAGAGACACTGTTCACCACTGAAGAGAGCATATCCATTCTGAAGATAGCCCCCCAACCCTGAAATGGCTAACAGAGAGAATAGCAGACCCACAGTCCTCCAGAATATCATTGACAATGCCTTCTTGCGATGGCTGAATTGAGACTTTGTGACTCTGGAAGGTAGGAAGAGTCTCCGAGCTAACCTCCAGACTCTAGTGACATTTCTCAGGCACTGGAGCGAGGACCCATGAATTTGGCCAACGTAAAAGGTATCAGACAGGGAGGAAAATGAATGCATGTCCACGTTCCTCAAATACCTATAATGACACTAGTAGGCAGTGCACTCCCTTAGATCCAATGGATGAAGAATAGCAATTGGAGGTAATGATGACCTTAATGCATCAGGCAGCCCCAGATGTCAGAAGAAAACCTTACAAGCAGGAATAGCTGCGAGGAATGAGTATTAGGGTTGTAATGAAGATAGCGGAGGCAGGTTTCGATAGCAGAGAAAGCCTGGAAGAGAAGGCAGGAAGAATCAGAAAGGAAGATTGTGAGTTCCAAAGCAGAGAAGAGAGAAAGTAGCAGAGGGGTAAGAGACGGACCCAGTCCTCCAAGATCCCAGGAGAACGGAGGGAGTCCCCACTGGAACAGGTCAATTTTAAACAGAGAACAATGCATCCATTCATGCAGCTTAGAACATTGGAGTAATGAATGCCCACTACTGAGAAGGAATCAGAGAGAGAGGGAGAAGGCAGAGGCACTGAACACAGCCAGAGCAATACTAGCAGGGGAAGATTAGGGAAGTCAGTGTGGGCTTGGCTTCAATCCCTGAATCTCTGTTAACATTCCATGCTCCTGGATAGGTAAAATCAACATCATTAAAATGTCTATACTACCAAAAGCAATATGCATTTTCAATGCAATGCCAATCAAATTGCCCCAAACATTCTTCACAGAACTAGACACAATGATACAAAAATTCATCTGGAAACACAAAGAACCATGAATAGCTAGAACCATCCTAAAGAACAAGACGTTAGCAGAGGGAATCACATTTCTGGACCTCTGGACATGCTATAGAGCCCTGCAACACCACACCTGCAGGCTCCAATCTCTACAGGAAAGCACCTGACGACCCCTCAACACACGTGTCCATTGGCCTCACCAAAATACACCAACGCAATGGGAAAAACCACCAGAAAAAGTTGTGCTCCAGATGAAAGAGCCAGCACCCCACCGAACAAGGGCCAAAAGCCATTAGCAATATCGGAGATGCGAGATGAAGACATGGAAGAGTTACCAGAAAAGGAATTTAAGAAAATAATGCTAAAATTTATCAGAGACGAGGACATGAAGAGGGAAGACTTCAAGAACTGCATAATCGCCGAACTACAACAAATCAAAACCAAACTGGATGCCAACGATCATTCAAAGCCTCATCAACAGAATAAATGTGGCAGAGGAAAGGATCTCTGAAACGGAAGGCATACAAAATGAAGGTGCCCAGCAAATTAAACAGCTGGAGACAAGCCTCAGCAAAACTAATAAAATGATGCAAGAAATAAAGGATTACCTTAGAAAATTGAATATTCGGATCATAGGCCTCCCCGAGGGAGTAGAAAGAGAATCAGGAATGTAAGCAGTGCTTGACGAAATTATACAGGAAAACTTCCAAAACACTTGGAACACGAATCCACCCCGCATACAGGATGGACAGAGAACTCCCAACAGACATGATCCAAAGAGATCTTCACCCAGACACACGGTGCTCAAGTTCTACTCCAATGAAGACAAAGAAGGAATCCTGAGACAAGTACGAAGTAGAGAAAAGATCACATACAGGGGAAAACCCATCAGAATCACGGCTGACTTCTCCGAAGAGACCCTACAAGCAAGGAGAGAATGGACAAAGATCTTCCAAGCCCTGAAACAAAACAACTGTCAACCAAGAATAATCTACCCAGCAAAGATCTCATTTGTATATGAGAACGAAATCAGATACTTCAATAGCAAAGAAAAACTAGAAGAATATGTTTACACAAAACCAGCTCTGCAAAGTCTCCTTAGAAATGCACTAGTCCCGGAAAAGAAGGAGGCAAACCACAAACAAAGTTGGCAAATAAGAAGCTCTCCAAACTAAAACCCGCGCAAACAAGGCAATTACACAGACAACAACACACACAAAACACAATCGCATGGCAGGGCAAAATTGCAACCTCTCAACACAAATGGTCTAAATTCACCAATCAAAAGACAGAGATTAATAGAATGGATCATCAAACAAGACCCAACCATCTGTTGCCTACAAGAAACACATCTAACCAGAAAGAATGCAAACAAACTGAAAGTGAAGGGATGGAAAAAGATATTTCACACTAATAGATGAGAAAAAAAAAAAAGCTGGGGTAGCTATCCTAATTTCAGATGAGATAGATTTCAATCTAACTAACATCAAAAGAGACAGGGAAGGCCATTTTATACTGGTGAAAGGAATGATCCATCAAGAAGCAATCACCATCATTAATGTTTATGCACTGAATCTTAATGCACCTAGTTATGTAAAGCAATTACATACAGACTTAAGGGAAGACATAGATACCCGCACAAATCTTGTAGGCAATCTCAACATGCCTCTAACATCAATGGACCGGTCTACAAAACAAAAACTCAACAAAGAAACAACAGAGCTCACACAAACAATAGAACAACTGGACTTAGTAGACATATGTAGAACTTTTTATACTAAGGCCACAGATTATACATTCTTCTCAGCACCTTCTCCAAAATCGACCACATGATAGGACATAAAGCGAATCTAAACAACTTCCAAAACATTAGTATCATATCATGTACCCTCTCAGACCACCATGGGATGAAACTGGAAATCAACAACTCAAAACTCCCCAGGAAATATAGGCACTCTTGGAAATTGAACAATATGCTATTAAACGAACAATGGGTCAGAGAAGAAATTAAAGATGAGATCAAAAAATTTATGGAAACCAATGAAAACTCTGATACAACATTCCAAAACTTGTGGGACGCCGCCAAAGCAGTGCTACGAGGTAGATTCATCGCAATCGGAGCACATGTCAAGGCCCATGAAAGATGCCAAATACAGGAACTAACCACACACCTCCAGGATCTGGAAAAACAGCAGCAGAAGAGTCCCACACACAATAGGAAACAAGAAATCATCAAAACAAGGGAGGAGATAAACCAAATAGAAATCAAAAAAACTATACATAAAATCAACAAATCAAAAAGTTGGTTTTTTGAGAAAATAAACAAAATAGACACTCCACTGGCCCGATTGACAAAAAAAAAAAAAAAAAACAAGAGAAAATGAGAATCAATAGCATTAAAGATGACAAAGGCAACATAACAACAGACACTTCAACCATTAAGAAAATAATTAGAAATTACTACAAAGAACTGTACTCCCACAAATTTGAGGATCACCAAGAAATAGAAAAGTTCTTGGACACTCACCACTTACCAAAACTCAGTCCGGAGGCAACTGAAGAATTAAATAAACCCATAAGCAAGGTAGAGATTGAAACAGTCATCAAGGATCTCCCAACGAAAAAAAGCCCAGGCCCAGACGGCTTCACTACAGAATTCTACAAAACATTCCGAACAGAACTAACCCCAATCCTCTACAAGCTCTTCAAAACAATAAAGAAGGAAGCAACCCTTCCAAACTCATTCTATGAAGCCAACATCACCTTAATCCCAAAGCCGGACAGAGAACCGTCAGAGAAGGAAAACTGCAGACCTATTTCTCTGATGAGCATTGATGCTAAAATTCTTAACAAAATCCTAGCCAATAGAATTCAAAAAAATCATCAGACAGATCATTCATCCGGATCAAGTAGGATTCATCCCTGGGATGCAGGGATGGTTCAACATTCGGAAATCCATAAATGTTATAAACCACATCCAAAAACTGCAAAACAACAGATGCAGAAAAAGCTTTCGACAAAATCCAACACCTCTTCATGCTAAAAACTCTAGCCAAAGTAGGCATAGATGGGAAAATCCGCAACATAATCAAAGCAATTTATGAAAAACCCAACGCCAGTATCATACTGAATGGAGAAAAGCTAGAACCCTTCCCACTGAGATCTGGAACAAGACAAGGATGCCCGCTATCACCACTGCTATTCAACATAGTCCTAGAGGTACTTGCAGAGGCCATAAGACAAGAAAAAGAAATCAAAGGCATACGTATAGGAAACGAGGAAATCAAGCTTTCACTATATGCAGATGACATAATCCTATACATAGAAAAACCAGGAGACTCAAAACAGAAACTACTAGAACTAATACGAGAGTTTAGCAGAGTGGCAGGGTACAAAATTAATGAACAAAAATCAACAGCCATAGTGTACGCAAATAACACCAAGATGGAAGAAGATCTAACCAACAGGATACCATTCAAAATAGCAGAGAGAAGTATGAAGTATTTGGGAATAAATCAAACCAAAAGCCTAGGGACCTATCGAAGAAAACTACAAACTATTTAAAAAGGAAATTGAACAAGACCTCAAAAGATGGGATAACATCCGGTGCTCTTGGATAGGCAAAATCAATATCATTAAAATGTCTATACTACCACAAGCAATATACATTTTCAACGCAATTCCAATCAAATTGCCCAAAACATTCTTCACGGAACTGGATACAATGATTCAAAAGTTCATCTGGAAACACAAAAAACCACGAATAGCTAGAACCATCGTGAAAAATAAGACGTTAGCAGGGGGAATCACAATCCTGGACCTCTGGACATACTATAGAGCAGTGGTTATCAAAACAGCCTGGTACTGGCACAAAGACAGGAAGGAAGATCAATGGAATAGAATAGAAGCACCAAAAGGGAACCCACACAGATACAGCCAATTAATCTTTGACAAAAAGACCAATGACAGTCCAAGCAAGTGGGAAGGCCTCTTTAGTAAATGTTGTTGGGACAACTGGCTGATAGCCTGTAGAAACAAAAAGATAGACCCACATCTATCACCATACACTAAGATCCAATCTACATGGATAAAAGACCTAAACCTACATCCAGAAACCTTCAGACTCTTGCAAGAAAATGTAGGAAATACCCTGCAAGACCTAGGAATAGGTCTCGACTTTCTAAGAAGGACACCAAAAGCAATAGCAGTTGAGAACAGAATAAACAAATGGGACCTCATCAAACTAAGAAGCTTCTGTATAGCAAGGGAAACAATCAACAAGTAAAACAGCAACCCACAGAGTGGGAGAAGATCTTTGCACACGATATAGGCGATAGGGGGCTAATTTCCAGGATATACAAAGAACTTCAAAACAACCAAAAAACCAAAACAAACAAGCCACTCAAGAAATGGGCACGGGAAATGGGCAAACATTTCACAAAGGAACAAGTCCAAATGGCAAACAAACATATGAAAAAATGTTCCAGCTCCCTGGCAATAAGGGAAATCCAAATTAAAACATCGATGAGGTACCACCTAACACCAGTAAGATTGGCCCACATAAACAAGAACACCAACGACGCTTGCTGGCAAGGATGCGGGGAAAAGGGAACCCTACTCCACTGCTGGTGGAGCTGCAAATTGGTACAGCCTTTATGGAAATCAGTCTGGAGAACACTCAAACAACTCAAAATCTGCATACCATATGACCCAGCAATAGCACTCCTAGGAATATATCCAAAACACCTGTTTTACGACAAACCAACATGCATCCCTATGTTCATAGCAGCACAATCAGTAATTGCAAAAACATGGAAGCAACCGAAATGCCCATCAGCAGAAGATTGGATAAGAAAGCTTTGGTTCATCTACTCCATGGAATACTACTCAGCTATTAAAAAAACAAAATGCAGTTCTTTGTGGCTAAATGTGCCCAACTGGAAACTATAATGCTAAGGGAAATGAGTGAATCCCAAAAGGTTTGATACCACATGTTTGCCTTGATTTAACTTGCAATTTTTTTTTTGGTTGTTGATTATTTTTTGAACCTGTCATTGATACTGTCTCAACTCAGATGTTTCGAAGAATGGGACTTGCATTATTTTTAACATATTGTTTACCCAATACTATGTCAATTAATTCCATAATGTTGTATATTGATACTGAGGCTTTGTTGGGGCTTTTAACTGACCGGATCTTTACTCTGTTAGCCCTAACTTCAGACCAGAGAAGGTCTCCCCAAGAGGCCACTGAAATTATCTGGACAATAAGACGCTGAACTTTATGCTAGGCATGTGTTTGCAAGGAATGAATCTCAACTGAACTTGAACGGTGGTTATGCAACAAAGTGGAGGAATCCACAATGGGAGGAGGGGTATGGGAGGGGTGGAGGGAATCCCCAGCGCCTATAAAACTGTACCACATAATACAATGTAAACAACAATAAAAAAAAACCCACAAAGATATAAGTAAACAACCTTTGAAGAAAAGGGCAAAAGATTTAGCAGACATTTATTTTTTTGAAAAAAAAAAATAGTTTCAAATGAAAAGATGCTCAGGCTCCCAAGCCATCAGAGCGATATAACTGAAAATAATATACACATGTTCTCTCTAAGTAAACCGTCAGGCAAACTGTAACTGAAATGACCTGATTTGTGTTGCAATTTTCACAAACTCATACAAAGCCAAATGGAAGGCCAGATTGTGCCAAGTCCTGAAAGAAAACATGTATGAGTCTGAATCTGGGAGTGGATCAAGTGGAGAAAGTTGGATAACAGGACATGAAGTGGTGTCCATATGGGATCTCAGCATGTCCAAGGTAAGGACTTTAGCCACTAGGCTGCCATGCCAGGCCCTCGTGCATCCTTTGGGTTAAAACAGTAGCTGGTGGTATCTCCTGCTCTCTCTCTCTCTCTCTCTCTTGCTCTCTCTCTCTCTCCTTATCTCTCTCTCTGTGCTCGAGTCTCTCTATAACTCTTCCCTTCTTTTGAGAAGTCTTTGTTTTTGCTAAGTTGAAATCAGACATGAATTGGATTTTGACAGCCATCACTTTCCATTTGTCTCCTTAGAGCTGAATGGCAAATATTCCCCAGTGGACTCCTTTACTTATTTTAAAAACAACAGTGATACTTACCTCTCACTGTTGTGAGTTCTTCCTTTTTCTTCCCTTCTTTTTCTTTCCACTGCTTCCTTTGATACCCAGCTTCTGGCCATACTCATCCACATACCATATTAGAAGCTCACAGCCTGGTTTGATGACTTGACAGGTGCGGTAAAATATCTGTCTGTGGTATTGGAAGACCACCAAATTCTGCTCCTCATCTTTCCGGGCACAGTTCACATACCTAGGGCAGAGATAAATGCTGAGTTCCCATGTGCTGTTACATTTTAATCTTATCTGTTCTCTGATAGCCTCCATCCTGCTTGAATCCCTACTCTGCAAGAGCTCTCCCTGGGAACATGTATCTCTCTCATGAGATCAATGAAGTCCCACCTCCAAGGTGTAGATACCGTATTTGTTCTGACAAGCATGCTTTCTTCCTTCTTTCCTCACTAGTCATCCTCAAAACCCTAGTCCACCTTCTCTCCTGACTGGCCTTGAAGCACACAGAATTTCCCTAAACTCCAAATTTCATTCAGTTTTCTGCCAGAGAATTTGGTGTTGCATACACATCCTACCTCTAGCCTATCACACATGCTGCACAACTCAGATTTCCCAAAGGCAATCTTTGAAGTCCTTTCTCTTGGATCTTTCTCCCGGATCATGGGAGTCCCAGACCCAGAAAGGTAGAGGAGTCTTCATTGTTTCTCAGCCTCTCCCAGAACTGCTCAGAGAAACAATAGTCCAGATGTAGCTTCCTTCTCTCATCCACATCTCCAGTTATGTTTTGTTTAGTTAGTAAAAATTATTAGGATTATTTTCTATTTGAGAGGCAGAGACATGGAGAGGAGAAGGGGCGAAAGACAGAGATACCTAGAAGAAGAGTGGAGTGGAGAGATAAAACGTACACAGTGGCAGGCAGTAGCTTCAACCAGGTCTTCCACGAGGGAACAGAACTCAAAGAATGAGGACATCCTCTGAAACTTCCCTGGATGAATGGAGAAGGAACTGGTTTGGCAGTAGGGTAACCAGTACTTGTAATGTAGGCACAACATTTACTGTCTTAACCTACTGCATAACAGTGTTTGTCCCAGAACCTGGCTATCTTCTCTCTCTCTCTCTCTCCCTTTTTACTTCCCCCACTGTGCTTGATATGGCTTCATGTCTCATAAATTAAAGACCTTCTGTATCAATTTGTTTGGACAGTGTATAATTTTTAAAAGACTAAATCCTACTGTCAGGACACCAAGTTAATGCAATGTCCATGTATTTAAGACATTTTTGATGCAGAAAAGTCTTAATGAATGCTAATTAGAGAAAGAGTGAGTCTAACAGCCCCAGCTGATTTAGATTCCTCAAGGCCCATGTTACCAGAACAGAAATAAAACAGGAAATAATATACTTAATACTTGAATATACACCCGAAGAAGAAGAGAAATCATCAGAGAGAACTCTCTAAAGTGAAAAAAATGACACCTTAACTTAGAAAAGTTTACCTATTTGAATCTGTTTTTCTTGAAAATACCTGGATGACATAGTCCACTTTAGAGTTTCAGATTTCTTAGCTTTTAATTGTGAACATATACTTGGAGTGGTTCATTGATTTGCCTTTTCTTCTGTCAATTATATTTATTTTATTTTTTTTAATTTTTATTTTATGACCCAGTTTCATAGGCTCTCAGATTCTCCCCAACCCTGACCTTGTCCTTAATCCATGGTGGATTCCTCCAGATTGTTGCAGTAGTACAATTTATATCCAGTCATGATTCCTTTGTTGTGAGCATATAGCATGCACAGACTTCAACCTCTTATTGTTCAGATGAATTCAGCAGTTTCCTACAGAGACCCTCTCTTGTCTGAACGTAGAGCTGACACAATCCCATCCCCTCCAATGAGAAGCCACAACATAACATCAACAGCAATTTACAGTGCCATGCAGTTAACTGACATGATACTGAGTGACCAATGTGTTACAAAATGCAAATTCTTAACCACATCCTCTGATTACTTCATTGACATCTCAATTTTAGCTTAAACACAACTGGCTGCTATACACCTTAAAATGATTATAGCTATCATTCAGCTATCTATTTTCATTTTAGTATTTATCAGATTATGGTATTGAAGCATGCTTTTACTGAACTTGGCAGTTTGCTAAAAGTTCTCGAATATTGTATGTCGGTTTTCATATGTTTCCATCTTTAATTTCTTCTCTGACTCATTATTCATTTAATAGCATATTGTTCAGCTTCCAAGAGTTTATACAATTTCTGGGGCACTTTAAGTTGTTGACTTCCAGTTTCATTCCTTCGTCATCTGAGTAGGTGCATGGTATGATTGTGATTTTTCTTTGAAGTTAGACTTGTTTTGTGTCCTAACATGTGGTTGATCCTGGAGAAAAAGTATGTTTTGCATCTGTGGGGTGAAAGGTTCTGTAAGTATCTACTAAGTGCAGTTGCTGGATTGTTTGTGTGAGTTCTATTGCTTCCCTGTTGAGTTGTTTTCTTGTTGATCTGTCTTGGGTTTTAATGAAGTGTTGAGGTCTCCTATGATTATTGTGTAAGTATCTTGGTCTCCCTTTAGGTCCATCAGTAATTGCTTCATGTAGCATTGAGCATTTGTGTTTGGAGTGTAGATGTTAAGGATTGTAATCACTTCCTGTTGGATCATTCCTTTCAATAATGTAAAATGTCCTTCCTTATCTCTTTTGATATGTGTCATGTTGAAGTGTATTTCATCAGATATGAGAACTGCTACACCAGCCTTTTTTTTTTTTTCTGTCCACTGGCATGAAATATCTTTTGCCATCTCTTTGTTTTCAGTTTCTTAACATCTTTTATATTAGCTATGTCTCTTGTAGGCAGCACATAATTCGATCGTGTTTGGTGCTCCAATCTGTTAATTTATGTGTTTTGATTGATGAGTTTAGGCCATTGTCTGAAGAGTTAATATTGATTGGCTACAATTTTGCTGTGCCGTGTGTGTGTTTTTCTGTGTGTGTTTGGAAATCTTTCTGTCCTTCTTTGCTTGTGTGGGCTTTAGTGTGGAGTTCTTGCCATCTGCCATCGTTGCTTACACTTTACCTCCTTATTCTCTGGGTTTAGGACATTTGCTAGAGGGGAGTTGAGTAACACATGTCTGGGTGAAGATCACTTTGGATCAAATCTGTTGGTCGTTGTTTGTCCTTCCTGGATTTGGGGTAGATTCATGTTTCCAGTATTTTGGAAGTTCTCCTGTATTATTTCATTGCACAGCTATCGTAAGGCAGTCTCTCTTTCCACTCTTTCAGAAAGGCCTATTACTCTGATGTTTGAATTTTTAAAGTTGTCTTTCATTTCCTGAATGGTCCTGCTGGCATTGTTCAGGTTTTTTCTCCCGCTGTATAATGAGTTCTATTCTGATTGTCTTCCATTTCTGATACCCTATGTTCTGCTGAATTCATTCTCTTGGTAGATTCTCAACTTTATACTATAAGTCAAGGAATCTATTTTTGACTTGCTTGATACCCACAACAACGTGATATTTGAATTCTTAGAACTCTTCCCAGTGTTTCTCGCTGTCTCTGATGAATTTTATGAATATTTTCTTTTTTTAAAGATTGGTTTTTATTTTTTTATTGGAAAGGCGGATATACAGAGATGAGAGACAGAGAGGAAGATCTTTAGTCTGATGATTCACTCCCCAAGTGAGCGCAATGGCTGATACTATGCCGGTCCGAAGCCAGGAGCCTCTTCTGGGTCTCCCACGCGGGTGCAGGGTCCCAAAGCTTTGGGCCGTCCTCGACTGCTTTCCTGGGCCACAGGCAGTGAGCTGGAAGGGAGCAGGGCTGCCGGGATTCTATGTGGTTTGCCTTATACCAGAGAGAACATATGGTATTTATCTTTTAAGATTGACTTATTTCACTGAATATAATGGTCTCTAGTTGGGTCCATATTGTCACAAAGGGGAGAATTTCATTCTTTCTGGTGGTTGATGGATGATCCATGGAGTAGATGTAACACAGTTTCTGTTAGTTCTACTGACAAAAGAAAATACCAACCAAGTAGAAACAGACCTTTTTTATGTGAAGAGAAGTCAGTTCCTGGGCCTATCCTGTGCAGTGGAGGAATAGACAGGAAAAGAGAGGACTGAAAGTGTGAAAGACCATCAGGGTAGTGGAGACAAAGGTCTTCTACTCCCTCTGACATGGGTGCTGACATCAGCTCTGCTTGGGCATTGATAGGAGAGATAATGTTGGCTTTTGTCCATCATCAGCCTGTACATGGAATTGGCAGCCTTTGGGGAGTGCCAGATCTCTGAGTTGATGGTGGTGTCCACCCATTTTCTGTAACCACAGTAACCATTGTTTTCTTATCCAATCCTCTATGGGTGGGAATCTATGCTGATTCCCTGTCATTGCTATTGTAGATTGTGCTGCTGTAGATAAAGGATTACCAATTCCCTTCTCGCATGCAGATTTCATTTCTTTTGGATATATTTCCATCAATGGGATAGCAGGGTCATATGGCAGGTCCATTTTCAGTTTTTTTAGCAATCTCCATCTGACTTCCATAGTAATCATATTAGCCCACTCTCCCACCAGCAGTGAAAGAGGATGCCTTTCTCCCCATGTCCATTCCAGGAGGTGTTGTTAGTAGAGTTCTGAATGTAGACGGATCTTAGTGATGTTAGTTGGAACTTCAGTGTGCTTTTCATTTGTATGTCCCTGACAAGCAGCAAGTCAGCACCTTTTTCATATGTCAATTAGTCATTTGAATATTTGAATTGATTTCTCTCCTGGGCCTGGCAGCATGGCCTATTTGCTAAAGTCCTCAACTTGACAGCACTGGGAGCCCATATGGGCACCTGTTCCAATGCAGGCAGCCTTGTTTCCCATTCAGCTCCCTGCCTGTGGCCTGGGAAGGCAGTCAAGGAAGACCCAAAAATCGGAACCCTGCACCTGCCTAGGAAACCTGGAACAGGCTCCTGTTTCCCTGATTTGGATCCACAGAGTACCTCTGGTTGTGTTCACATACAGAGTGAATCATCGAATGGAAGGTCTTCCTCTCTGTCTCTCCTCCTCTCTGAATATCTGACTTTGTAATAAAACAAATAAATCTTATAAAAGTATTAATTTCCTTTGCCCATTTCTTCACAGGGTTGTTTGTTCCACTTTTGTTGAGCTTAAGGATTTCTTTGTAAATCTTAAATATTTGACACCTACCGCTTGTTTAGTGTGCAACAGTTTTCACCCTTTTCATTCGTTACGTCTCCACTTGTTAATTATTTCCGTTGCTGTGTAGAATCATTGTAGTCTGATGTAATCCCATTGGTTTATTTTGGCTTTGACTGCTTAAGCTTTTGGTGACTTTTCTAAGTGGTCTTTGTCAATGCTTGACTCTTGTAGAGGGCTTCCAAAGTTTTCCTCTAATGGTCTGATGATTTCTGGGTGTAGGTTTATTTTCTTGATTCCTATAGTTCTTTGTATTGTACAGTGACAGGTAGGGGTCTTGCCTCTTACCTTGGTAGACTGCTATCCTATCACTCCAACACCATTTGCTGAAGAGACCTGATGTTTCCACTGAATTATTTTCAGTTGTCTTGTTCAAGATTAGGGCTATGCATGTGTGGGCTCTCTTGTGTGGTTTCTAATTGATCATCCTATCTGTACAAGTATCAGATTATTTTGATGACCACTTCCCTCTAATATGCTGTCTGGAATTGTGATTCCTCCAGTTTGTCTTTTATTAGTCAGGGTTGCTTTGACTATTTGTGTTCTCTTGTGTTTCCAGAGGAACTCTGTAAGTTTTTTCTACTTCTGAGAAGAATGTTATTGGGATTTTGTTTCCGATGGTATTGAGTCTATATATTACTTTTGGTAATAGGTACATTTTGATAATGTTGATCCTGCTGATGCAAGAACATGGTAGGTTTCTCTTTCATATGTATCTCCTATTTCCTTTTAAAAAAAAGTATTAATTTCCATGATCAATTTTTTAAACTATCAAAAGTCCAAATTAAGTTGAATCATAAAGACTCTGTGGTGTATCTAATCCAAGGGATATTGTACTACCAAAAACAAAATGAAATCTTCCCATTGCAAAAAAAATATTTCCAGATGAAGACAATTATACTCAGTATACCACTGACGCATATATCATACATTTTCTCTGGTATAAACTAACATTCATGCAAAATACCAAAAAAAATTATATATAGTTTGACAAGTACATGCATGTGTATCTGGATATATCTACAAATGTAGATATATATAAGCTATATCCAATATATATATATAGTAGATATTATATATAATACATATATTTGTAGGTATAATATATATCTACTAATATATATTCATATTTATACATTTATTCAATTATATATGTATAAATAAATATATATCTTTATGTACACTCATAGAGCAACTCAGTGAAATGGAGCTATGTACTGAAACGTAAAGATGTGTGGCCACACAAAGTCAGAAGAAATAAAATCAATGAATCTAAAAAATGGACCAGCGAGCAAACACAGTTGTTTCAACAAATCATCTTGGTAAAATGGATATATACATACAGAACTAAGAAACAACACCCTGTTTCTCATCTTACTAAAATTCAACCCTTAAATCAAACAAAGGAACTAAACAAACAATATGACAGCATCAAAGTACTGGAAGAATACTTGGAAAACACCGGTGTAGTTGAAGACATATTAGGAAGTACTGGACTGTAAAGGCATAGAAAATTGAAGCAACAAAACAAATAAATGGATTACATCAGGTTAAGCAGTTATTGTATTTTGAGTAGATGTTCAAGAACAAAAAGGGGCAGCAGCAGCATGGGAGAAAACATTGTTTTTGGCAAAACAGAGAGTGGAGTAACATCCAGCATGCACAAATAATGAAGAATCTCCAAAGCAGCATGAGTGAAATAAGGTTCCCAAGAAAAGGTTGGGTTTGTCATGGTTGCCCTGTGCCTAAAATCCTTACCCCGAACACATCAGGGTTCCATATGAATTCCGACTGCTCCACTTCTCTTACAGCTCCCTGCTTTTGGCATGGAATGGCCTGGAATGGCAACAGACGATGGCCCAGACCCATAAGAGCATGCATTCATGCAGGAGACCTAGAAGAAGTTCCTTCCTATTGGCACTTGCTATCCATTGCAGCCACTTGGGGATTGAACCAGTAGGTGGAAAATCTCGCTTTCTGTCTTGGCCTCTAGGTAAATCTGACTTTCCCATTGAAATGGAACTTTGGAAAAAGAAAATGGCTAAGAGCATTAACAGATTTTTTTTTCAAATAATGAAATTAAAAGTGACAGTATGTATATGAAGCAACAATCATGTACTCCAGCACAAGGACATGAAATAAAAACCTGGCAAGAGTGGCTTAAGCACAGAGGTTTCCTAACAACCTGACTGACAGTTAATCCTGACAGGGGATAGGCACCATGATGCATGGTCGGTGGGAATAGAAAGTAGTATATTTTAAGCATATCAAAAATGTGGTGGAAATCAGTGTGAGGGGTGCAATGAAATAGCCCAGCCGATTGCTACAGAAGAAATATCTACATGAAATCAGTTCTGCCTATGAGAGGGTGACCAACAACCCCATGCTATTAGCAGCATCATTCATAACAGCCACCACTTTTACACAGCCCATAGGTTAATCAGCTTATAACTGGAAAAAACTGCTACATTTATTGCATGGAATATTCAGGAATAAAAATACTAAAATCTTAGGGTTTGCAACAAAACGACACAGCAGGAAACGTTAACCTTACAGGAACACGTCAGTCCCCAAGGCCAAATAGTCTATGTTCACTCTGCTCAGTAAAAACTGATAAACGAAGCACAAATATGTAAACTATCACACTGGGAATTAACGGCTACATGCAGCATGGCTCTATCATGCTGAGTAATGGTATGATTAAATATTGGTTGTAGTTTGAGATAAGCACAATAGCATAGTAGTTAAATCCCTCAACTTTCATGCACCCAGATCCTGTATGATTGCTGTTTCTGTCCTGGAAGCCCTGCATTCCAAACAGATAGCATCCTTCTTGTGATCTGGAAAATAGCAGAGGAATGCCCAAAGCCTTGGAACGCTGCACCCACATGGGAGTAAATGAAATTGGCTTCATCCAATGAGCATAACTTATTAAACAGAGAACCTGTATTCCAGTTGTTAGTGTATTTGTCCAGCAAGAGATGCCTATATGCACTTGAAGCCTCATTAATCCATTTGAAGATAGACTTTTTCTGGGTAGGTTTATTAGAAAAGCTATGCTAATTTATTTTAAAAGACTATTTTGAATTATTTGAAAGGTATTATTGCATGCAGTTTAAGAGAAATTCTTGTACCTCCTGGCTCCTTTTCTCAGTGCTTCCAAGGGCCAGTGCTATCGCCATTGATTTCAGGTTTCTTAGTGCCACTGTCATCAGCCTGGTGGATATAGCATGGGGCCTATCTGTATTCCACTGCTCTAGTATTATAGCCTGGAGAGAAAAATGCACAGCATGTCTTGTGTTCATCCTAGATGAGAAAATTCGGCAGAATTCTCTCTGACCCCCTTGATGCTGTTTCACTCCCTGTTTGCAGGGACATTCAAGCACCCCACTAAGATTTCTGTAATCTATTGAGGCATTGTTGTTTGCCCCTGTGAAATGGCTTTTTTCGACAATGTGAACTTGAGAGTTAATGTCACTGATAATGTCTTGGTGAGTGAGCCTTTGACAAGTGACACACAGGAGTACAATCAAACCGATGCCATTTCTGGACACTCTATTTTGTAGGTACCCATTGCCGCAAAATTAGGCCAGACATATAGCATGCTTTCTGGGAAATGGCTTAATAAGAATTTAACAAAGCAACGCAAGTGATGGGAGTGAGAAGTGAAACTGCTATGGCAGTAAATATAGTTATTGTTATGTCAAAGGCTAGCCTGTCTTTGCAAGTTTTTGGAGCATAGAAAATGTAACTCTTTTAGCTGCTTTTATAATTTTAGCTAGAGGAATTGAGGATGCTTTTGTTAAGAAATGCTTTTGATTATTGTCTCATTGTTTATGGGGTTAAGGAATCTGTAGTTGTAGGGGGATTTTATATTTGAAATTCCTGTTTTGGATTTTAGGTTTTTTCCCTTATAACCTATTCTCCCATCATATGATGGGTAAATTGTAGAAATAGAAATGTGGTGGGAAAGTACTACTAAGAATCAGGTAATCACATGTGCCAAGGCCTTGGAGTCCTGGCTGTTGCTTTATGGATACTGTTGAAGATTAACTAATACCTTGCTTTGAAGAATATGAATACAGTAATTTTCAGAATTATCTTTAGGGGCACCTGCTTAGCTTTGAAGTGCAGATGGAGTGACCAAATGTCTGTACATGTCCCCCTAATTTTGAAGTAAAAAATAGAAGAATTAGTTGCTTGTGTAGAAGCTTGAGAGGGGTTTTGAGGAAATAAAAAGGACAGCTTTTTCTGGAGCTGTGGTGAGAATGCACCAAGTGTCTGTGCCTCTGTCTTTCTTATCGCCGACCCCACGCACTTTTCCCAAGCTTAGAACCCAGCTGGAGCTGGACTCCAGCACTATAAAACATTTAAGAAGTAGATAAAGGAAGATCTTGAAAGCTGGAAAAAATTATATCACATTCCTGGACTGGCAGAATCAACACGATCAAAATGAGCATATTACCAATAATGATATTCAAATTCAATGCAATCCCAATCAAAATCCCAGTAGCATTTTTCTCAGAAATAGAAACAATTTGTAAAAAAGTTTATTTGGATTCATGAAAGCCCAGAAATAACCTAAGCTATCTTGAACAATAAAAAGCCAAGTGAAAGAAATCACAATTCCAAACCTCAAGACTGATACAGATCAGTGGTCATCAAAACACTCTTGTATTGCAACGGAAACAGAGAAGGCGATCAGTAGAACAGAATACAAACACTAGAAGGGAGTCCACACATGTAGGGTCAACTAATCTTTGACAAGAAAGCTGGAAACTATCCAAGCAAAATTCCGGATCTATTCAGCAAGTGCTGTTCTGATAAATGTATAGAAGCTGCAGAGGTAAGAAGCCAGAAACACAACTGTCCAACTAAAAATTTGGCTCTAAATGGATCAAGGACTAAAATCTACACCCAGAAACCATCGAACTTTTTAAGAAAAACATAGGAAGCACGCATGAAGATGTAGCAACAGGGAAAGACTTCTTAGAAAAGTAACCAAAAGCACAGGCAATCAAAGCCAAAGTGAACAAAGGAAATGTCATCAAATTGAAAAGGTTCTTTTATGCACTAAAGGAAACAAATGAACAAAGTGAGGAGGGAAACAACATAAACAGAGAAAATGCTTCCACAACACACAAATGAATAGGAACTAATATCCAGGATTTATAAGGAGCTACAGAATCCCAGGAATACACACACACACACACACACACACACACACACACACACACACACAAAACACAAAGAAATAAGGAAACAACCTTTGAAGAAAAGGGCAAAAGATTTAGCAGACATTTATTTTTTTGAAAAACTAGTTTCTAATGAAAAGATGCTCAGGCTCCCAAGCCATCAGAGAGATATAACTGAAAATAATATACATAAGTTCTATCTAAGTAAACCATCGTGCAAACTGTAACTTAAATAACCTGATTTGGGTTGCAATGTTCACCAACTCATACAAAGCCAAATGGAAGGCCAGATTGTGCCAAGTCCTGGAAGAAAACATGCATGAGAACTGGATCTGGGAGTGGATCAAGTGGAGAAAGTTGGGTAACTCCCCTGGTAAGTCATAGTTTTCACTGGTGAATATGTAGCTCATACCTGGTGGTCAGACAAGCTGGGCAAAGTAGCTCCAACAGCTGGCTAATGTGTCAATTGGTAATGGAAAGGGGTGTACTGGGCAAGACAGAGCAAACCTTAGCCCACAATTGAAACTACTATCCAGGATGGAGCATAGGTCATGACGATCTCTTGCACCTAGTGGTCTGTGTGAACCAGGGTTGCTATGCAAGAGTGTCTAAAGCAGAGATAGGGCCAAGTGAGGGGCTGTGCCAAAGTGAGTCAGAACAATCACTGGCAAACACAGTATCTATGGCTGGGAATAGGCTGAGATGGGAAGTAAGGGGACACCCTTAATGGATTGAGGTTTCCACTTCAATGGCTATGTGGGCTAGAATGTCGGCTGTGTTCTCATCAGGATATGGTTATAGTCTCCCCTGGCACAAGTATGGACTGGGACTAGGTGCACCAAGCCTGGTCAGATTCCAACACCATCTGGTGTCCTGAGGACCAGGGTAGATGTGGGACAGACTAGGCTAGGTCTCAAGACCTACTGGGCCATGTGTGAGCCATATGTGGGTGTGGACCAGCCACGGCTGTGCTGAAACATCCAACAGCAAGAAGCAGTTTGGGTTGAAGGCAAGTCAGAACAAGCCACTGTTCCTGCTATGACAGGAGGTGAACTGAGTACGGCTGGCTATTGGACCCCCTGGTATGCACAATCTGGCATTGGGAAAGGTACTGATTGAAGAGCCTGGGCAACTCATCTGGCAGGACACAGATCCGAAATGTAAACACATGAAACCTGCTAGGAAACAGCCCAGAACAGTTCATGGAAAGTTACCCACTGTTATATATTTGGTATACATTGGGTTGTGGGCAGACCATGCTGAATCAGTTCATGTCATCCAAGGCAAATCCGAGAACCAGAACAGAATGTGTTTCGAGCAAAGCTCTGTCTCAACAACAAAAAAATTGTCCAATAGGAAATGCCAAGATGAGGTTGCCTGTACTGCATGTGACTATAGCCTCCAACCAACATCCAAGACCTGGGTTGGGGGTGGGGGTAACGGGATAGGAATTCTCCCTTAATATTGCTATTTTCCTCAGATACATGAAAGAAACAATGTGCAAATCATAGTCTTACCCACTTTCCTATAGTCATTGAACATTTTTACCCTAATTAACTATATAAGATGTGATAAATATAATGAAAAATGAAAAAAAAATTAAAAATGGTATGCTCTGGGATATTTTTGTGCACAAAGTATTTAAAAGATAAAAGAACTAAATAAAAACTTAGACCAAATTTTCCCAGGAGTCAAAGACATTAAAAATTGGGTCAGTATAAGGTCACACTGGTTCAAGTCACTGACAGTAACATTAGTACAATATAGAATGGCTAGATTGAGATCTGGCTGCTCCATGTCCAATCTCCTTCTCTTTTAATATATCCAGTGAATGAGTACAAAATAGTTGAAGTTCTGAAATGCATGGGAAACTCAGATGAACTCCAGGCTCCTGGTTTTAGCCAGAGATAGTCTTGGCAGATGCAGCTTTAAAAAATAGTATAAATAATACATAATATAATATAATGTAATGTAATATGATATCATATAATGTAATATAACATGATACCATATCATATCATCTAATATGATATAATATAATGTTATGCAATTCAATACAATATAATACATATACAGAGGTTCATATATATATATATATGTATATATGAAATCAAATATACAGAGAGGAGGAGATACATAGAGTAAATCTTTCTCTCCTTTTTCACTCCCAAGTGGCCACAATAGCCAGAGATGTGTCAAGCCAAACTCTACAGTCAAGAACGTCTCCCTGGTCCCCATTGTGGCTGTAGCCACCAATGGCTTGAGGCTATCCTCAACTGCTTCCCCAGGCCACAAGCAGGAAGCTGGAAGGCAAGTGGATCAGTCAGGACATGAAGTGGTGTCCATATGGGATCTCAGCATGTCCAAGGTAAGGACTTTAGCCACTAGGCTGCCATGCCAGGCCCTCGTGCAACCTTTGGGTTAAAACAGTAGCTGGTGGTATCTCCTGCACTCTCTCTCTCTCACTTGCTCTCTCTTTCTCTCCTTATCTCTCTCTCTCTGTGCTTGAGTCTCTCTATAACTCTTCCCTTCTTTTGAGAAGTAAGTCCTTGTTGTTTGCTAAGTAGATATCACACTTGAATTGGATTTTGACAGCCATCACTTTCCCTTTGTCTCCTTAGAGCTGAATGGCAAATATTCCCCAGGTGACTCCTTTACTTATTTTAAAAACAACAATGCAACTAACCTCTCACTGTTGTGAGTTCTTCCTTTTTCTTCCTTTCTTTTTCTTTCCACTGCTTCCTTTGATACCCAGCTTCTGGCCATACTCATCCACATACCATATTAGAAGCTCACAGCCTGGTTTGATGAGTTGGCAGGTGCGGTAAAATATCTGTCTGTGGTATTGGAAGACCACCAAATTCTGCTCCTCATCTTTCCGGGCACAGTTCACATACCTAGGGCAGAGATAAATGCTGAGTTCCCATGTGCTGTTACATTTTAATCTTATCTGTTCTCTGATAGCCTCCATCCTGCTTGAATCCCTACTCTGCAAGAGCTCTCCCTGGGAACATGTATCTCTCTCATGAGATCAATGAAGTCCCACGTCCAAGGTGTATATACCGCATTTGTTCTGACAAGCATGCATTCTTCCTTCTTTCCTCACTAGTCATCCTCAAAATCCTAAATATTATTTATATAGAATGTGCTTTTAGAAACTGGTCATAATATTCGAAGGTCATTGAAATAGATAGCAAAGAGAACATGTCATGTAAAAGTCACTGAGGAAAGTAGAGGAGAAAGGACAGTGATCTTGTCTTTGAGAGAAATATCATCTCCAGATGTAAAATGCCATGGTTCTTACCTCATCCAGTTGGCCAAAGAAGTGTCCTTTCCATCCACATACTCATAACTGTTTCTCCCCTTTGCTATCTGAGTTTCAGAAAAATCAGTTAATATGTTTTTGGAAAGGGGATAGTTCAGCAGAATTATTAACTCAATTACCATCATGTTCCATGACATTCCATGAGTCCAACCACATCTTCAGACATAACATAGTGTTAGTACACGCAGAATCTGATTTGTTTCCTTACAGTAGAAGCCCACAGCTGAGATCGTTACTGCTTTGCTTGTACATCCCAGTGATCTCATCAATGCTAAACTTCACTAAGGATTCTGTGATATAATCATGTTGGCTCCACTCATGTCAAAATGTGTAGAAGGACACATGGACCGGACACATGAGCCAAGCTCACAGAAGGCAGGTGGAAAGCCACCACACTGGAAAGGGATGTACTTCTTACCTGCCAGCTGTACCCATTATTGGCATCCTGATCCACTTCTGTGATCTTGCCCTAAAAAGGACCAAAGTGCAACCCCAGTGGTGGATCAGATGCTTAATTAAACACACTCCAAGCCCAGCCTCAGGAATGATGGATGGACCAATTTGAAGCCCAGTGGGCACACTGAGGAGAGCATGACTAGGATGTCCCTTATCCACTGGGTTGTCCTTTAGAAACACTGGGGGTCCATGAGTAGCACAGCTTTTCAGGAAGAACTTTTGACAATTAATTCCATAATATTGTATATTAATACTGAGGTTGTTAGGGCTTTTAACTGACAGGATCTTTATTCTGTTACCCCTATCTTAAGACCAGAGAAGGTCTCCCAAAAAGCCACTGAACTTATCTGGACAATAAGAGGCTGGACTTTATGCTAGGTATGTGTTTGCAAGGAACGAATCTCAACTGAAGTTGAACTGTGGTTATGCAACAAGGTGGAGGATTCCACGATGGGGGGAGGGGTATGGGAGGGGTGGGGGAATCCACACTGCCTATAAAACTGTATCACATATTACAAGGTAACCAAAAATAAATATTAAAAAATAAAGAAAGAAAATAAAAGCAGGTAAGACAATCCTCCTGGCCAAAAAAAAAAATAAAGAAATGTCTATACTACCAAAAGCAACATACTTTCAATGCAATGCCTATCAAACATTCTTCACGGAACTAGACACAATGATTCAAAAATTCATCTGGAAACACAAAGAACCATGAATAGCTAGAACCATCCTAAATAACAAGAAGTTAGCAGGGGAAATCACAGTTCCAGACTTCTGGACAAGCCATAGAGCAGTGGTTATCAAAACAGCCTGGTACTGGGAGCTGGATGGGAATTGTAACTGTCAGGATTAGAACCAGCACCCATATGGAATCCTGGTACGTTCAAGGTAAGGACTTTAGCTGTTAGGCCACAGTGAGTGGGAGGCCAGAAGGAGGCTCACATTCCAACCATGATGACTCCCAAATTTTCAACAAGAAGTATCAGTACTGACACCAAGGAATACATCCCAACTGCTAAGGAGACCATGGCAATAGGAGTGCCTTCGGAGGCCAAGAATTCTGAGGGCACCCATCCCCGTCTGGAGCCTCTACAGAGAATGGAAGAAGTCCAAACTCTGCCGTGTAAAAAACAGCGTCATTGGAATAATGGCCAGGAGCCCTGAGCGGTCTGCAGAAACAGAAGAATAATAAACTTCCTTTGGGACTAGGGAAGTGAGCTCTCTCTGGTCCTTGCCTGGCTCCGGCTCTGGATCCACACACTCCCTCGCAGTGACCATTAAGATCGCTCCAGAAACCCCTCAAACAAATGAACAAACATACAAAAAAAAAAAAGAAAAATCATTAATGGATAGACAACAACAAGGAAAGCTTAGAATGAGACCAGAAATGGCCAGCGTGGATCCAATCATGCCTCACTAGGTGAGACGCAATGATTAGTCATACCTCACTGGAGTATTGAGGATTTCTCTGCACACCCATTCTAAAAAAAAAAAAAAAGTTATTCTTTACCTGAACTGATAAAACATGTCTTGCTAGAGTTATAACCCTGTTCAGACCAGCTGAAAAACAACTAATTTCAGCAAAACCATGTTTCAACCGTATATACAGCTAAATACAAAAATAAAAACAGATAAGACAGCTGAATTGGAATCTATAGCCATTTTGATGTATATGAAATCCGGTTGAATATACACCAAAAACTGATATGTCGATGTAGAAGTCACGGGATGTAGTTAAGAGCCCGTATTTTCCCATTAACAACCTCTTAATCAATACCATGTCAATTAATGCCTTAATGTTTTAAATGGTTGTTGATGCTATATTGGGCTTTTTAATAGATTGGGATAATGTTTGCTTGTTTTATCTCAACACCAGAGATTGTCTCACCAAGAAAACTTTGAACCCACTGGGATAATAAGACACTGGACTTTATGCTTGGTAAATACTTCCAATGAAAGAACAACTGAATTTGAACTGTGGTAAGGCAGCAAGGTGGAGAAATTCACCATTTGATGAGGGTTCAGAGAGGGGTAGGGAAAATCCCAGTGCCAATAGCACTGTGTCACATAATGCAATGTGATTAAAAAAAAAAAAAAAAAACCAAGAGAGAGAGAGAGAGAGACAGAAAAATCCACACAGAAGCTCATACACAAGTACTCATAACAGGAGTATGATAGCCAGAAAGTGTAAATCACCTAAACATCAATTGACATATGAAAGATAGACAAATAGATATGCAGGTAATGGAGTATTATTCAGCTGTCAAAGAATTATCATGAATACCAAAATCCAGGCATGCCGAAGTCCCTTCTATAAAGTGTTGGGTAGTCTCATATAACCCTGGCACATTTTCATGACTACATCCTCTCTAGGTTACTTATGCTGCTGAATACTATATAAATTTTGTAGAAGTAGTCTGTCAGTTAGAGAATCACTGTGGGAATAAAATCCTGAAAATCTCTAACACAGACTTATTCTTAAAGTTAATTTTGCAAAGGATTACTAAATACCCAACGATGTGTATGCTTGAAATTGTATCTAGATATGCAGATATTTGTTACAATAATGTTGATAACTTAGAGGTTATACAACTTTTCTCATACCTATGACAATTCAGGACTACCACTCTACTGATTCACATAAAATTAGTCTATTAAAGTCTCTCCCAAAATTGTAACATGCAAGTCCCATAAAGGAGTGAGGAAAAGCGTGTGGAAATGGACTGGACAGGTCATGTCAACACTCATCCAACTCTCCTCCTTGCTTTTGTCTTCCATGTGGACTCACTCGCTGACTTCTGCATCTGACACCACCTCCAGTGAAATGTAAATGCATCTCTTTCTCTCCCTCTGTCTAAATCAGTGAGGTGCACACAGAAGGGCTGGAGAAGGAAGGGCAAAGCTTCTGAACATCACAACCACAGTCATAGAAAAACCCTGGCCTGTTCACATAGTCTTACAACACAGAATCTTGGGATCAGTGGGGTTGGAGAAGGAGGCCTCTAGAGATAGAGGAGGGCCCACTGAGGATGGACTGCCAGGCCAATGATGCTTTGTAATTCTGTGCAAGACTGGATCTGTGAAAGAGACAGAGCACACAGGGGTGGTTTTCTAGGTCACTTCTTGTGCCTTTGATCAGACTTTTAGTGGGTTCAAATGTCCTGAATTAGAAATCCTGGCTCCAGACCATACAATGGATATATCACACTGTATGCATTCAGTGGTGGGTTTATCACAAGAAAAATATGGATTGTGGTGGATGAGATTCCTCCTTTGCAAGAAGTAACCTGGTAATCACTAATGGTGACAACAGGGAACGCACTGATTTCATGGAGACATCTTCTTCCAATTATGCACAATTCACATGCAGAGTTGAGGATATTAAAGCTGCCAGGTGCTTCTGACTGCCAGGATGAATGTAACTCCAAGGACTCTAGGATGCAGAAGAGTCCCTCCATTCAATTCTACCTCAGGACTTTGGATGAAAGGATATGCAAAGACACCTTAATTGGCTTCACTTTCTCTCTGACTCTAGACTGACATATCACCTTCACTGGCCACATGCAGCTTGCTGTCAGGCAGTGCTGTGATATGAGATTCTCCAACTTTGCTCATTGTAACTCATCCTACAATTGTACTGAAGTTGTAATTTCTGTTCACTTTCAACCAGCCTTTCCTCTCTGGATTTTCCAGCATCCATTTTCTGTTCTAGGTACCAAAATGTCATTTTTCATCAGTGAAAACGAAATAGGATCTCCTTCCTCAGGTTTCCTAAGCGAGGAAATACATGGCTGCCTTGGAAACAGAGTGTTTTTATGTGCACAAAGCTTCAAGAGGGCCCACACATATGGCTAAAGAAAAATCATTGTTAGGCTATAGGAGAGAATTGGGCACTGACTTTGGGTGGGTTTAAACAATTGGTAGCATATTATTTGCATGTCATGGGGCTTTTCATCAACACATTCAGAAGGATTGCTCAGTCCATAGGAAACCTCACCACAGATAACATTGCCCTGTGTGCACCAGGAAATGGAGAATTATAGAGGAAGTTGGCGAGATGTTAGTTTGGATCCTTGCATTTTCACTCATCATCTGCTTCCATCTTACAAATCACTGTGTGTCTCCGTTTCCTCTCTCCTCATCATCACTAGGGAACAGAGGGCTCATGTGAACTAATCAGGAGCAAACAGCTTGGTTGGCATCTCTTTCTGGGGTCAGTGAGGGCTGTCTTTTCTTCAGGGCATGACAAGTAAGGATCCATATGCAGGACACTTCCCATCCCTGTTAAGCTCTTGCCCAGATCAGAATCCAAGGGCTTATAAGCACTTCACAGAGTCCCTGGGGCTTCCATCCTAATTCTTACTTCTCAATGGATTCTACTTCCAATCCTGGTTCCAGACCCCAGAAACTGAGCTTCTTCCTTGTTTTGGTTATCCTAAATGTGGTTTGCTTTCCTGACTCCTGGGCACAAAATTCTGTGCTCCACCTACAACCTAGGATGCTCCAACAACTCTCCTTCTGGATGGACTGCAATCAGGCATCACGGGTAAATATCCCACCATGTTCACAGAGCAACTGGGCTGATAGTTTGTGCCTCTGTGTTGCAGGGAAACCTCCAGCAGCAATGCCTGAGTATCTAGGCCGTGCTTGGACTCAGGTCTGGGTGATGGCAGCTCAGAAACAGACATGGAATTCTCATACTCTCAACAGAAGTTTGTTTCATCTGACTTTGTGAGCGAGTGGAGGCTCATACAGAAATGCATTTCATAGCATGCCTGCTGGGAATAAACCACACATGTGAGGGTGATTGTAGTAGGTTTTGTCATGTTGGGAGGTGTAGTCACTAGTCTTTGCTTATTCTATGATGCAGCATATTCACATATTGCCAAAGTTCTGTAAAGGGCCCATTTTCACAGCACCATTAAGCAATGCATGACAGCCAGTAGAAACTGACTTGCATGAGAGGCTAATGATGCCTGCTATGGCTGAGTTTGGAAACATATTTTTGTGGGAATAGGAAGGGAGCCCTAAGTCAAGCATGGGTCTGTGTTTGAGTTTGTGGAATGGAGCAGATCTGTTCATTGTGAATACTTCTTCTTTGTGTATAAATACCATCCTTTATGTCTCTTACTCAGGTATGATGTGCAGGCTGTCCTAATGGGTAAGCATGGGATCATGTCACCTGACCCAGCCCTTCTTTTCTCTTACCTATACGTAAGTCAGACTTACTAGGCCATTTATGTTTTTTCTTTATAGATGAAAGAAGGATACCCTCTTAGTTTTATAGCATTTTGTTCACTTGAATAAAGTTCATTATATTTGAAAATATAATGAGACTCTTGATAGAATATAAGGCTACAGTTGGAATTTTCTCTAATAATTGTTAATTATTAATTTCCTAGGTCTTAAAAATACATGAATCTGTTAAACACTCATGTATATGTGCACCTATGTTTATCTTGTGAGTTACGTGTTTCGACAAGACATGTTTTAAGTCTTTCCTTCAACTATCTGAATACACCATACTCATGATTTAATTAAAATCTAGTTCACAAATATTTAGGTATTTTGCTAATTTAATTTTGTTAGATTTTTTTCAGTTTGTCTTCATGCCACTAGAAACATCATTATAAAACCATTGTCTTTTTCTTATATTGTTAAAATGGAAATAGCTGTGTTTAAAGTAACAGAATTTTAAATTTGGACAAAGATTTAAAACATTAATACTCCCTTTCATGATAGCCACTCCTCCATCCCTTTAGCAAGGCAAGCTAACTTTAAGCGTTTTCTCTGTCTTTTTTTTTCCTGCTAGTGCTCTGCAACAGCCTTCTGCGTTTTCACAGATATAAGGAATGTCAGTAGGAGCTCTTGCTGCATTTGTGCATTTGCAGTACTCCTATACCCATTTTTCTTGAAATAAATTTGGATTTTAACACTGTAGTTCAATCCACTAAGCAAGCTGCTCATTTGAGTAAATGGAAACCTACTTGTATTACCCGTCAGAAGGAGAAAAATAACTCATAAAAACATAAGGAAGACAACAACATGGCCATTCTGAACAAAGCTTGTGGGAATGGCCCGACTTCTCCCTGCCTGAACACAGCCCGGGTCACCCCAGGGCCCCGAACTGTCGCCCAGAAGTGCCAAGGCCTGGCGCATGAGCAGAGATCTCGGTATTGATGAGGTGGGGCGATTCAGTGCCTGGAGGTGTTCTCCGACCCACCACATCATGCTGAGCTCTCCTGGCAAGTCCAGTGTTTGAGCAGGATAGCGAGTTGTCAACCTGAACCTGGTCCCAGGCTCCCTGTGCACATGGAGGAGAGTCTATGTGGGGTATGCCCAGTTTTGCCTTGCACCAGGGATGAAGGCTGCGGGTAAAAGGGGCAGACAGAAGCATGATCCTAAAACTGCAGGTGACAAAACATTGCACTGCAGTGAAGCTCAATGCTTTCAGTCACACAGCTTGTGCTGCCACACTGCTAAAGGAACTTACCTTAGCCTGCTCACTTGCATTGTGCAAGTATCACATGGCAATCTGGGTTTATAGCATTTTCTGAAAACAACACTAAACATGTTTCATTTGATCAAAGATCTACATGAGAAGCCCTCTCCCCTGCGAAAGAAAGGTAAAAAAAGTCCAGTGTAGCTGTGGCTTGGTTTCTGATATCATGGGATGTTCCAACTCTGGTCTCCTTTTCTTCTATGTGGACATATGTCCCCAACCTGTAACCATGCCAAGCTTAGTGAGTTCATGGGAGCACAAGCATAAGATGCAGATAGCCCTAGCATCACCAGTGACCATGGAGGCACTAGGAGTGAAGTGTAAAGGGAGCTGACAGGCCCAGACCATCCAACACCTGGGCTCTTTGGCAAGGGGCATTGGTTCAAGCCATGGCTTCTCAGATCCAGCACAAGTGATATGACATCATCAAGAGCCTTATGGGATGAATCAGGTCACATTACTGGCCAGCTCACTGCTGTCAGCTGGCTCCCTCCAACAACCAACCTCACAAGCTGCAGGATCCCAATGCCTCATTTCCCAGACAGGGACTGCTGTCCTCAGTGGACAATGTTCCAAAGGGAAATGTGCCTGACCTCAATTCCAGGAAGAGTGCAAGGAGGAGAGAATGGACAGCTCCTGAGTCATCATGGACATTGCAGAGAGTAGGACACATGGGGACTGGCGAATTCCATCTGTCAGGACCCCATTTTGCTGGGGGATAGTAGCCATTATTCCACTCAGTTGATTATGAGTTATAACATCTGTGTCCCACAAGTTCAGAGTGCATGAGATGACCCCAAATGCTAGTGTTTGGAGGAGGGACTTTGAGCCATCACGAGTGGGATCAGAGAGAGGAAAGGTAGTGTGAGTCCTCTGCCTGTATATGAGGTGAGGACTGTGGCAGGTGAGGTTCACCTGGGCCCTCAAAGCCCCAACTATCAGACACCTGAAAGAGAAGCACTTGGGCCGTACACCCTTCAGATTCATGACAAAGCCTGCATGAGCTGCATACCTCAGATCCATGGCAGAGCCTCAGGTGGTATGCATGGCCTTCAGATTCATGACCGGGTGCCACATGGGCCACCTAACCCTCAAATCCATAGCAGTGTCCCACATAAGCCACAAGCTCCTCAGATCCAAGGCAGAGCCCTCTGCCAGCCTCACAGCCATCAGACAAATCAGAGCCACATATGGTCTCCAGCCCTTCAAATCCATTGTGAAAATTCCATTAGGTGAGGAATACCTGGGTCCTGAGAATTGCAACCTTCAGTTCAAAAGCAGAGCCTCATGTCACTCTGCAAAGCCGTCAGATCCATGACAGAGTCCTGTGTGATTTTCCTGCTCCTCAAATTCATGGCAGAGCCCTGTGTGGTCAAAAGCCCCTCAGATCCATATTAGAGACCCATGTGGTCCTCATGGCCATTAGATCCATGTAAGAGACCCATGTGATACTCACTGGCCTCAGACCCATGGCAAACCTCCAGTTGAACTACACTTCTCTCTGATCCATGGCAGAGCCCCATGTGGTCTAGAAGGCCTTTGATCCATTGCAAAGACACCCATTTGGTCCACACACACCTCAGATACATGAAAGTGCCCCATGTTGTCTGCATAGTCCTCAGTTCCACAAAAGAGACTTGTTAAGCTACACAACTTTCAGATTCATGGCAGAGCCCCATGTAATCTGATGACTCTCAGATCCACAAAAGAAACCCAGAAGACTAAACAGACCTCAGCTTCATGGCAGAACACTGTGTGGTTCTCATGGCAGTAACATGTATTTCAGAGTTCTCTGGGGTCCTCATGGACCTCAGACCATGGCAGAGCCCCAGGTGAGCCACATTTACCTCTGATTCATAGCACAGCCCCAGGTAAGATGCACAGCTCTCAGATCCATGCCAGATTCCTTTGTGATCTGGAAGGCCTTTGATCCAATGAAGAGACACCTATGAGTCCCACATGCACCTCTGATCCATAGCAGGCCCTCACATGAGGTGCACTCCACTCAGATCCATGGCAGAGCCTTATGTGGTTCACAGCCCTCAGATACATCACATAGCCCTGCATAAGCCTTAAGCCTTTCAACCATGCCAGAAAACAAAATGAGCTGCACAATCCTCAGATCCTTGTCAGAGCCCTTTTCGAACCACACAGCCCTCAGATCCATGGCAGAGCCAAGCAGGGGCCACATGCACTTCAGATTCATGGCAGAGCTCCATGTGATCCCAACAGCCATCATAGGCATTACATAGCCTCTTGTCATACTCAAGGCACTTTTAGATCCATGGCAGAGCACCACGTGGTTTGCACTACCTTCGGAACTATATCAAAGCCCCATGTTCTTCATGCACTTCTCAGATCCATGGCAGAACCCATGTGAACTGCACCAATCAGCTGCATTGAAGAGCCACGATTAAGCCACACGACCCTCCAATCTATGGTAGAACCACATAATGTTCTAAAGGCACTCAGATTCATGGCAGAGCCCAGCATGCAATTCACAGCATTCAGAGCCGCATTTGGTTGTTGGTCCTCCAGTCTATAGGCCCTTGGCAATGTCCCATATAACCTGCATGTCCCACTGATCCATAGCATAATTGTGGGTGAGCCTTAAGTGCCGCAGATCTATGGCAGAACACAAAGATTTTACAACCATCAGGTCCATACCAGAGGACCACATGAACCACATAGCCCTCACATCCATGGCAGAGAACTGCATGATCTGCACAGCTATCAGATCCATGTCAGAGCCCTATGGTGTGTTTTTAGCCCTTAGATCGATGGCAGTGCCCCATGTGTTCCACATGGCAGGACACCACAATGTCCTCAAGAGCATCAGATTCATGGCAAAGTCCAGTGTGAGTTGCATGATCCTTGGATCCATGGCAGAGCACCATATAGTCCATACAATAATAAGGTCAATGGCAGGGCCCCATGTTGTCTGCATAGCCCTCAATTCATCATAAAGCCCTGCATAAGATTCACAATCTTATGTCATTGGCTGAGTCCCATTTGTTTGCTCAGCCTTGGTCACATGACAGAGTCCAGGGTGAGCCATGCAACACTCAGATCCATAGAAGAAGGACATGTGGGCATCTAGAGCCTCAGATCCATTTCAGAGACCCCTGTTGTCCTCACAGGCCTCAGATCCATGGCAAAGCCCCTAGTGAGCCATACTCCCCTCTGATCCATGTCAGAGCCCCATGTTAGCTGCACATCTCTCAGATTAATGGCAGAGCCCCATGTAGTCATCACAGCCCTCAGATCAATGGCAGAGCCTCATATGGTCGAGAGGCCTTTGACCCATTACAGAGATTCCCATGTGTCCCACACGCCCCTCACAGTCATGGAAGAAACCCCATGTTCTGCACAAGCTTCATATTCAAAGCTGAGCTCTGCAAAAGTGGCTTATACTGAGCCATGCATAAGCCACATAGCCCTCAGACCTAAGGCACAGCCCCATGTGGTCCACATGGGCCTCACATCCATGGCAGAGCTCACTATGGTTCTTTTATAATTTTTATTTAGTTATTTTTATTATATTTTTGACAATCTTTACACAGCAAATTATGTTAAAAAGGTCCAAGGGCTATAGGAAAGTGGGTAAGACTATTATTTGCACATTGTTTCCTTCATATATCTATCTGAGGCAAAGGGAGAGACAAGCCCCACCCACTTTCCCACTCATCCCAGGTCCCAGATATGGGGCATGCTCTGAGATACTTGCTCATGTCATTTTGATACTTCACTAGTTATACTCCCTGCCAATCTCGCCACCCCAACCACGATGAGCTCACTGAAGAATACAGTGATTGACATAATCCATGATAGAGTCTCCATTAGCCCAGTATTTCACTGCTAGCATATAGCTGCGGTGGTTGATTGACTTGTTCTGTCTTCTGGCTTTTCTTGCTTGGGGTTTTGAGTCTGGCATTTCAATTGGGGAGGTCCCCAGAGAAACTTAGTCTGAGGTGTTCCCAGACCAGATTCTTGTATGTTCTAGCAAGCACAGGGCCCAGCACAGTCCATTGTCCTGAACAGTTGGTGGTTGCAATTGCTGAGTTGGTTCTGTTTTCAGCATCAATTTCCACTGGAACCAAAGGGTGATGCATGGTAGATACTCTTGCCATCCTCATGGCCCTGATTTATGGCAGAGAAAAATGTGGTCTGCACACCCTTCAGATCTCTCACAAAGAGAGTATGTGATCTACATTAACCTCATATTTTTGGACTCCCAGGGTGGTCCACAGTCCGCTCATATCCATGGCATAGCCCTATGGTGATCTGAGAGCCTCAGAACAATGACAGAACAATAAGAGAATTGAACAACTTTTATGTTATGCCACAGCACCATATGGTTTGCATGACCCCCAGTTTGATGGCAGAGACTCCAGTGGTCTGCACACAATTCAGATTCATGACAGGGACCTGAATGAGCTGTACACCCCACAAATCCCTGCTGGAGCCCTCAGTGATGCACAGCCCACTCACATCCATGGCAGTGCCTTGTGTAAGGTGCAGGCTCCTCATATCATGGCAGATCCCCAAATCATCCACAGAGCCCTCACATTCATGGCAGTCCCCTGTGTGTTTTGCATGTTCCTCAGATCTACAGCAGAGCCCCATTTGGTCTTCAAAAGCCTCATTTCCATGACAGTATCTGGTGTGAGCTGCACTCCACTCTAAATCATGGCTGAGCCTTATGTGGTTCACACACCCCTCACATCTATGGCTGAAACCCATGTGGTCCTCAGGGCCCTCACATTAATGGCAGAGGCCCATCTGGATCAGAAGGCGTTTGATCCATTGCAAAGACCGCCGTGTGGCTCACATACCTCTCAGATACATGGAAGAAACTCGCAGTTGCCAAATGGCATTCAAATGCATGGCAGAGCCCTGCACAACTGCACAGCCCTTAAAACCATACAAGACCCCAATGTGATCCACACATTCCTCCAATCCATGGCATTGACCTAGGTGAGCAATGCTTCCCTCAGATCCATGGCAGAACATTGCATTACCCAGGTGATCTGAATGCCACTCTAATCCATGGCAGAACAATGGTGAGTCATATTCCTTTAAAATTCAGGTCTGAGCGCCATGTGGTCAGCACAAACTTTAGATCCATACAGAGCCAAATGTGGTTTGCATTGCCCACACATCTGTGACAGAGCCCTGAATGAGCCATACACCCCTGAAATCCATGGCAGTGCCATGTGGTCCACATAGCTCTCATAACAATGGCAGACTCCTGTGTGATTTACATGATTCTCAGATTCATGGCAGAGCCCCATTTGGTCATCACACTCCTCAGTTGCGTGGAAGAGCCCCACTTGAGCTACACAGCCTTCAAATCTATGGCAGAGCCTACAGTGGTTCACATATGCCTGAGATCCACGGAAGAACACCATGTGGTACACATGCCCCATAAATCCAAAGGGGTTTCTTGGGAAACCACACAACCCTCAGATCCATGGCAGAGTACCATGTGGTCCATACAGCCCTCAGATACATAGCAGGTCCCTATGTGGACTGCACAGTTCACAAATCCATGGCAGAGTCCCACATGAATTGCACAGCTCTTAGATCCATGGCAGAGCCCCATGTCGTCCTTATGGCCCTTATCTATGGTAGGGCCCATGTGATCCCAAACAGCCCTGAAATGCATAGCAGAGCTCCTTGCCATCCTCATGGTCTTCAGATTCATGGCAGAGACCCAGAGGGTCCACACACTATTCTGATCTCTATCAAATCCTTATGGTTTCCTCATACACCTCATATCCATGGCCTCACTGTGTGCTGCATGAACCACGAATCCACAGCAGAGCCTCAATTAATCTTCACAACCCTCTGAACCATGGTAGACATGGAGGTGCTCCTCACACTCCTGAGCTTCAAGCCGAGTCTCACGTGGTCTTTATGCCCTTCAGATCATGACATAGCCCTGTGTGAGCCATAAGCTCTTCTGATCCATAGTAGAATAAAAAGTGAGTTGTACAACCCTCATGTGATGGCAGAGCCCTATATGGTTCTTGGAAACTGCAAATCCATGGGAACATTCTGGATGAGCCTCATGGCCCTCAGGTCCATGACACAGTCCTTCATGAGCCACACACCCCTCAGATCCATAGGAGAGTCCTGGGTGATCCAACTCCACTCAAATCCATGACAGAACCTTGCATAAGCCACATGCACCTCAGATCCATGGCAGAGCCCCGGTGGTCCACACAGCCCTTGACCCATGGCAGTGCCCTGTAAGTTTTACATGCTCCTCATATCCAAGGCAGAGCCCATGTGGTCGCCACAGCCCTCAGATTAATGGCAGAGCCCATGTTGTACATACATCACTCAGGTACATGTAAGTGACCATCATAAGCCATACATCCCTCAGATCATGTGGGAACCACATTTTGTCTTCACGCTGCTCTGATCCATGGCAGAATCCCATGTGAGCCATACTACCTTAAGCCTATGGCAGATACCCTGTAGTCCACACAGCCCTCAAATCCATGCAGAGCCTTGTGTGTTGTGCATGCTTCTCAGATCTATGGAAGAGCCCCAAGTGATCTGTACATTCCTCAGATCCATAACAGGGTTTCTGGTGAGCCACACTGCCCTCAGATGCATGGCAGTACAACACATGATGCTAGAGCTTTCAAATAGGAGACAGAGTACCTTGTTGTCTGCACACACCTCAGATCAATGGCTGAGACCCATGTAGTCCTCACGGCCCTCAGGTGCATGGCAGAGCCCCATGTGGAGCACAAGGCTGCCCTGGTTCCATTGCTGCCAGAATCCAGCTCCAGCTGAGCTCAGAACTCTCAAAGGGTGTAGGGATGAGGCACAATGAGGAACAAAACAGGCTACTACAATTCCAGGATCATGATGGACAATATAAGAAAGCTGTTCACTTTATTTATGCAGAAGCAATCATGAGCCATGGCACAGATTTTGACATTATGGCGGGATAATGCTGCCACTTGTTTCACCTAACAACTCTAGAAGTTTCTGCTACAATTCTTATTCTATAACTCAAACTTGTATCACAAAGGAAAAGAGAACCTAAACATCAAGGAAAGAGTGAAAACCCAAATACCGGTCCCTTCATTACCATGAAGTCAATGGGAACACTCAAAACAGTATGAATAGCAAACAGCCCTTTTCCAAGATGCTATTATTGACATTAACCTCCAACTTGAGTGAAAGGCCAACTCGACAAGAGCAAACAATGCCTGAATGGATTAGAATTCTTCCAAAGGGTGGTCCAGTGTCCATGCAAAGGAAAGTGAAGCTTCATTCAGCTGGTTGTAGAGACATCCCCTGGCCATTGTCATAGAGTGGGAAATTCCTTGCGACCCTGCCTGCAATAAAACAATCCTTTTCCTCACTTGGTGTCCCCACATATCAACTACAAAAAACCTTAACATCTCCCCTTCCCTTATTATTAGATTGGACAATACAAAGGGGAGAACAATTAGTGTGATTCATAAGCTCTATCAGCCACACTACTACAGTTTAATTGTACTTGTTGCAGTTGGCACATAACCCTTTGCTTAGAGCTGACTGTGCCAATACCTCCAGAGACTCCAGGTCTGGGTTCTAATGTTACATGTACACCAAGAACTCCATAGTTAGATTTTCACCAAGAACTTTCCAACTCCTAGCTCATGAATCTCCACTTCCTGTGATACCATGCTGAAGTTGCACCATTGTCTCTGCACCATTTTTCCTACTTTAGGTTGGAACAGGTCCCAGGAATAGAGAGACACCAGGTATCCTATAGAGCGAGATGGTTGGTGGCACTGATCTTGCCAGAACCTGCCATAGTCGGTATTATGTTCCTGCAGGACCATTGCAATCCATGGAAATCACTGAGTTCTCATGAGCTCAGCACATGTGCAGTTCACTGTTGTCCCCTGCAGTCCTAAAGTTATTGCCACAGTATATGCAATGGTGCCTGACATACCAATGCTTCAGTTCTTGATCTTCTGCCCATCAGATCTGAAGGCTACCAGGATCTGTCTTGGGTGGAACCTGTAGAATGCCATGCTGATGCATGTCCCTGATTCAGAAGTGATTTCACTCACAGCTCAGCGTATGGTCAGTCCTTTCTTGTGCGTTTGCCTCCTTATGCAAAATGGTGCCCAGTTCAGCTCTTGGAGTCTAACTGGGCTGTGAAATCCATGCTTTTTTTCATACTGCTCATCTGTGATCTGCTACTCTGTCTCTGTTCCTGGTCAAATCAAATGAATCAGCAGGATGGATGGTCCTTTGTCTGGGTTCACCTCCCAAGCTCCCAGTGAAATTCCCTTCCCATCTGGTTGCTGGTGGAGTTCTGGTTGCTGGTGGAGCTCAGATTGCCCGTTAGCTGAATTCCACTGGAGTATCAGTCACTGCAACACCACACCATTGTGTCATTTGCTTTCCAGTGTCTGACAATGTCCAGGTACCCTCTTGCACTTGTCTGCTCTCTTCTATTATCTCTACTTCATCCTGATTAAATGTTTTTCTGTCCATTTAAACAGTCCCTAACGGATCCTCCATCTTGATTCTCTTACCTTGTAATTAAAGGGAATTAATATGTAGCTTCTTAAAAATTACACAGACATTCAAATATTCCACACTATTTAGAAATATGTGACATTTTGATACACACGTGCTTTGTGTATTTTTTCAAGCAGTAGGTGCTTTGTTTTGTTTTTCAAGCAAAACGGACATGTTGCTTTTATTAGCATATTTATATTTATGTAAAATTTAGACAATGCAACTACTAATATTCAATATCTTCTGTGACACAGGAATAATCATAGTCCTAAATCAAATCATATGGGTCATATCATGGTCTCACATCAAATAATTTAATTTCTCTATCTTCTCCTCTTGGTTTCAAGAAAAGATAGAAACATTAAAATCAACACTAGCTTTCCATTCGATGAAATAAATCACATATAAATTTGGCTCTGGCAGAGCTGTCATCCTGAAACTATTGGCTGGGCCTTTGGAATGGAGTGACATCATCAATCACTGATAGAATGTTTCTGGCACCTTGGTGAGGACTTATAACATTCCTGACTCTGTGTTGAGTAGCAGGCAGGACATTAGGCAACTATTGGAGAGGATATCAATGACATTTGTTGTTTTTGAATATTCTAATATTGTTATGTTTTACAATTCACTGACTATAACAGCAAGACTTTAGGGGGCAACTAGCAGCTTTGAGTAATTCCCTACTGTTGGGACCATGAAGCGCAAGCAAAAGACAAAACATCTGGAAGGAACAAACTGCGCACCAGCTGCAAAGACTGCGACAGGTATGTCTGGGAATAGTCTTTGGCAAAGGGTAGTCTGGTACTGACATCTGAAAGACAAGCAGGGGTGCCGCTACTTGTGGTGGAAGGAGAACAAAGATGAAAAGAAAAGAGCAATGAGTGAACAAATACTTTGGTTATTGCATTCAAAAAACATTTTCTTGATCTAAGTATTCATATGAATTGTTTCCTGCCTCTCTGAATTCAGAGGAACTGCTTGTTTTCAGCTTCTGCAATGCTTTCCTCCAGCACATAGCTTACCAATGCCACCTAACTTTCCCTCGCTTTGTCCTTCCTAACTCCATTTTGCATGTTTCTTTAATTCATATTTGACATCTGCATATGTCAGTGAAAGCAAATTTCTGCACCACACACTCTTTTATGCCACACAATTTGCCAACTTACATTGGCCCACATGGTAACATTCACAAGCTCCAGACATTAACATACAACCATTGGATTCGAGCTGTTCACAACACTCATGAATTCATAAAACAAAATAGCACATAATTAAAGAAACGTATAATACATTCAACAACAGCAGAGCTTCAAAACAGATGCAATCCAACAAGTGACGCATAACTACTGTGTCCACCAATTTGCCAAGACACTGAGAAAACTAGAATTTACTTAAAATTTCTGCAATAAGTTTTGAGTGGCCTCTGTCATAGCCCTGGCATGCATGAAATCACCTTCACTCCTGTGACAGCAAGATTTGTGAGTATTCCCATGAGATAAACAACATGTGTGTTATGTGCTGTACTTTGGAAAACAGACAAGTAAGATGCCACATCCCAAGGTTAACTTGTTGTCATTTTCCAATCATATCCAAGAAACCTCATGAAGATGCTCCTGAGATGTGTGTGGAGGTCCCAACCCATCCCACATATGAAGGAGAAAGTTGCTCTACATGTGACGATGTCTATTTTGTTTCTGCTTGGAATGAACCCATTCTTGTCAAAGGAGATGGTAAGGTGCAAATACCAGGTCCAAACTCAGAAGTTATACTTTAGGCAGCCAACCCAACCTCTACTCACTCCACTTTCTCATCACAATGACTGCTTTACAGCACAGCGAATAGATTAAAGGTTTGAGAAAGGACACATAGCTAGTGTGGTGCCAAGAACAGCTCAAAGCTCTTTAGAACCAAGTAAGCTTTTCATGATCGGAAGATCTGCAAGTGAGTCCAGGTGCATAGATGATGCTTATGGAAGCCTGTTTGGAGCTTCCACACACACTTCTCCCCAAATTACCTGTTCTATCATCGCATTGAAAAAAAAAAAAAAAAACTAAAAGCATTTTGCCTAACTCATCAACTAAAGTCCATCTGCATCCATCCTGCCCTTCACTACCCTGTATTGACTGCATAGTGAGATATTTATACCTTCAAGTCTGTAGATTATCTATAACCATGGGTAATGGATACACTGCATTCCATTCCAATAAAACTGCCTAATTTTAGGCCACATGGACAACAACTGTGTTTATGATGAGAATTCACTTTCCTTTTCTAACATGCAATTATTTTACATTATGTATTTAAAAGGAATACAGAGCCCCCATCAATCTCTCCTTCTTTTTCCCCATAACTCTCCAACTGGCACACCTTCATATTAGTGACAGTTTAGTCACAAACATCCATTCACCTCACAGGTCACTGAAGCCACAGAAAATTCAACCAGTGAAAATGCAAAACACATAGATACATGCACTAAAACACACACACACACACACACACACACACACACACACACACACACCACATACACACCACACAAAGTACACTCTGTTTTTGACAGACTATGCAGAAATCCAAAATGGAATGGTGTGACAGAGATATATACAGGAATGTATAAAACTGTCATTTAAATAAATGAAATTTCCTTCTAAACTCAATATCCACTGCAGTATTCACTTTAAAAGGACTTAATAACATATTAGCTTCAACACAACATGTGCTAACATGCTATCAGAGCACATATAACCAGAACAGTGAATGCAGTGACATATTGTCCTGCAATGTGCAAGTCCAGCAAATTAATCAGAAATAAAACACATTCCTGACACAATAGCTAATCTCAAGATTTGTGTACCAAGGTTTGAACTATTTGAACAATAAATAGCAACAATGATCTGAACATTCATAAATATGTTTATTCTTTAGAAACTATATTTGAAAATATAAACATATGTACAATGCTTCATTTGAGGCTGTGTTCATATTGAGGTGAAGTGAAGAGGGAGTGTTAAAAATTATAGTGGTGGTAAAGAGTCAAAAACATTATCCAACGAAGTTGTGACTGAGGTTCACGGTACAAAACACTGAGAGACACAAGACTCCTGCACATGCTAAGTCCATTTCAATTCCTTATGTCTAACCCAGGCTCTGGCAAATGTGCACACATTGATATTTGTCCCGGCGAGGTGGTGGTAGTGGATAAGGTCCTCGCCTTGCACGCCTGGGATCCCATATAGGTGCCGGTTCTATCCCTGCAGCCCCGCTTCCCTTCCATCTCCCTACCTGTGGCCTGGGAAAGCAGTTCCGGAAGGCCTCTGCTTTGGGACCCTGCACCCACATGAAGACCCGGAAGAGGCTCCTTGCTTCAAATCGGCATAGTATAGGCTGTTGCGCTCACTTGGGGAGTGAATCATTGGATGGAAGATCATCGTGTCTGTCTCTCCACTCTGTATATCTGCCTTTCTAATAAAAAAAATAATAAAAATAAATCTTTGAAAAAAAAAAACATTATGATCTGAGAGCATTTCATAAAACAATTCATAATCTTAAAACAAACATGAAACAGAAAAGCAGATGTATGGAATAGTGAATGAATACTTAAACACCACACATGGATAAATTCTAAGTGATGAAGAGCTTTAAAATAGCAATTTCCCATGACTATGATGAGTATATAAACACACACACACACACACACACACACACACACACACACACACACACACAGAGTGCCTAAACAAAAGCAACAAACACAGCTAAAATGAGATTTATTGATGATTTTCATTTGACCGCTGACCAGGGAATAAATAAGAGTGCTCAAGGGATAGCATATCTCATTTTAGGTATGTTCAAGCTATGTTCGTCCCAATTATAGCATTCCCCATGTTGACTGACTATATATACACTACCTGCTATTCTGTACAGAGAGACGACTCTTTTCACACTGTATTTCAAAGGCCACAAGAAGAGAATGCCACAAAGAAATTTTCCAAATGCTGGTTCTGGTGGCTTACTTAGTGTAACAAGCTGATTCTTTTTTTAGCCAAGGAAAAATAAATAATAGCCCACAAATCTTACACATACAGCAGAAGGAATATATGTATCACATGTAAATGTATATACACAGACATATATGTGTGCATCTTCATACACATTTATATGTTGTTATCTATGCATAGAAAGATTGTGAAAATAACCTCAACCAACAAACAAGTCAGAAAGAAATTGAACATTCTTGCTTTTGTGTTTTGGCTCGGGCGTATATTTCAATCAACATGACAAAGAACAAGAGGTAACAATGTAGATTTACGGTTTGGCACAGTTAACCTTCTTTCCTATTTTTTTCCTGCAATTTTCAATGCCAGTCACAAGACTGATATATATATTTGCTCTATTATACTTTGAAATGACAAGCAAATCCAATGATGCCACAGTCAAGGCTGACAGGATGTCATTTCTCACACAGCAATCCAAACACCTCAAGAGGACACTCAAGGTCATCTAATGAAAAAAGGAGAGAGTTGCTCCATTTCAGAAGAGGTCTCCTTTGTTTCAGCTTGGAGTGAACCCAGTAATATTGAAGAAGATGGTAAGGAAGAGCACATGTGAAGGCCTAATTGGTGATGAGAGGTTAAACTCATCCACAAAGCTCAAACAATATTCTCTGCAGATTCTTAAAACAATGTAATTAATCAGGGTCCAAGCACTAGGATGGAGATCTGGAGAGAGATTCCTTGGGAATGTAGCTCCAGTTACAGGAAACATGTCACTGAGAAACTTGGACATCTCTAAATGGTAACCTGGGCATTTTGGCGAAGAATAGAAACTTCTTTAGAGATTTCCCCATACATTGAGAATGATCTCCTGCTCAGAAAATTACCTGCTTCACCCCACTTCACGTAGAAGAAATTATTTAATCTTCTAACACATTTTGTAAAATGTATTTTCATTTGCCATTGCCTGACCAGCTTCAAGATGCATTGTAAATTAAACTTTGCTTTACATTTGCCTTTCATAGACAGCCATTGACATCAAAGAACACATAATTAATAATGAAGTTAGCTTTTTAGATACATGCAGGTGGAAAGGGAAATTCTCTAGGATTTTCCACATTGCAATGTCTGATTTCTGATAGAGTGACACAATCAGTAACCTTTTCAGCTGAGAATATGCACAAGCCACACCTCCGGACACAAACCCCCATGCACCACACACACAAAAAGCATCTAGCATAGAAAGAATAGAAATCTAATATGCAGATTTATTTAGATTAATGCAATAGCACATATAAACTGTTCATAATATATCACAATGTATATATACCATATGTTATATAAGATATAAATACACCATCACTCCTGACAGAACTGGCCAGGACATATGCCATGAGTGAAATGGCCAGGACATATGCCGTGGTCTGCACTGGGGTGGACAATGTTGGCTTCATTGAATGATGATGTTATATCAACACTTAAAAGTAAGTCTCATGCATGAGTAACAGCATATAAACTAGATGTGCTTTTCTTTTGAAAACCTTGACAATTAGATGATGTAGCATTTTAAAACACCTGTTTTCATTTTCTCTCTCACAATTTCAAATGGCTCAAGACAATGCTCCTGAGGTGTCTGCAGCACTTCAAAGACATCTTATCAAAAAAGGAGAAAGTTTTCCCAACTTAAATGAAGCATCCTTTGTTTCCGACTGCATTGAACTCATCATTATTGAAGAAGATGGTAAGACACCTTGTAGGTAAAGCCTAAAACAGAGACAGATGATTGAATTCAACCAGCCCATACACTATCCAGTTCAGTTTCCCCTCACAAGGTACTGCTTCAGGATACAGGCTCTAGTACAAGGACTCTGGGTAAGGATTCATTGGGAATGTGGCAGAATGGAGGGCATGGTTCATGAAAAGCAAGTCAGATGCACAGAGGTAAACCTCCCAAACAAATTACAAGGGCAGGAATGGGACATATGGAAACCTCTCCAGAGCCACATTTACACACATGGAGCAAGATCCTGCAAACAAAATTGTCTGATTCATCCCACCACACTGTGATTATCATTTTGCTTCTAACAAATCCTTGTAAATACAACTTCATTCACAATGTCCCTACAAACCTTATGAGGAATTGCACATTGATTTTTTGAAAATTGACTTTCATAGACACACATGGGCCTGATAGGTTTCAATTTGCTATGTTTCAAGCCCTAAAAAGAACAGCATGAGAAGGAAATATGTCTATGTATTGCCAACAGGTTTTAGGAAGTGCTCAGGCAGCGAACATGCAAATATAGAAGCCATACTACTAAATCCACAGTAACATAAACATGTAAACACATAGGCTGGCACCACATAACCCAGGCATATAAAATGAATATATATCATATGTATATATGAATATGTATCATATGTATATATATATATATCATATGTAAATATGTAAAAATAAACATAACCACATGCAAAAGTGAAAATTGTGAAAGACTAAACTTTTTATCATTTGGATTGAACATTTCACTGGGCCCAGCACGTGCTAGACTTTGAAAACTTGGACCACTCAGATGAAGCCGCATTTCAAGATTGTGTTGTTGTTTTTTTTCCAAACAGCATTCCAGAAGCCTGAAGAAGATGTTTGCGAGATATGTGTGGAGGTCCCAACTCATCTTACAAAAGAATCAGAGAGTTCTGTCATATCCGAAGATGCCTACTTTTCTGGAGCATGTGTTGAACCCATTATCATCAAAGATGATGGTAAGGGAGATGTTATGGCATACCATATTGTAGAAAAGAATTGTAACTTTGTCACTGTCATCAGTCTCTACGTAACACACTTCGTTCACAATGGAGTACTTCAGGGCATAGGAACTAAAATGAGGTCTGTTTGCTGAGAAACAATGGGAATATGGTCCCAAGAATAAATCACAGCTCCTCAGCTGTATAGCAGATGTGAGTGATTAGACATTTCCATGTGATGTCATGGTCAGGGATGAAATTTATGGAATCTGTCCAGAGCCCCATCCAATCAATGGGGACAAGCTCCTGTATACAAAATCTCTTGAACCTCTCTTCTCAGGGTGGAAAATAATTTTCCTTTTCACTAAGCCACTTAAATGCATACACCTTCTGCTATCATCTCATCACACCCTCCACCACAGTAAATGCATGGTAACATAGAAGCAACCTCTGACCTGCCAGTTATTGAGCTCTTGGATATTCTGCTGTCTAATAACAGAAATTGTATTCACAAAAAAAAATGTATGTGCTTTGGGAATTAATATTGATATGGAGTCACTTGAAATACAGGAGCCTGCAGCTGTAACATGTTCAGCTCTTCAAAGCACTACACATGGTGAGGCATATTATGTTATCATCAAGATACTGATTGTGGTTTCTCTTTACCACTAATCCTGATATATTCATCCTTGTTTCCAGATCTGAATATACAAGTATATGAGCCACAAGTTTAAACATACATCACATACACAAGTGCATGGGCTTGCGTGCACACACACACACACACATGCACACTGTACACACATAATGTAAGAAATCACAGAGTAAAAAAATAAGTATGTAAAAATACATGCTGTGTAAAAAAAAATGCTGCATGCCAGCATTCAAGATGTAAAATGAAAAAAGTTTTATGCACTGTGTTTGGAGTCTCTGACATGGGAAAGTGCTAACATTTGAATGGATTTCTATGTGACTAAAAATATTCTTGTAATGCTAAATTATTTGGATTTTTTTAGTAGAAATCTAGAAGTTTAGAGCCTGATGAAAAATGGTTTGATCACTTATTTTCAGAAATAGAGAAAACACAACTGATGCCACAGGTAAAGGTTGACATGCTGTCATTTCTCACACAGCCATCCACAAGACTCAAAACGGCACTCCTGAGATGCGTGTGGCACTCGAAGGGTGTCTAATGAAAGAAGGAGAGCATTCCTGCAGCTCAGATGAAGTCTCCTTTGTTTCTGAATGGGTTGATTGCGAAAATACTGAAGACGATGGTAAGGAAGGGTGTATGTAAATGTTGAAATGTCAACCAGATTTTTAATAAAGCCATTCAGCCCTATCACTATCACTTCACTTTCTCCTCCCCAATGCAGTTATTCAGGACACAGGCACTGTGATGAAGTCGTTGCACAGAGACTCATTGAGAATATGGCCACAAAGGCAGGTCACATTTACACAGGGTTAAGCCACATGTGAGTGGTAAGTGGGAGATCTCCACTTGAGCATACAGGCACAGAAGCAATGCAGTGCATGGACCCCTGTACAGTGATGCACCTCCTAATGGGAGCATGCTCCTGGTCAGAAAATCAGCTGCTCCAATCCACCTCACTGTGGAAGAAATCTCTTTTAGATTCTAAGTGTATGGCATGTAGATTCATTCATGTTAGATTTATACTACAAAGGATCTGTAGATTTTGCCTTGTGACAATTGACATTCACAAACAGTTATGGCTTCAGAATCATGGCTCTGGCAACACTTTCAGCACTTCAAAGAACTGTGTGTTATATGACCTCAAGTATGCTCATCAGCTCATGTAATATCTTGCCCTCTGTGTGCTAATAAATTAATAAATTTATGAGCATAGCAAAATCAGAGAGGTAGACCATACACTGAACACATGAATCAGTCCTCACACAGTCCACACACACTCAAATGCATACAAACACATATATACATACACATGCAACAATGAATACATGCAGAATGAATACATTATCTGTGGATGGGTAGACCTATGCATCTGCACAATTCCATACATATTCTTGTTACTGTTGATCATTGGCCAAGTGAATGTTGTCAGAAATGCATGATTTAATGCTTTGGACAGAGTACATGTCTCAGTTTGTGTGAAATTTCCATGAAGGACATAATCTAGAGGGAAACAATGGCAAATACACTCCAGACAATAGCAAGTCCCATGAGTGCTCTTGTGATCAACAGCATATTCACTTGATGTGCTTTTGTTCTGAAAACAGAGACAACTCAGGCGATGCCACATCTGTAGACTGCCAGGTAGCCATTTTGCACCCAGCATTCAAAAAGTTTCCAGAGGAGGCTCCTGAGATTTGTGTGATGCAGTGAGTGTGTCTTAGGAACGAAAGAGAGCATTTCTGCATCTCACTTACTTTCTGCTTTGTATCAACTTGCATTGAAAATATTCTTCCCACAGAGGATGGTAGGCTAGATTATAAGGGCAAAGCCTGAAATCCAAAAAGACTTGCAATTAGGCACAAAGAACACTATTTTCTCAAACTACCCCAACACAAAACATGCTCCTCAGCACAGTCACTAGGAGGAGGTCTCTGAGGATTGATTCATTGGGGATGCATTCCCAGGAACAAGTCAAAGCTTGTTGAGCTTTCTTGAGCATCAAGTAAGATTTGAGAGCATTGGGAGAACCTCATGTGTGGACATGGGAGTGAGAATAACACAGATCTTTCCAGAGCCTCCCCAATGCATTGGGGACAAGCTGCTTCTTACAAGTTCACATGCTCTATTAGGCCTCATTGTGGAAGGAATCTCTTCACCTTCTAATGAATCCTCACAATGCATTTCCATTCACCATGCCTTTGTCAGCTCACTAAGTCTTTGAGCATGCACACTCATAGAAAGACAATGATACTACAAGTCAGAACAACTGCGAACTCTTCATGGCTTCTACGCACTGTGTGTGACATAATATCACTTGCTTTTGCACATGCTATGTCTCATGTGTGTATGTCACACCCTCTGGAGACTTTTCAAACCTCCCTCTAATGATGCAATACACAGAATCAAAACCATAACATATATATATATATACAAAATCTAAGAATAACACATACACACATACAAACTACAAAAAATATCAATTACATGCAACATTGAGATGCTCTATATTCATATGTATATCTATAAATACACACACATATATATGTATATATATGTATATATGTATATAGGTAACATTGTGTAACGGACACATCTATACATATGATCTTAACAGTAACTTACCAATGTTCAAATGCATACATACGACATTTTTCTAATAAAATATTCATTTATCTTTATTGGAAGCTGATTTACAGAGAGGAGGAAAGACAGATGAAAATCTTCCTACTGATGACTCACTCCCCAAGTGAGTGCAATGGCAGGTATTGTACCAATCAGAAACAGGTAGACAGGAAGTCTTCTGGGTATCCCACATGGTGCAGAGTCCCAAAGATTTGGGCCATCCTCAACAGCTTTCCCAGGCCAGAAGCGGGGAGCAGGTTAGGAAGTATGGCCACTGGGATTAGAACCAGCCAACAGATGGGATCCCAGTGCAACCAAGCCGAGGTCCCTCGCTGCTAGTCCATGGCGCCGGGCCCATGCCCTTCTCTCTTTCGGAAAATGGACTTTCAAACTAGTGATGGGACCAGATGTTATCTCTGATATAAGTCAACCTGTCGCGCCCAAGTGTGTTATCATCCAGTGATAAGAGGCAGACACGAGTGAAGCCTTCTGCGGTAAACTTTATTGCGCCCACCAAGATGAGGAAGAGGAAAGCGCCCTGACCCTGGCAGGCTGTCTGCTCTTATGTGCTGACTGGCACCGCCTCTGCCGATGATAGGTCGGTGTCATGATCACACAGGGTCATGGGTGACCGGATTCGTCAGTCCCCAGTGTTCATGCGCCGGCCACGCCACAGCTCACTGCGCACGCGCTAGGCGCCTGCGCAGTACTGCAAAAGCTACATGACTCTCCACCAGGCACCAAAGTATGGCTTCTCCAGCCAGCACCATTTTGGGTACGGCATGTGGCCAGTACATACGGATGCGGATGCGGCTGGCAACATCAACCTTTGTGCCAAACAAGATAATTAAGCTCCATGAGTTGATCCATGTTCATTCTCTGTTGTGAGCCACTGTGAAGAGCAAAGGGGTGATCCGGGAACTCAGAGGAAAGTACCCTGAGGGGAGGAGTACTGGAAGGAAGGGGTGATCCAGGATCTCAGAGGAACACTCACTGAGGGCAGGAGTACTGAGTGCAAGCAGGTGACCCTGGGTGAATGTAGTGCATTCTTTTCCTCAGCCAAGGGTACCTCTGGCAGCCCAGGCTCACACTCACTTTCCATCACAGAGCCCCACACATCCCTGTATAGGAAATCTTGTGTTTGTTCTTAAGTCATTAGCTTTCACGGTCCATGTTTCAGTGAGTGGGTACAATAACCTGAGGGATATAATTACTAGCGCCAGAAGGCAGGCACAATCAGGTGGGAGAATGAGCTGTAACAGAATTAGGAAGAGAATGGTAGAATGATGTGGTCTCCATCAGCAAGGAGAACAAATCCTGGGCCTGTGCTTGCTGCCTTCTCCCCAGGGGCCTTGCTGAGTGCTCACTGACCCCTTCGACCAAGAGGGGCCAACAAGCCAGGCATCTTGGTGTGAGATGTCTGATCTCCACGTGCAGACAAGTCCCTCTGCAATTTTGCACAACACCGTTTCGGTCAAGCAGAGAGGAATCCACACATGTAAAACATAAGGCAGTAACAGTTTCAGACACAAGTATCGTGTAGGGCTGGCTTTGCACTGCTGCCCCCTTGCAAATCTCTTCTGGGGAGACAGAGCACTGCAATCTCAGCTGAGAGAGAGTCCTCATGAGGCCGAGAAAGTGGTGGGCAATGGAGGTGGAGGGGGATGTGGCAAGGGGCCAGTCTCAGGCCTCGGGCTGTGCCGAAGATGGGATTTGGGCCTAGGTAGAGAAAGATCTATTCCCACATGGTGGACCACGTCCCTGCTGCCCACCAGGGTCTGCATGAGCTGGGAGCCACCCATATGGACACAAACAAAACACTGCCACCCCTTGTTATAAGTAAATATTAATAACGGGAGGAGCAGAACAGACTGAAGAAAAGGCAAGATAGAATTGCTGTGTGCCCAGAAGCACAACAGGCCACAGGTGACAAACTCCTCCAGAGCTTCTCACTGCTTCGGGGGAACTGGGCACCAAGACAACTTACCAGGATTTGGATCCTTTTAAAGACAAACAGAGAGAAAGAGCTTCTATACAATCCCAGTGTCTACTCACAGAGTATACTGGATTGTCCAAAGCAAGACTTTCCTGGGGCACGGCCTTAGCCAGGTGCGGAGTGAGGCAGAGGTCAACACCCTGGGCTTTCTTAACCATCTCCTATCGGCATGGAGCTCTGAGGCTGTCGGCCTCACTGTACTGCTTCTTGTGAAAAGCAGAGCCAGGTAAGCAGAATCTAAGGGGGCATATTCCTGCAACTGCCCACCATTCCCGAGGTGCAAAGGACATGACCCACATCTCCAACTTTAGCTGTAAACATCAGTTCTGGGACATTTGATGCGGTGGGAAGGGGGGAAACAGTTGGCTTCTGAGTTGGCATCCTGTGGAATGCTGCCATGACAGATAGTGCCTTTACTCATTATGCTACAACACTGTTGCCCCAACTCAAAATTTGAAAAGCTACTTGGGCTGCTAGAAATGAATAGAACCTTCAAAATTCACCTCTTCGGGCTGTGCTTGCAGCTGGCCTAGCAGCATATCAGATAAAACCATCGCCTATATGTGGCCCAGCCATTGAAATCTTTTGGAGAATGGGTGAATACATAGAAGATCACTCTGTCTGCATCTCTCTTCCTCACTGCTCACATCCAGATTGCCCAGGAGGTTGACAGCCCAGGGCGATGGAGGGGCTATAAGGAGGAAGGCCTCTCTTTTCTCTTCCTCTCCCTTGGTTCCCCCTACCTCCTCCTCTGCCCCCTGTAGTTCCACCTGGCCATTCTTTATGGAGGCACCTGACACCAAGTGCCAAAGTCCTACACGGGAAGTTAGGGAAACCTGCAACATCATTTCAATAAAAACCCTGGAGCATCTCAGCTTTAACCAACTTATTCTTGCAATACATATCAAATGTCAGTCACAAGTCCAAGCTTTGAAAACTCATTGTGAGATTCTGGTATAATCAGGAAAAAAGTTTATTAGCTCTCTGTGAACTCAAGTAAATCTGTGAAAACCTGAACAAAATGTTAAACATAAATTTAACAGGTAGAGGGAGGGCAAGATGGAGAGATCTTCTATCTGCAGTTCATATTTCCAGTGAGGACAATAGTCAGGACTGGGTCAGACTAAACCAGGAGCCAGGAAATCTACCAGGTCTCCCATGTGGATGCAGGGACCCAGCCTTTGGCCTGTCTTTTGTGACTTTCCCAGATGCATTAGCTGTGACTTGGTCACAGACAAAGTGTCTGTAATAGCCTAGTGTTCTGATAAGTGTCTGTAATAGCCTAGTTTCTGAGATGACCGCTGTCATCGCACAAGCTGCTGAGCCATACTAAGAAGCTCCTTCAGCTGTATCTCTGTCATTCTTGGATTTGAGAAGTTCTCCATAGCCATAGAGTGGGCTTTGCCTGCCTCGTTTTCCTCTCCCTCCCCACAGCTAAAAGTCTCCTTCAGGCAGAAATGAGGGAAAGCTTTTTGCAGCGCAATGGGGAGAAGAGAAGAGAACACCCCTTGACAAGTGATTCTGAGTGTGAGGCTCTGCAGCAGGGGCATACAATCAACAAAGGGAAGATGAGGTATGAGACTGAGGAGACAGAGCCTACTGACTGAGCCAGCAAGAGGGCCTGAGTCCTACTCTCTCAGTGCTTGTTCAACCCACTGCTTGTTTGTCAGTCCCAGGGTTCCAGGGCTTCTACATGGTATGTGTTATAAATTTCTGCAGGACTTTGTCCACTCCTAGCTACAAAATTCTAGCTGATCACTGCCCTTTGCATCACCTGAGGACATGCAGTCCCAGGGACCAACCATTGCCAAACACACAGGCTCCACAACTTAGCAGCTTAAATTAGCAAAGATTTTAGAGAGGTAATGGGAAAACGAGAAAACATTCTTTAAGAGATGGTGAAAAATGCATCTTCTGAGATACTATTTGTGAAGTTCAATTGTTTTCGATACCATCTCTGTTGTTTCAATTTTCCATGAATTTCTGGAATCACCCTCATATTTTCGTATTATAACTATTATAAATTTGTGGGTGCAGAGCTGAGGAACAGCCTACTTGTATGAACCTCTCCTGGCTTGTGGCTGCTAGGGAGGACACTACTGGTAGTCAGCTCAGAGGGAGGCACTTTGGAGGGTCCCAGGGGACACCACTATCTCACTGGTGGCTCTAAGCTGGAGGCCTTGGTTTGACTGAAACTGTTGGTTGCACACCTACTCTGTGTAGAAGACTTCTTGTACCTGAGCTCCCATGGTGATAATCCTAGGCTTCTACCTTGCCTGCTAGGACATTCATCCAGGTATAACAGTGAGGTAGGCATGGGCACCTCTGTCCCACCCTCACATAGCTTCCCAGAACTCGGGCCTGCCAGAGTGCAAACTCAGGCTCTCTACCATGGGATACAAGCTGGGATATACACCCCTTCCAGCCAGGGAGGGTGGTTCTGCACATTTTTATCACTAAGGCTGGGAAGGGTACATCCTATACCTCCAGTGGCCTGTGGTGCAGCTGAGGTAGTAATGAGGACATGGATAGGATCTGGGGATGAAGCACTGACAGGAGACCAATGATGGTGGAAATCTCCCCATAGTTTATTACTTCGTATATACTCTTTCAATATGATGACAATCAGTCCCATTACACCAGGTGCTTTCAGCCACAAGCACACTCCCTGCAGTGCTCAGTTTAACAAGTGCTAATCAACTCCTTAGCACACAGCAGATCCCCCTATTTTTTGTTTCAATGCAGGCTTGAATATGCCTGTCTTCACTTGTGAACTCTCATGTTATCTGACTTACCCATACCATTAATCTCTATAGCATGACAGAACCCCTGTCTTATTTGGTCTGTGCCAGGTCCATCTTATCCATAACTGGCTACCATTCAATGTATTGTCTGCTGTAGCTGCAGAAAATATACTTGGGGAGGCTGATGACCCTGTTCCATGGCTAGGCAAGACTTTAATGTGGTAGCAATTAGCTGACAGCATTTCACGGAATTGAGAAACAAAGCACTGCACAAGTGGAACATATATAAAGACATAATGTAGGACAAGAGACCTATATCACACAGCATCTGCTGTTCCTCTGCCAACAAATCAACCCATGGTTACAAAGCAAGCATGCCACCCACACGTGTTCAATTGTTCCATAGCCTTGGCAGTCAGTTCTGCAAGCTTGTTCATTGTCACCAGAGTAGCTGGTGGTTTGTGGCTATGATGTTCACCATTATGCCAAAGTCTCTTGTAAGCTTTTCAGACCAACAAAGGATTCTCCATTAGCCCCTTCAGTCACAGGCAAGATTCTGGGCAGCTGCATAATGACAACATTAGCATTATAACTATTACCATTTTGTGGGTGAAAGCTGAGGTACAGCCTGCCTGTGTGTTCTAATTTTTTTTTTTTTTTTACCCCAAATAAGGCAGAAATCTCAATTTCTGTCTAGCAGGAAAGAAGAATTTTCCTGTGGACACAGCTAAATTTCAAAGCAAAATTTGTTAGAAAAGTTGAGAAAGGAGATTCTGTCCTAGTGACATGGGGCTCTGAGATCCTATGGAATGATGGCAGGAGTAAAAGCAAGAGAGACAAACTTCAATTAATGTTGAGGAGAGCAGCTTTAAAGGTATGCTTCAAAGAGGCTCTCCAAGGACAAAAGGAAAATTTCTGGTCCCCTGGTGTCTGGCTTTGGGGCAAAAGACCAGACAGGTGTCAGACATTGGACATTCCTGGCCTTGGGATTAAGAGTAACACTTTCTCCAGTCCTTCAATGATAAGGAGATTAGGCTGATGTCCTCCCACACAATGGCTGGAGATAAGGGCTGATGTGTCAGTTGGGGAATTAATATGCTAATAGCACCATTGTCCCTTGGAAGAGACCTAGGTGGGTCCTAGGTGCTCATAGGAGAAAGTAAAGAGAAAGAGAGAGGTGCTTAACAAATACTAACATACTTATATAATATATAAAGGTCTAATATAGTTGCTTGTTGAGTCGAACTTCTGACTCAAATGCCACCAGCGTGGCCAGTATCGAAGCTTTCACAAGACTCTGCAGCTGGGGCTTTCTGGACAAGTCTCTCAGGAATCCACCGTGGACTATTTTCATTTTCTGGGATAACATAAACTGATCCTCACCCCCATATAAGGACAGGATCTGGGCCTTGCCACTGACCAGTCAAGGGAAACTTGCACAGCAGATAACTCTTTTGTTTCTGAGATGGATTTCAATGACAATCTGCAACAGACTGCCCTTCATCATCCAATGTCAGAAAATTTAAAATAAATAATATGAGGTTCAAATAATCGCAGGGAGTGCTATATTCCTGCTTTTTTGTTTTAGTAGGGTAATCCTTTGTAATATGGTTGCCACATTCCACAATATCTTGTCTTTGAGGATACTAAGCAGAGGGGCCTTAGATCTGAGCTACCAGGTTGCTTACTCTTATAGGGACAGTATAAAATGAAAACTGTCAAATAACAGCCTTACAAAACATTTATCCCAACGACCTACTGCTTGTTATAAATGGGACAGGAGTACAGGTTAATTAATGTATCAATTATGTAGTACATTTTGAAAACAGACTGCTAATAATTGAAATTATGCAAATTAAAGAAATCTGAATGAGGCCTGGATGCTGGGAGAGAGGCAGCAGGTGACTCTAAAGGAAGACTTTTTCCGGGATTTCCTCTGGATTCTTCCCAGGAAGCGCTAAGGGGCGGTTCCTTGCACAGGGCCTCTGGGGTTCATGAACTCTGGGGTTCATCCATGTGGTTCCCATTTCACTGGATGTGCTGAGGACTTCCCATCTGAGGGGATGCTCTTTCAGTGAAATGTGGCAGTTATGCACAAGGCCTTCCTGTATCATTTGTGGGCAGGAACAGTGTGCATTGTGATGTTCCATTTTGTTTTGTTGGTATAAGCCATATTTTAAGAATATATATTTGTTTATACATTTATTTTATTTTTATTGGAAGTCAAATACACAGATTTATGGAAGGATAGAGATTTTGATCTTCTCTTCGTTGATTGACCACCACCCGCCCAAGCTACTGCAGCAGATGATGCAGAACTGATCTGAAGCCAGGAGCCAAAAGTTCTTCTTGTTTTCCCATGTGTTTTCAGGGTCTCAAGGCTTTGGGCCTTCCTGAATGCTTTCCCAGGGCACAAGCAGAGAGTTGAATGGAAAGCAGATGTCCAGGATAGAAGCTGCATCATTATGGGATCTGGTCGTGTGCAAGCTGAGGACTTAATCACACCAGGCTACCACACCAGGCACTAAGAGATCTCTGTTTTAAGATGAATATTTTCCTTGACAAAGTAGATTTACAGAGAGAAGGAGAAGCAGATGGATATGCCGTCCATTAGCTGTCTCACTCCCCTGATGCCCACAATGGCCTGAGCTGAGCTGATCCAAAACCAGGAGCCAGGAGCTTTTTTCAGGTCTCCAAGTGGGTTCAGGCTCTCATGGCTTTGCACCATCCTCAGCTGCTATCGCAGGCCACAAGCAGGGATATGGATGGAAAGTTGAGCATCTGTAATTTTATCTGGCTCCAAAGGGGATCCAAGCCTTTGTAAAGCTAGGATTTAGCCACTGAGCTAATGTGTTGGACCTTGGGCCAGTTGTTGTTGTTTGTTGTTGTTGTTGTTGTTGTTATTTTTCTGTAATTTGCATGTGCACTTTCTTTTCTATGTGAACTTTCACACTCACTGAAACTCCTATACATATTTCTTTAAAAGATAGATTGGTATTGTGAAAAAGAAAATGCAACCACAAACAAACAAAAAGTTAGATTTATTGGGTTCCCCTCCTTTAATACTATGCTTACTGATAGCTGTTGCATAGCAATCTAATTTGTACCTGTGGCTCTGCCATAACTTACGGGTGCTGGTTTGAATCCTGGCTGTTCCAGTTCTGACCAAGTTGAAGCTGAGTGCCAAAGCACCTAAGAAAGCATTATCAAATGGCTAAGTATATGGGCTCCTGCATTCACATGGGAGACCAGAAGAAGCTTCATGCTCTGGGCTTCAGTTTGGCCTAGCCCTGAGTATCAAATTCATTTGTGCAGTGAACGCCTGAATGTAAGATCTCTGACTATGCCTTTCCAAACAGCTTTATGAGAGGGTACACACAAATATATAAGTGTATTTACACACTATGAATGTATATGTACATTATTCATCTCAGCTCTGTATCATACATATACAGATATACACATTCCAAAATTCAGAAGTGTTCGGAGGACATGAAAGAGATCCCAGTTTCTCCTAAGAAACTAATCAGATGACAAATATTGGAGTTGATAGGTAGAGCACCTAACCTACTCTGACCGTGACATCCTGCATATGCATGAGACATTCACTTTTTCCATTTTTTCAATGCTCAACCCTTTATGTGGATGAAAACAAGATAGAAGTGATCAGCCTGGTCACCAGTGTGCAGGTATCTGTGGGTTCTCCTGGAGCAGTGACCTGAGGGAAGGCCATGTTGGACTTTTACCAGATGTTTGTTGATGATGATGACAGGATGGGCAGGACAGTAGGTGGAGGTATAGAGAAGCTGAAATAGAGTGTTGTAATAGCCCTGAGAGGAGTGTGTAGTCCAGTGACTTCCACTGGAAGAACCCTAGGGGAGGGAAAATAGCTCCTATATGGGGAATAGGAGGATAGATGATTTGAGAGCAGCTGGAAGATTTGGGTGCTGGCATCAGCCTCAGTGATACGGGATGGTGGGCAGCAAGGGATGTTTGTGTGTGCTGGTGAACAGCCATGACTGATTGGAGCTTGAGCGATTGGCCCTGAGTCTGGGGACCTGAGGAAAGACACATTCTGCAGCGTCATTTCAGTGCCACCAAGACCACAGTGACACAGCACTGGGTGCCACTGTCCTCAGCTGTGAGCAGGTTCCACCCATACACATCTCTTGCTTGACTGCAGCGTAACCTGCTGATCCAGCCCCAGGGACTCTGAGACAGCAAGCCCAGGTATCCAGAATGTTGTTGTCAACTGCCTCTTACTTTTGTAACAGTGCCACAAAGCCTCCCTCTGTAATCTTCCTGACACCTGGCTCATTTTTCATCAATGGCTCTGAAAGAACTTGTTTTCTTTTTTCTGCTGATGATTTATTTATGGGTCCAGCACAATAGTGCAATTTACTTAGCCTCTACCTCTAAATGCCAGGATCCCATATGGGTGCTGATTTGTGTTTCAGCTGCTGCAGTTGCCACCCAGCTTTCTGCTTGGGGCCTGGCAAAGCAGTGCATGATGTCACAAAGCAATGGCACTGCACTCATGTGGTAGATGAGGAAGAAACCTCTGGCTCCTGGCTTCAGCATCAGACCAGCCCAATTCTGGCTGTTGTAGCCATATGGGTAAATAATTGGTAGATGGAACAAGTTTCTCTCTATCTCACCTTTTACCTATAAATCAGCCTTTTCATCAAATAAATAGTAAATATGTATTGCTTTATTGTATTATTTATTTATTTTAATTTCATTTTTAATTATTTTTTGCACATTCATTTATATTTATTGGAAATCCAGATACAGAGAAAGGAGGAATGCCCGAGACAAATGTCTCCCATCCATTGACTTATTCCCCAAGTAGCCGCGATGGGTGGATCTCAGTTGATTCAAAGTCAGGAGTGTGGAGCATCTTCTTGGTCTCTTAAGTGGATACAGGCTCCAAGGCTTTGGGTCATCATCAACTACTTTCCCAAGCCACCAAAAGAGAGCTGAATGGAAAGCAGGGCTGCTTGGACACAAACTAAAACCCATAGAGATCCCAGTGTGCATAAGGAGAGGACTTTATTCCCTAGACTAATTCACTGATGCTTCTACCTTATCTATTCAGATATATTTAGGGTGAGGCTGATTTACAGAGAGAATAGAAACAAAGAAAAAGATCTCTGCCTACTGGCTCACTCTCCAACTGTTTGAAATGACTGGAATTGAGTCAAACTGAAACCAGAAGCCAGGAGATTTTTCCAAGTCTCACACATAGAAGCAGAGTTTCAGTGACTTGGGCCATCCTCTGCTGCTTTCACAGACCACAGGCAGGAAGCTGTATTGCAAATGGAGTAGCTGTGAATTGGCACTCCTATAGGAGGCCAGTGTTGCGGATGGTGGCTTAACCCCTTGTGTTACAGTGTCATTCCTTGAATATATTTTCATGAGTAGGGTTAAGCTAAGCACTTGATATGAATGGAAGTAAAAACAAAAACAAACAAACAGAAAAAGATGAAGAAGAAAAAGGAAATGAGAAAGAATATAGCAATGGGGTCAGATATAAGCTTCATAAGGAAGAGTTTCATTGTCTGGTGCTGAAATAGCTGGTCTGACTCCCTCCTCTGGCTTCTAATTCCAACCCTGGCAACTGAAGCCCCTGTGAGGGGATGTCATAGTTCAGGTGACTGGGATCCAGAGAGCCAGGGTGAGTCCTTGATCAAGTGCCTGACTCTCAGCTTCAGGCTGGCATGCTCCATGTGTTCTAGACCTTTTGGGTGATTACAACGCAAATGTGAATTTTCCCCTATCCTCACCTTAGCACTAAGCACGTGAAATATCAAGCACCACCATCAAATTCCAGTCTTTCATTTTGCCTTAATATTTATTTAGTTTTATATACAAAGAGAGTTATACAGAGGAAGAGAGAGAGAAATATCTTCAGTTTCTTGATTCACTTTCCAAGGTGGCCTCAGTGGCTGTAGCTGAGTCAATCTGAGCCAGGATTCAGAATCTCTTCTGGATCTCTCCTGTGTCTGCTGCCTCTCAAGAGTTTGCACTGACCTAGATGGCTTTCCCAGGCCACAAGCATGGAGCTACATGGGAAAAAGGACCACCAGCATTTGAACCAGAGGCTTTATTTAATCCTGGCCTATGCAAGCCAAGGCCTTCAGCATCTAGACTAGCGTGCCTTGACCCGACTTCCAATCCTGAATCACTATCATTAACTAGACAACTCTGCTTCAGACCTATACCTATGGTGAACATATTGGATATTATTTTCAGTGTGAATTGATCTATTGCCTTAAAAAATCCAACTTAATTAGCACTAAAATAAAACAGGGCACAGGTCTGTAACTTCTGACATACTGATCCCAGCTTCCTGCTAATGCACAGCGTGGGCGGTATCAGGTGGTTGGCACAAGTCGTTGGCCCCTGCACCCCATGTGGGAAACCTGGATGAAGCCTGGTTTTTACTTTGGTCCTGGCCCAGCTCTGACTGTTAAAATGTCTGAGGAGTGAACTAGCAAGTGGCAGAATTCTGGCATGTCTCTCCCTCTAACAAGTGGGTAATGTAGGATGTATCAGCCATTGCAGTGACTTTCTCCATTTGTTCTTTTGGTGTTAAGAGCGTAGGTAAATACTAGAATAGTAAAATGCTCTATTAGCATAATATATTAGAATGCTATAATACAATGTTTCTGTTTGGCAGTGTAAGATTCCTTTGTGCTGAAATAGCTGCGTCTTTGCTAGGTCAGGAGGCTCCTGGGCTTTTGAAGGATTCCAGTTTAGCTATAAACCTGTTCTTTGCTGCCTTGCAACTTTGTGAACCTAATTATAGGAGGGTGAGGGTGTAATTCTTGTCTGGTCTCATGAGCAAGAGGAAGACTTTAGCCTACTCTCTAACATTTGGAGGTCCCATGAGACTCTACAACGCTTTTAGAATGACCAAACTGTTGACTGGCATCACAGTTGAGTGTTCTTTGAGGGATCAGGTTAGACTTATGGGGAAGCAAGAATCTCCAGGGGGACTAGTGAGGCCTGAGTTACCCTACAGGAGTTGATTACCCTGGAGGGGAGCGAGAATTTCCAAGGACATCCACAGGACTTGATCACCCTGGAGTGGAGTGGGTGGTGCTCCAGGAAAGTGAGTGAAGCTTCGAGGGAGTGAGCGAGTATCCAGTGAATAGGCTTCAGGGGAGCAACTGAGGCTTCAGTGATGAGGTTTCAAGGGAGGTCCAGTGGCCGTGTTGGGACTTGGCCATACCAAGTAAGAAACATAGGAAAGACCTGCAGGGCAGGAGAAGGATTTCACCCTGGAGAAAGTCAGTAAGCTCATTGATCATCCACAGTCTAATTGGAAACCATTTGAAGCACTCCTGATTGAGCATCCGGATCTCGAGAGTGGTGAGTGTGTGGAGGAGTGTGTGAGAAGGCACAGTTCAAGTGAGCGTTGGATTGTTGTGAAACTCTGTGGGCTTCCTGTATTGAGAGTTCTAGTGTTCTACATTTTTCTACATGGCTTGATTAAATAAATTAGGGAAAAATGTGGGGCAGAGTTTAGTCAACCCCAAGTCTCTGCTCATGAGCCATGTTTCAGATACAGAAGAAGGCTTGTAACATGGATTTGGAAATCAAGAAGGGTAAGTTGACCACTCTCTGCTCAGTAGAATGACCTAAGTTCGTGGTCAGCTGTCCCCCGGAGGAGTTATATTCCCAAGACCAATCATAACCAGATTGGGGAGATAAGGACAGCTGGACGAGACTGCATGTATTCTTCAATGACAGGATTTAGTAGGGGAACCTCCTAATTGGCTTATATAACCCCCTTTAAGATCGCCGAATGTACAAGTCATGCCTACCTCAGTACTCTCAGGCCAAGAGGCAGGAGTAGAGGGGGATTGCAGCTCAAAAGCAGCCAGTCCTCCAGAAAGACCCTGAATTCTATCTTTCCCTAATAGATTTAGATTTCAATGTCAGCCTATGGGGATGCAGGAGTGCGGGAGAAAATCCCCTCCCATAAGCAGTCCCACTGCTTGCCCATGATATCAACTCTTCCTCAGAATGGGCCCCTTGCAAACCCTTGCTCCTGGGGCTGGCTGCTGCTGCAGAGGGCAACCACAAACTCCTCCTGATGCACATAACTCCAGAAGTGGCTGCACCCACTCTGGCACCACTGGTAGAGAAAAGGAGTTTGAGTCCTTGACTTCAGAGAGGGGAAGTCTGCGAGTGACCCGATTGTTTGGGTAATTATGTTTCAATGTTGCCCATGTGCACCATTGGACAAGCAAGCAGGCAGGCCAGAGATGGGTTTAAACATATTAGTCCTGGCTCTTTTCCTCCACTGACTTCTAAAACTGGAAAACTCAGAACACCCCACACCCATTTTCCAAAGACCCCAGAGTATTAACTGACCTTGTGGAATCTATTGTGGACACTCACTGCCCTATCTGTGATGATTGCCAGAAGTTGCTGAAGACACTGTTCACCACTGAAGAGAGCATATCCATTCTTAAGATAGATCGCCACCCCTAAAAAAGGCTAACAGAGAGAATGGAAGACCCACAGTCCTCCAGAATATCATTGACAATGCCTTCCCCTTGCGATGGCTGAATTGAGACTTTGTGACTCTGGAAGGTAGGAAGAGTCTCCAAGCTTACCGCCAGACTCAAGTGACATTTCTCAGGCACTGGAGCGTGGACGCATGAATTTGGACAAAGTAAAAGATATCAGACAAGGAGGAGAATGAATGCATGTCCACGTTCTTCAAATACCTATAATGACACTAATAGGCAGTGCACTCCCTTAGGTCCTATGGGTGAAAAAAGCAATTGGGGGTAATTATGACCTTAATACTCCAGGCAGCCCCAGATGTCAGAAGAAAACCTTACAAGCAGGAATAGCTGGGAGGGATGAGTATTAGGGATGTAATGTAGATAGCGGAGACAGTCTTCAATTGCAGATAAAGCCTGGAAGAGGAGGCAGGAAGAATCAGAAAATAAGATCGAGAGTTCCAAAGCAGAGAAAAGAGAATGTAGCAGAGGGGAAAGTGATGGACTCAGGCCTCCAAGATCCCAGGAGAACGGAGGGCGTCCCACTGGATCAGGTCAATTTTAAACACAGAAAAATGCTTTCACTCATGCAGCTTTGAACGTTGGAGTAATGAATGCCCACTACTCTTAGGGAATCAGAGGGAAAAAGGCAGAGGCACTGAACACAGCCTGAGTAATACTACTAGTGGGGGAAGATAAGGAAAATCAGTGTAGGCTTGGCTCCAATTCCTGAATCATTGTTAACATTCCATGCTCCTGGATAGGAAAAATCAACATCATTAAAATGTCTATACTACCAAAAGCAATATACACTTTCAATGCAATTCCAATCAAATTGCCCAAAACATTGCTGGCTGATAGCCTGCACACACACAAAAAAATAGACCCACATCTATCACCATACACTAAGATCCAATCTACATAGATAAAAGACCTAAAACTACATCCAGAATCCTTCAAACTCTTGGAAAAAAATGTTGGAAATACCTGCAAGACCTAGGATTAGGTCCTGACTTTTTAGAAGGACACCAAAAGCAATAGCACTTAACAAGAGAATAAACAAATGGGAACTCTTCAACCTAAGAAGCTTCTGTATAGAAAGGGAAACAATCAACAAAGTAAAAAAGCAACCCACAGAGTGAGAGATCTTCGCACACTATGTAGGAGATAGTGGACTAGTCTCCAGGATATACAAAGAACTCCAAAGCAACCAAAAAACCAAAACAAACAAGCCACTCAAGAAATGGGCACTGGAAATGGGCAAATATTTCACAAAGGAACAAGTCCAAATGGCAAACAAATATATAAAAAAATGCTCCAGTTCCCTGGCAATAAGGGAAATCCAAATTAAGACATTGACGAGGTATCACCTAACACCAGTAAGATTGGCCCACATAAACAAGAACACCAATGACACTTGTTGGCGAGAATGCAGGGAAAAGGGAACCCTACTCAACTGCTGGTGGAGCTGCAGGTTGGTACAGCACTTATTCAAATCAGTCTGGAGAGCACTCAAACAACTCATACTCTGCATACCATAGGACCCAGCAGTAGCACTCCTAGGAATATATCCAAAACACCTGTTTCACGACAAATGAACATGGAAGCAACCGAAATGCCCATCAGCAGAAGATTAAATCGGCTAAGAAAGCTTTGGTTCATCTACTCCATGGAATACTGCTCAGCTATTAAAAAATCAAAATGCAGCTCTTTGTGGCTAAATGGCTCCAACTGGAAACTATAATGCTAAGGGAAATGAGCGAATCCCAAAAGGTTAGATAGCACATGTTTGCCTTGATTTAACCTGTAATTTTTGTTTGGTTGTTTGTTACTTTTTGAGCCTGTCATTGATACTGTCTCAACCCAGGTGTTTTGAAGAATTGAACTTGCATTATTTTTAACATATTGTTTAGTCAATACTATGTCAATTAATTCCATAACATTGTATATTGATGCTGATGTTTTTTTGGGGCTTTTAACTGACTGGAACTTTACTCTGTTAGCTCTAACTTCAGTCCAGAGAAGGTCTCCACAAGAAGCCACTGAACTTATCTGGACAATAAGATGCTGGACTTCATGCTAGTTATATGCTTGCAATGAAGGAATCTCAACAGAACTTGAACTGTGGTTATGCAGCAAGGTGGAGGAATCCACCATGGGGGAAGAATTGTGGAAGAGGTGAGGGGAATCCCAGTGCCTAGAAAACTGTATCACATAATACAATGTTAATAACAATTAAAACAAATAAATAAAACTAAAAAAAAACAATTCTTAGCTAAAGATAATCGAAGTCATCCAAAAAATGAGCTCTCACTTCACTCTCAGTTTGACCTAAACAAATTAATAATAATAATTTGCATTTTGTAACACATTGGTCACTCAGTACCTTGTCAATTAACTGCATGATGCTGTAAATTGCTGTTGATGTTATGTTGTGGCTTCGCATTGGAGGGAATGGTATTGTGTCAGCTCTACTTTCAGACAAGTGATGGTCTCTCCAGGAAACTATTGAATTCATCTGACAATGCATGTTACATGCTCGCAGCAAAGGAATCATGACTGGATATGAACTGCTCTACTGCAACAATCTGAAGGAATCCACCATGGATTGAGGGCCAGGGTAGGGCTAGGGAGATTCCCAGAGCCTATGAAACTATGTCATGAAATGAATATTTAAAAATTATAATAAAATTTTAAAAATAGACAGAGGAAATAAGTCAATCAACCATTCCAGCCATATGTTGGCACTGAAAATCTAGGCAAACACAAACTCTAAAGTCGACTATGTCAACCAGTAGATTTTTCAGAGATCTCATCATGGGTGGAATAGTGAGATGGGCAGCAATTAATAACTGCAGAATTCTGACTTGAGTCCTAACTCTCATTCGTAATGACCATCAGGATAACCCCAAGAACCCCTCAAAACAAACAAACAAAAAACTAGAATAGACAGAGAACAGCAAGGAAAGCTTAGAAAGAGACAGGAAATGGTCAGTGGGGATGCACTTCTAACTCACTGGGTAGGACACGAACATTAGTTACCACTCACTAGGGTATTGAAGATTCCTCTGCACACACCTCCTGAAACTGTTCACCTAAAGGGTTGACATATGTTTTGTTAGAGCTATAGAGTTAGACTACCTGAAAAAAGGCTAGGTTCAGCAAAATCATGCTTCAACGCTATAAACCACGAAAGATTAAAAGAAAATAGACACGAGACAACTGATTAGTAATCTATAACCATTTTAAAGTGTATAGAAACAATTTATACATAAAGTAATAATTGAAATGTCAATGTAGAAGTTACAGGTTCAGACTTGCATTCTTTTTTCTCTCTCTCTCTCTCTTTTGAAATATTGGTTACTGAATACCATGTTAAATAATCCCATAACGTTCTAAAATGTTAGTGCAGTTATGTCAGGCCTTTGGAATGATCAGGATGATACTCTGCCGCCTCTATGTTCAGACCAGAAATGGTCTCCCGAAAAAACCAATGAACTCATCTGGAGTATAAGACACAGCAGCTTACACTTGGTAGATGCTTGCAATGAAAGAATCTCAACTGAAATTGAACTGTGGTAATGCAACAAGGTGGAGAAATCTACCATTCGGGATTAAGGTTTGGGTCAGTAATGCCAGTGCCTATAAAACTGTGTCACATAATGCAATATTTTCAATCAAAAATAAATAAATACGCAAAAACAGGTGGTATAGATTGGGCTTTTTGAAATCTTTTCACACACATGGCGAACATAAATATATATTTATAGTTATGCCTATATGAGTGAGCAAACTTTATTTTAAAGTTATTTCTCATTTTTAAATCATGTGTCATATACTTATATTCCTTCCTAAAAGCACAAGGGGTCCTCCAGCCACATATTCTATGGTCCTGATAAAAATTTAGCATTATTATAATTCCTGTGCTCATTGTAATATTTAATACATCTCTTGAATTCAATTTTTTACTTTAGCTAATTCTGATGAGGTTTTGACAAGGCAAACACGTTGAAATTTGTAACCTTCTCTAAGTTAAGATTTCATTATTTTTTCATTTTAGAGAATTCTCTCTATGATTTATCTTATTCTAAAGGTACACATTCAAATATTAAATATATGTATTTCCTCTTTGATTTCTGTCCTGCAATGTTGTCATTTATTCTGTTTCACTTTTTCACTTTTTCCTATCTGGCAATAAAATTTCATTTCTTTCTCATTTTAATTTGTAAAGAATTGATTCATCAGGGTTAGCAAAAGTTCCCTTTCACTGCAACACAGATCTGCCAATGTTATTTTAATAGAGAGAATAGATTACACAACTCATAGTAGCAATCATAATACTACAATTAATGGCTTAGAAGATGAAGATGAGATCAATACCATTGCCAGGAGGAATCCAAGTGAGAGGTATAACCTCACTCTCATAGTAAGTAACACATGCACAGTCTCCAGAATTCAAGGAAACAGGATCCACTAATTCCAAGGTTCAAAGGGAAAGTCCCTACCTCAGAGACCTGCCTCCAATAAAACAATTAACACATTGACAACAGGACCCAAGGCTGAGGTGACCATGACTGATAGTCATGGCTCCTTCCTCCGCCCTGCACCATCAGTTCCTAGATAGACTGCTTTCATCACAGTATCATCAGATAGCCAGTACCACACAAAATGTTCCATTGTGGCATTTTTCTGTAATACCAGGAGTGCCACAGGAGGGGCTGCATTTCTAAAAGGACTTGGGGAGAGCAGGAATAATATACCAGATCCCAGCTTTTGCCTTGTACTGAGAAATCTTCAACTTTGGCCTATGCCACAGGCCCCTTCACCCTAAGCACCTAACAAAATTGTCAGGGTGATAGAGCAGGGACCCTTGACCATTCAGGGATCATGTCCACTAGCTGGAAACAGCTCATATGCCTCACACCTGGTGGGCTGCACAGTTGCCCTTTGATCAATGTCCAGCACCGGTCCCAAACTGTTTAACTTGAGAGATGCAAAGCCTCATTCATGCAGATGCTCAGCCTAAAACAGTGCCTACACTCACTCACTCTTCAGTCACCTCAAAGTAACAAAGGCACATACTCTTCAGTAGGGCTCATAAGCTTCCCATTTTAGACTCCAATATTGTTTTACCTGAGACCCCAAAGATTATCCAGCTGTGAAGAAGCCCATCATTCTTTAGTACAAACCTGCAGATGAGCAAGTTGGCATGCTTGTCACCATCCCCACTCCAAGCAGCCCAAAATTCCAGCACTCTATTAACTGCCGTTCTGCCCCACATTCTGGTTTCCATGACGATGTACCACCTCTCTGTTGAGACAGCAGATGTGCAGAGCTGAAGGATATCAGTGAGCATGGAGCCTGCCTCTTGATCACTATCCTGCAGGTGCCACAGCCCATGGCTGGGTTCCTGGTTATTGGGCCTGGCTCACAGCAAGACCCTGCCTCTTCCTTTTCTCAGAATTCTGGCCTGATGACAGACTCAGAAGAATTGGATTGGGATGCTGGAATCACGTGTGTTGAGGTTCCTGCCACAGCAAGCCTGGAAAAGCCTAGGTTCAACATAGGGAAATCTGGAGGTGAGAGCCTCAGGCACATTGCTATGTTGGTGAAGTTGGCATGGGTGGTGCAAGACAGATTTTAGCACTGGTAGTGTAAATAACTGCATTTAGATGAGGGCCATGAAAGTTCCTCTGTGGTGACTGTGATTGCACAGCAACCTCTCGTGTCTTCTAACATCCCCAAATGCCTTCCAAGAAATTTCCATGTAGTTCTCCAAAGAATAGTTGTTAAACATTGGCAAGTCACAGATGGCACACTATCAAATAGTGAAATGCAAATATAGCATGCAGATTATATGGACCTATGCAGCATCAGCCTTTTTTAGCCTATGTGTTTCCCATCTTGTCCCATCTCTTCAGGGATGAATATGGACAAGGAGATTGGTATTTGAATTCTGGCTGTGCAGACCTCTCTCCTATACTCGATTGTCCCAGCCCATTCTGCTTTTGAGGGCTTTGCCTTGCAGGTCTCCTAGCTGTATCCTCTGGAAGTGAAGGTTTTGCTTTAATCTACCACTGAGAGCCCACTCACCTGGCTTTTTATGAGAGATAGCAGTCAGAGCCCCTGGACCACACTGATGCCTTTGAGAATAGAGTCCTAACAAAGAAATAGAGGGCCAGGAGAGATAAGTAGCAACTGAAAAGCATTCTTGGGATCAGACTCTGCAATATGTGATTAACGCCATTCATTATCTTGAAAACAGTGCCTGTCAGAGGCTGCTGACATGAGATCCTAGAACTGCAACAGTGGTATTAAGCAGACAAGTGGAAAATGTATGAACATTTGACAATAACCATGGAATAGCTAATTCAAAGATGGAAGTACAACCAACTTTGTACGTAAATGGTTTGTTTATGTTTTTGAAGTCAGAGTAAGAGAGATAAAGAGACAGAGAGATCTACCCATATATTCACTCCCACGTTAGTGCAGCTGAACCTGGTTAACCTCAGAAAATGAAAGCTTTGATGTGGTTAGAACAATTCCAAGCATTAAGGGTATTACCTGCTGCATCCCCAATTGCACTGGCAGGAGAGGAACTGGAAGTGTCTAGTGGAACTGAAACTAGTGCTCAGATCAGCATAGTATCCGGCTGTTGCGCTCACTTGGGGAGTTAATCATTGGACGGAAGATCTTCCTCTCTGTCTCTCCTCTCTGTATATCCGCCTTTCCAATAAAATAATAATAATAATAATAATAACAATAATTTTAAAAAGTATGTATGCAAATTTACAGATGAGGAAGGTTAGCTGTAGAGAAGTAGCTAACAGTACACCTGGATTCAAGCAAATTGATATAGGCATCAGCCCATCCAATCCCGAAATCAAATATTCTCTGAATAAATGCTATCATTTTCAGCTTTTATCACCATCTTTCTTTTTGAACAATCATCTGATTTCACCTCTTCCTCACCTTATTTATGCAAACAAATGTTCCGGTTGTATTTCATCCTATTCGTGCTTTCCTATATTTTACCCTTGACTATCCACAGGTTGAAAAGACATACTCTTCTAAAGAAACCCAATTTACCTGCCTTCACATATATATTTTTCTCTAGATTATCTTTCCAAATGACCGCCCCCCTTTTCAATTTCATTTGTGCGGAAGAAGTTGAAAATCATCTGGAGGAAAATAGCCTCAATTGATGTGATCTATCCCCAAATACACAAGAAATACAGATAATGTTTTGCCCTCAGCATTTGAACATCTCAGATAGTTCCCATATTTGCTGATACATTAAAAAAATGCCATGCACCTGAAAACACTTTGCAATCCCAAAGGATAACTAAACTGAATAGGAAGTTTCAAAATAAAACTGTTACTTTGTCATTAAAGGGAAAGCCCAGCAGGCCTTCACATAATGAAATGAGTATGAAGGATACCTCAGGAATAGCAAATTTAATAAACACAATTGGCTCAAAGAAGGGCCGGAAAGCAGTGTTTCATCCTAAAGAATCAAACATCTCAGAAGTGGATTCTACACAAAACTTCGGTAAGAAAAATCATTTCAAGAATTGTCTCTCCAGGCCCACTGGGAAGCCCAAGGAGGGTGAGGATTGATGAGGATGGTCAAGCTGTGAGAGGTCCAACTGCATGCTTGGGTCACACTCAATGCAAAATGAATAGAGCCTCTAGAAACATGATTACATTTTAGGCTCATTGGGGGCTGATCTATGAAACAAAATGGGATAAGGTTACTTAGGCTATATGCAAAAACTTTACAGAGAGGAAGTCAGTTTTCCTAGGAGTGAAGTTGCTACTTAATATGCCTGTTTCCCATGGCAGAGTACCTGAGTTCAACCCTCTCTCTGACTCTACCATATTGTTAATATACAACTTTGTGTTGCTTGTGGATGAGACACATGTTTCAAGTCTTACCATCCTTTAGTGAGAACTGGATAAAGCTTTCTGATCTGAGGCTGGATTGCCTGCTCTCAAAGTTACTTAATCAGTGAACATCCCTACCTCTCTCTGCATTCTACATGCTCTGTTTGTCTCCCCTGATGAGTTAATCTCTATGTGTGTCTTTCTTTGTCTTTTAAATAAAGAGCTGTTCAAACGTCAGGGGGAATGAATGACAACCAGAGATTTTTCATGAAAAAAAATTCCAAAATTTTTTTTTGTCTTGAAAGCTCTATATTTTAATAAAACATGAAACATGAAATTACCAGTAACTTCACTGACTTAGTTTCTCCATCTCAGAAGTCAGAAGAAAGAGTGAGAATGAAAAATTTCAGATGAACAACTTACAAGAAAGAATGGGACATACATGCATAGAGTTCAGTGAGACTGAGGATGATGATGACCTGTGTAAACGACACTTTAGCACATCCACAAAGAGAAATCTGCATGGCCGGGTCTCCCAAGGGTTAACTCCACAGCACAGCTTGTTTCTCAAAGGTGTAACAGGAAGGGCAATCATGGCCTGATACAGTTAGCCCGTGGCTTGACTGCAATTTCCCTCCTTCCTGCTTTCCCTTTTTGCATGTCCTTGGGGGAGCTTAGGTGTTGCTTAACCATTGGGAAGATCCTGGGAGGGGCCAAGCAGACTATATAAGAGAGTTCGACTTTGAATAAAGGCCCTCACTTCACAGGAATAAGTCTCAGTGTGTTTTGTGTTGTCTGTCTTGTCTGTCTCATAACCCTAGTCCCTCCGCTCGACTTGGGGCTTGGGGTACGTGGTGATGCGGGCGTTGCCAACATCTGGAGGTCCCACCAAGATCGAGAAAGAGAGGATACACGACGAAGGGTTGCCCCAGGAAGCTGGCCAGCAGGTAAGTGGGACGTATTGTAAGACTTTCCTAAACTGGTAGGAGAGGGAGTTTTATTTTGAAATATAGGTAGGTTTAAGATTTATTGGAAATATAGTAGGTTTTAGTCTTATTTTGAAACACAGTTTGGTTTAGGATTTGTTGTGAAATACAGTAAGGTTTTAGCTTTATTTTGAAGTATTATTGGATCTTGGTGTGTCATTTACCTTGCGAAAAAGATGGGTTCTGCCTTCTCCAAGGATAAATTGGCTGCTGAGCTTGAAGAACTTGTACATCAACTAGGGAATCCAGTTAAAACTAGGATGATTAGAAATTTTGTTAAAGCCGTTCAATCCAGTAGTCCTTGGTTTATTGTTTCAGGGAGCCTGAGTATCCCCGATTGGGAACAGGTTAAAGCTAATTTGCAATCCTACTTGCAAAAGGACCCAGATAATTTCCCTATAGCCAACTTTTCTTTGTAGCACTTAGTCCATGATTCTTTATTTAGTGATAAGGTGGAAGTTAAAAAACAGTTAAAAGAAGTGCAGAATACCTTTGAAGAAATCCAGGAAAGGGAGGTTTTGCGGTCTGTGGAAGCCTCAACTGAGGCCTCGAGTGAGGCCACCTCGAGTGGGCCACCCTGAGTGAGGCCTCTTCTTTAGAGGAGAGTGAAGCCTGCTCTTTGGAGGACGAAGCCTCTTCTTCAGAAGAGAATGAGGCCTCTTCTTCAGTAGTGAGTGAGAACAAAAGAGATGAGGAGAAGATTTTCTTAAAGCAAGAAATTAGGGAAATTAAAAGAAAATTAAAGAAGGCGGGAATAGATAAACATTTCTCTGGCAAATTATCCAATTCATGGCAACCACCATATGCCCCTAATTTTGTGACCCCTTCCACTCCTCCTGAGGAGGAAGCTGTGGGCCATTCATCCAATAAGTATCCCATGCGGCCCTGGAGTGATAGCCCCACTGATCAGCCAGTAGGTGGGGTTCGATGTTTCCCAGTAATAGAGGTCCCAGTTCGAGGGGGTCCCCCTCGCCGGGAGCATCAGCCCCTTCAATTTAAAGACCTCAAAAACATAAAGCAGGCTGTTAAAGATTATGGTGCCCAGGCACCCTTTACTCTGGCACTGGTAGAATCTTTTTCAAGTTTGAATCTTACTCCTAGTGATTGGATGCAATTGTGTCGTTCCGCTCTGGATGGTGGTGACTTTCTCCTATGGAAAGGGGACTTTCAGGATAGGTGCAGAATTTTTGCTGAGCAGAACGCAGCTGTGGGACATGCAGATCGAAGCCTTGAAATGCTTACTGGCACTGGACCTTTTGAAGGCATCCAACAACAGGTTAATTATGATCTAGGAGTTTATGCACAGATAACAAATGCAGCCCTTGGAGCCTGGAAGGCTTTACTTAATGCTAATACAGGAGACCAGCTTTCTAAGGTCTTACAAGGCCCTGCAGAACCTTTTCAAGAATTTGTGGACTGGATTATGCAGGTTGCTACTAAGATCTTTGGTAACCTAGAACCAGCTATGCCAGTAATTAAACATATAGCTTTTGAGAATGCTAATAAATATTGCCAAGATGCTCTTTGGTCCCATAGAGATAAGTCTCTGCATGATTACCTTAAAATTTGCAGACATATTGATTCCACCCATGCCCTTGGGCAAGTGATAGCAGCTGCTGTTCAACGCCCTCAGCCTCAACCTAGGGCATATCCTAAAGCCTGTTTTGCATGTGGACAGCCCGGACATTTTAAAAAACAGTGTCCTAATGTCCCCCAACAAGGAAGGCGACCCCCACAATCCTTGCCAGCCCCAGATCTCTGTAGGAGATGCCATAAAGGCTATCATTGGGACAGTAATTGTAGGTCCAGGTATGATGCCCAAGGCAATCCCCTATCGGGAAACAGGGTTAAGGGCCCGCTCTGGGCCCCCCAACCTCAGGTGTATGGAGCCCAGCAGACACCTGTAGCTTCTAGAACAGTACCAACTTTCAGAGTCCCACTCCCAAGGCAAGGAATGCAGACATCTCAACTCTCCTCAGAGCAACACCAGGAAGTGCAGGACTGGACCTCCGTGCTGCCTCCGGAGAGGTATTGACCCCACTCCTGGGGCCCCAGCGGATAAAAACAGGAGTCAGGGGCCATTTGCCTAAGAATACCTTGGGCCTGATCCTAGGAAGAAGCAGTGCTACCATGCATGGAATCAGAGTACTCCCAGGAGTGATAGATGAGGATACCCCCACAGAAATAGAAGTCATGGTAGAATCAGCCAAAGGCACTATCATCTTTCCGCCAGGAGCGAGATTTGCCCAGCTTATCTTGATCCCTAACATTCCAACAGACAACCCTATTCATAAAAGAGATAGACAAGGAGGCTTTGGCGATTCCTGCCCCTTGGCATGTTGGGTCTCCAACATGCAAACCCGACTTACCTTGCAGTTAGAGATAGAAGGGAGAAAATTCACAGGATTACTTGATTCTGGGGCAGATACTACAGTTATATCCCAGGCAATGTGGCCAAGCTCCTGGCCGTTAGAGGCCACCCGAACTGTTCTCCAAGGGATAGGAACTTCTCAACCACAGAAAAGTGCTAGGTTGTTAAGGTGGAAGGATCAAGAGGGTCATTCAGGAATTTTCCAGCCATATGTTTTACCACATATTCCTATTAACCTGTGGGGACGAGATTTGCTAAGTGCCATGAATGTTGTGTTGACCTCTCAGCCTGTGCCAAATATGCTTAATAGACAAAGATACTTTCCTGGAAAGGGCTTGGGCAGACATCTTCAAGGTGACCCCCAACCAGTCTGTGATAAAAAGATTGAAGTTCGTAGCCCAGGGGATAGAACAGGGTTAGGACATTTTTTGCAGGGGCCATTGTAGAGCAGCCTCGTCAGTTAGAGGAGCCCATTAAATTAACATGGAAAACAGATGAACCTGTTTGGGTTGAACAATGGCCCCTTTCAAGCAAAAAATTAGAGGCTGCGATTGAATTGGTAAAGGAGCAGCTTGAGGCTGGACATATTGTTCCATCCACCTCTCCTTGGAACACCCCAATCTTCGTTATTAAAAAGAAAAATGGCAACTGGAGGCTTTTGCAAGATTTACGTGCAGTAAATGCTGTCATGGCCCCTATGGGGGCCACGCAACCTGGTTTGCCATCTCCTGTGGGAATACTAAAAGATTGGCATATGCTTGTGTTAGATTTAAAAAACTGCTTTTTCTCCATTCCCTGGCACCTGGAAGATGCTCCGCGTTTTGCCTTTACCTTACCGTCCATCAATCTAAAAGCCCCTTCCCAGTGTTTCCATTGGGTTGTCCTCCCTCAGGGGATGATGAACAGTTCTACTATTTGTCAGACCTATGTGGATAAGGCCTTAAAAAGAATTAGATCACAATTTCCAAATATCTATTTGATTCATTATATGGATGATCTTTTGATCGTGGCTGAAACACATTCCATCCTATCCTCAGCAGCACAATGTATTTATCAGGCTTTAGCCACAGCCGGATTGATTGTTGCCCCGGATAAAATTCAGACAGATTTTCCTTATCAGTATTTAGGCTATCAACTTTTGCCAACTGGTGTCACCCCACAGAATTTGACCATCAGATTAAGTGATGTGAAAACCTTGAATGATTTGCAGAGTTTGTTAGGTGATATTAATTGGATCCGACCAATTTTGCACATTTCTACTGGGCAACTTAAGCCCCTTTTTGATATTCTTAAAGGTGATCCAGATCCTTCCTCACCCCGACAACTGTCCAAAGAAGGCAGGGAATGTCTGCAGCTAGTCCAACATGCCATTCAGAATGCTCATGTTAGTTATGTGGATTATAAGGCGCCAATGCGGTTGTTGGTTTTTCCTTCCAATCACGTGCCTACAGCAGTGTTTTGGCAGACTGGACCAATATATTGGGTCCATTCCCCAGCATCCACTGGACAAATCGTGCAATCTTATCCCACTGCTGTTATATCTTTGTTGTATAAGGCATGCAAGATCAGCCTGCAGATTTTTGGGAAATATCCTGATTTCATCTCCATTCCCTGTGATTCCCAACAAGTGACATGGCTACAAAATTATATTGATGATTGGTCTGTCTTTTGTGCCATGGTTTCTTCTCAGTTAATTAATCATTATCCTTCCCATCCCTTAGTACAGTTTTTCAAAAGACATCCAGTTGTTTTTCCCAAAATAATTAGACAACAACCTGTATTAGGAGCCCGTGTGGTTTTTACTGATGGGTCAGCTAAAGGCAAGGCTGCTATAGTTTCTGGACATAAAGAACAGGCTGTTTCCATCTCCCACAAATCAGCTCAAGCCGCTGAAATAGCTGCTGTTCTCTTTGCCCTTCAAATTTACCATAATGAGCCATAAGACAGCTGCTATGTAGCTCATGCTATTTTACCTTTAGAAACCACAGCCTATATAGCCCCGACCTCCTCAGTTTATTTTCTTCTTTTACAATTACAGCAGCAGATTTGGCAGCACACTCATCCCTTATTTGTTGGGCATATAAGAGTGCACACCTCCTTGCCTGGCCCCCTGAGTGAGGGTAATGCGCGGGCAGATGCACTGACTCAGGTGTTGCACATATCTCTGACTATGGACCCTTATGAACAGGCAGTGCACCTTCATAAAAGGTTCCATCTCAATGCAGCTTCTCTAAGACTACATGCTAAGGTGACTAGAAAACAAGCCACCCAGATTGTCACCAATTGTGAAGTCTGTGCTCAATATTGCTCTGTCCCATCCCTAGGGGTTAATCCCAGAGGGTTATTGCCCAATCATGTGTGGCAAATGGACATTACCCACGTCCCTTCCTTTGGAAAACTTCAATATGTGCATGTTTCTGTTGACACCTATCCCCATATAATATATGCCTCTGCTCATTCAGGAGAGAAATTAAAAGATGTTAAATCCCATTGCTTACAGGCCTTTGCCTATATGGGGATCCCCAAACAAATTAAGACTGATAATGGACCGGCCTATGTTAGCCAAGGCCTTGAAAAATTCTGCAAAGATTTTAATATAACTCACAAAACAGGCATCCCTTACAATCCTCAGGGTCAAGCCATTGTTGAACATGCCAATCGCACCCTTAAAGTTTATCTAGAAAAAATAAAGAAAGGGGATATGGCCGAGCATTGCAGCTCTCCCCATTCCCTACTGGCATCTGCCATCTCTGTGTTAAATTTTTTAACTGTCACTAATAATGTAGTTCCTGCAGAGCGCCATTGGCTACGCTCTGCTAATGAGAATAAAGGCCAAGTAAAATGGAAAGATCTGGCCACAAATAAATGGCGAGGACCAGGTCCAGTACTAACATGGGGGCGAGGCTCCACTTGTGTTTTTCCTCAGGATGAAGCAATGCCGAGATGGGTTCCCGAGAGACTTACATGACAAATCTCCTTGGCTCCAACTCAGCATGATCCCACTCTGAATGATGTTCTTGCAAAATAAAGCCATTGGGAGGAGGAGACCCTGACAGCACTGGTGCAACTTCCTGGTATCCTGCCCAGGAGAAATGCAGATCCCCAGCTACTCCCTCAATTTAATATCATATATGTGTTACCCCCGTGAAATGACATTTAACTTAGAGCAGGTATGTTAAAGGAATGGAGCAGAGTCTTAGCCATGGGGCTGATGGCTACAGCCATGATTGCAGTACTGTTTACTCCTCTTTGCCACCTATGCAGGCAACAAGCCCCAGAGCAGGTCATCATTTGACAAACTATGATGACTTTAGCTGTGGAAAATCCTAGAGCTCAATTCTGGTTGAGCATGATGTGTAATGGGCAGCCAGAGACGGGTAAGATCTGGCAGAGCTGATGACCAACCTAAGACAGGGATCCCACATGCCCTGGGTGGAGCTCCCCATGACGGGTAAGGCATCAACTGAATGCTGGACAACCTAAGACAGGTGTCCATTAAAAACAAAAAAAGTAGGACATGCACGGCCGGGTCTCCCAAGGGTTAACTCCACAGCACAGCTTGTTTCTCAAAGGTGTAACAGGAAGGGCAATCATGGCCTGATACAGTTAGCCCGTGGCTTGACTGCAATTTCCCTCCTTCCTGCTTCCCATTTTTGCACGTCCTGACTGCAATTTCCCTCCTTCCAGCTTTCCCTTTTTGCATGTCCTTGGGGGAGCTTAGGTGTTGCTTAACCATTGGGAAGATCCTGGGAGGGGCCAAACAGACTATATAAGAAAGTTTGACTTTGAATAAAGGCCCTCACTTCACAGGAATAAGTCTCAGTGTGTTTTGTGTTGTCTGTCTTGTCTGTCTCATAACCCTAGTCCCTCCGCTCGACTTGGGGCTTGGGGTACGTGGCGATGCGGGCGTTGCCAACAGAAATCCTATAGCCTGAAATCAAATTCCACTTGTACATTTGTCTTCAATCATTCAGTCTACTGGTAACTTGGGTTGCAAAATTGAGGCTGAGTGATGTGCATAGTTGGCTGCTTCTGTTGCTCTCTATATCCAGTACTGTTTGGTATCCTTTCCCAATCTATTCCATTCTAATCTCCAGATTGTGAAAAGTGTCAAAAGTTCTTCCTGAAAAGCTGTGCTGCTCATGGACCTCCAGTGTTTCTAAAGGACAACCCAGTGGGTAAGGGACATCCTAGTCGTGCTCTCCACAGTGTGCCCACTGGGCTTCGAATTGGCCCATCCAGCATTCCTGAGGCTTGGCTTGGAGTGTTTAATGAAGCATCTGATCTACCACTGGGGTTGCAGTTTGGCAAGATCATAGAAGTGGAACAGGAAGCCAATAGTGGATACAGCTGGCAGGTAAGAAGTACATCCCTTTCCATTCTGGTGGCTTTCCACCTGCCTGCTGTGAGTTTGGTCTATTTGTCCGGTTTATGTGTCCTTCTACTCATTATGGCATGAGTGAAGCCAACATGATTACATCACAGAATCCTTACTGAAGATTAGCATTGATGAGATCACTGGGCTGTAAAACCAAAGCAGTTCGATCTCAGCGGTGGGCTTCTACTGTAAGGAAACAAATCAGATTAGGTGTGTACCAACACTATGTTATGTCTCAAGATGTGATTGGACTCATGGAATGTCATGGAACATGATGGTAGTTGAGTTAATAATTCTGCTGAACTATCCCCTTTCCAGGAACATATTAACTTATTTTTCTGAAACTCAGATAGCCAAGGGGAGAAACAGTTATGAGTACATGGATGGAAAGGACACTTCTTTGGCCAACTGGATGAGGTAAGAACCATGGCATTTTACATCTGGAGATGATATTTCTCTCAAATACAAGATCACTGTCCTTTCTCCTCTACTTTTCTCAGTGACTTTTACATGACATGTTTTCTTTGATATCTATTTGAATGACCTTCGTATATTATGGCCAGTTTCTAAAAGCACATGCTATATAAATGCTATTTAGGATTTTGAGGATGACTAGTGAGGAAAGAAGGAAGAAAACATGCTTGTCAGAACAAATACGGTATCTACACCTTGGACATGGGACTTCATTGATCTCATGAGAGAGATACATGTTTGCAGGGAGAGCTCTTGCAGAGTAGGGATTCAAACAGGATGGAGGCTATCCGAGAACAGATGAGATTCAAGTGTAACAGCACATGGGAACTCAGCATTTATCTCTGCACCAGGTATGTGAACTGTGCCTGGAATGATGAGGAGCAGAATTTGGTGGCCTTCCAATAAATACCACAGACAGATATTTTACCGCACCTGCCAAGTCATCAAACCAGGCTGTGAGCTTCTAATATGGTATGGGATGAGTATGGCCAGAAGCTGGGTATCAAAGGAAGCAGTGGAAAGAAAAAGAAGGGAAGAAAAAGGAAGAACTCACAACAGTGAGAGGTAAGTAGCACTGTTGCTTTTAAAATAAGTAAAGGAGTCACCTGGGGAATATTTGCCGTTCAACTCTAAGGAGTCAAATGGAAAGTGATGGCTGTCAAAGTCCAATTCAAATGTGATTTCAATTTAGCAAAAACAAAGACTTACTTCTCAAAAGTAGGAAAGAGTTATAGAGAGACTCAAGCACAGAGAGAGAGAGAGAGCAGGAGATATCACTGCCTATTATTTTAACCGCAAAGGCAGCACAAGGGCCTAGCATGGCAGCCTCGTGGCTAAAGTCCTCACCTTGGACATGCTGAGATCCCATATGGACACCACTTCATGTCCTGACTGATCCACTTGCCTTCCAGCTTCCTGCTTGTGGCCTGGAGAAGCAGTTGAGGATAGCCTCAAGCCATTGGAGGCTACAGCCACAATGGGGACCAGGGAGACGTTCTTGACTCTAGAGTTTGGCTTGACACATCTCTGGCTATTGTGGCCACTTGGGAGTGAAAAAGGAGAGACAGATTTCCTCTATGTATCTCCTCCTCTCTGTATATTTGATTTCATATATACATATTTATATATATATGAACATGCGTATATGTATTATATTATATTGTATTGAATTGTATAACATTATATTATATCATATTACATGATATGATATCATGTTATATTACATTATATTATATCATATCATATTCCATTCCATTATATTATATTATATATTATTTACACTATTTTTTAAAGCTGCATCTGCCAAGACTATCTCTGGCTAAAACCAGGAGCCTGGAGTGCATCTGAGTCTCCCATGCATTTCAGAACTTCAACTATTTTGTACTCATTCACTGGGTACATTAAAAGAGCAGGAGATTGGACATGGAGCAGCCAGATCTCAATCTAGTCATTCTATGTTGTACTAATGCTACTGTCAGTGACTTGAACCAGTGTGACCTCATACTGACCCATTTTTTAATGTCTTTGACTCCTGGGAAAATTTGGTCTAAGTTTTTATTTAGTTCTTTTATCTTTTAAATACTTTGTGCACAAAAATATCCGAAAACATACCATTTTTTTTCATTTTTCACTATAATTATCACAACTTACATAGTTAATTAGGGTAAAAAGGTTCAATGGCTATAGGAAAGTGGGTAAGACTATGATTTCCACGTTGTTTCCTTCATGTATCTGAGGAAAAGGGCAATATTAAGGGAGAATTCCTATCCCGTAACCCCCACCACAGGTCCTGGATGTTGGTTGGAGGCTGTTGTCACATGCAGTACAGGCAACCTCATCTTGGCATTTCCTATTGGACAATTTTTTTTGTTGAGACTGAGCCTGGCTCGAAACACATTCTGTTCTGGTTCTCGGATTTGCCACTGGATGACATGAACTGATTCAGCATGGTCTGCCCACAACCCAATGTATACCAAATATATGCCAGTGGGTAACTTTCCATGACCTGTTCTGGGCTGTTTCCTAGCAGGTTTCATGTGTTTACATCCCGGATCTGTGTCCTGCCAGATGAGTTGCCCAGGCTCTTCAATCAGTACCTTTCCAAATGCCTGATTGTGCATACCAGGGGGTCCAATAGCCAGCCATACCCAGTTACCTCCTGTCATAGCAGAAACAGTGGCTTGTTCTGACTGGCCTTCAACCCAAACTGCTTCTTGCCGTTAGATGTTTCAGCCCAGCTGTGACTGGTCCACACCCACATATGGCTCACACATGGCCCAGTAGGTCTTGAGTCCTAGCCTAGTCTTTCCCACATCTACCCTGGTCCTCAGGATACCAGATGGTGTTGGAGTCTGGCCAGGCTTGGTGCACCTAGTCCCAGTCCATACTTGTGCCATGGGAGACTATAACCATATCCTGATGAGAACACAGCCGGCATTCTAGCCCACACACCCATTGAAGTGGAAACCTCAATCCATTAAGGGTGTCCCCTTACTTCCCATCTCAGTCTATTCCCAGCCATAGATCCTGTGTTTGCTAGTGATTGCTCTGACTCACTTTGGCACAGGCCCTCACTTGGCCCTATCTCTGCTTTAGACACTCTGGCATAGCATCCCTGGTTCACACAGACCACTAGGTGCAAGAGATCGTCATGAGCTATGCTCCATCCTGGTTACTAGTTTCAATTGTGGGCTAAGGTCTTGCCCAGCATACCCCTTTCCATTACCAACTGACACATTAGCCAGCTGTTGGAGCTACTTTGCCCAGCTTGTCTGACCACCGGGTATGAGCTACATATTCACCAGTGAAAACTATGACTTGCCAGTGAAGTTACCCAAGCTTCTCCTCTTGATCCACTCCCAGATCCAGTTCTCATACATGCCATTGTGTTTTATTCCAGCACTTGGAAAAATCTGGCATTCCATTTGGCTTTGTATGAGTTGGTGAACATTGCAACCCGAATCAGGTTATTTAAGTTACAGTTTGCACAATGGTTTACTTATATTAGAGAGAACATATGTATATTGTGTTCAATTATATCTCTCTAATGGCTTGGGTGCCTGAGCATCTTTTCATTTGAAACTATTTTTTTCAAAAAAATAAATGTCTGCTAAATCTTTTCCCCTTTTCTGCAAAGATTGTTTACTTATTTCTTTGTAGGTTTGTTTTTTATTGTCCCTGGGATTCAGTAGCTCCTTATAAATCCTGTATATTAGTTTGTATTATCATGTGTGTTGTGCAAGTATTTTCTCTGTTTCTGTTGTTTACCTCCTCACTTTGTCCATTTGTTTCCTTTAGTGCATAGAAGAACCTTTTTAGTTTGATGATATCCCATTTGTTCACTTTCGCGTTGATTGCCTGTGCTTTTGGTTACTTTTCTAAGAAGTCTTTCCCTGTTGCTACATCTTTGAGTGTGCTTACAATATTTTTTTGTTTAACAGTTTGATCGTTTCTGGGTGTAGATTTAGGTCCTTGATCCATTTAGAACCATTTTTTTTTTAGTTGGACAGTTGTGTTTCTTGCTTCTTAATCCCACAGCTCCTACACAGTTATGTGAAAAGCACTTGGTGAGTAGATCCGGATTTTGCTTGGATAGTTTCCAGCTTTCTTGTCAAAGATTAGTTGACCCTACATGTGTGAACTCCCTTCTAGTGTTTGTATTCTGTTCCACTGATCACCTTCTCTGTTTCTGTTGCAATACAAGAGTGTTTTGATGACCACTGATCTGTATCTGTCTTGAGGTCTGGAATCGTGATTTCTTTCACTTGGCTTTTTATTATTCAAGATAGCTTAGGTTATTTCTGGGCTTTCACGAATCCAAATGAACTTTTTTACAAATTGTTTCTATTTCTGAGAAAAATGTTATTGGGATTTTGATTGGGATTGCATTTAATCTGAATACCATTATTGGTAATATGCTCATTTTGATTGTGTCAATCCTGCCAATCCAGGAATGTGATATAATTTTTCCAGCTTTCAAGATCTTCCTTTATTTACTTCTTAAATGTTTTATAGTGCTGGAGTCCAGCTCCAGCCGGGTTCTGAGCTTGGGAAAAGTGCGTGGGGTCGGCGATAAGAAAGACACAGGCACAGACACTTGGTGCATTCTCACCACAGCTCCAGAAAAAGCTGTCTTTTATGTTCTCAAAACCCCTCTCAGGCTTCTACACAAGCAACTAATTCTTCTATTTTTTACTTCAAAATTACGGGGACATGTACAGACATTTGGTCACTCCATCTACACTTCAAGGCTAACCAGGTGCCCCTAAAGATAATTCTGCAAATTACTGTATTCATATTCTTCAAAGCAAGCTATTATTTAATCTTCAACAGTATCCATAAAGCAACAGCCAGGACTCCAAGGCCTTGGCACATGTGATTACCTGATTATTAGTAGTACTTTCCCACCACATTTCTATTTCTACAATTTACCCATCATTTAATGGAAGAATAGGTTATAAGGGAAAAAACCTAAAATCCAAAACAGGAATTTCAAATATTAAATCCCCCTACAACTACAGATTCCTTAACCCCATAAGCAATGAGACAATAATCAAAAGCATTTTTTAACAAAAGCATCCTCAATTCCTCTACCTAAAAGTATAAAAGCGGCTAAAACAGTTACTTTTTTCTATGCTCCAAAAACTTGCAGACAGGCTAGCCTTTGAGATAACAATAACTATATTTACTGCCATAGCAGTTTCACTTCTCACTCCCATCACTTGCATTGCTTTGTTAAATTCTTGTTAAGCCATTTCCCAGAAGGCATGCTATATGTCTGGCCTAATTTGGGTCAATGGGTAGGTACAAAATAGGGTGTCCAGAAATGGCATCGGTTTGATTGTACTCCTGTATGTCAATTGTCAAAGGCTCACTCACCAAGATATTATCAGTGACATTAACTCTCAAGCTCACATTGTTGAAAAAAGACATTTCACAGGGGCAAACAACATTGCCTCAATAGATTACAGAAATCTGAGTGGGGTGCTTGAGTGTCCATGCAAACAGGCGGTGAAACAGCATCAAGGTGGTCAGAGAGAAATCTGCCGACACAAGACACACTGTGCATTTTCTCTCAAGGCCATAATACTAGAGCAGTGGAATACAGATAGGTCCCATGCTATATCCACCAGGCTGATGACAGTGGCACTAAGAAACCTGAAATGAATAGCTATATCAACAGCAATTGCAGGCACTGAGAAAAGGAGCCAGGAGGTACAAGCATTTCTCTTAAACTGTATGCAATAATACCTTTCAAATAATTCAAAATAGTCTTTTAAAGTAAATTAGCATAACATTTCCAATAAACCTACCCAGAAAATGTCTATCTTCAAATGGATTAATGAGGCTTCAAGTGCATATAGGCATCTCGTTGCTGGACAAATACACTAACAACTTTAATACATGTTCTCTGGTTAGTAACTTATGCTCATTGGATGAAGCCAATCTCATTTACTCCAAGCAGCATTCTAAGGCTTTGGGCATTCCTCTGCTGTTTTCCAGATCACAAGAAGGATGCTATCTGTTTCGAATGTAGGGCTTCCAGGATAGAAACAGCAATCATACGGGATGTGGGTGCATGAAAGTTGAGTTATAAGCTGATTAACCTATGGGCCGTGTAAAAGTGGTGGCTGATATGAATGATGCTGCTAAAAGCATGGGTTTGTTGGTCACCCTCTCTTGGACAGAATTCATTTCATGTTGATATATTTTCTGTAGCAATTGGCTGGGCTGTCTCATTGCACCCCTCACACTGATTTCCACCACATTTTCAATATGCTTGAAATATGCTACTTTCTATTCCCACCGACCATGCATCATGGTGCCTATCCACTGTCAGGAATAACTGTCAGTCAGGTTGTTAGGAAACCTCTGTGCTTAAGCCATTCTTGCCAGGTTTTTATTTTCATGTCCTTGTGCTGGAGTACATGATTGTTGCTTCATATACATACTGTCAATTTTAATTTCATTATTTGAAAAAAAAAATCTGTTAATGCTCTTAGCCATTTTCTTTTTCCAAAGTTCCATTTTAATGGGAAAGTCAGATTTACCTAGATAGGCCAAGACAGAGAGGGAGATTTTCCATCTACTGGTTCAATCCCCAAGTGGCTCCAATGGCCAGCAAGAGCCAGGAGGAAGGAGCTTCTTCTAGGTCTCCTGCATGAATGCATGCTCTTATGGGTCTGGGCCATCATCTGTTGCCATTCCAGGCCATTCCACGCCAAAAGTATGGAGCTGTAAGAGAAGTGGAGCAGTCAGAGTTCATATGAAACCCCGATGTATTCGAGGTAAGAATTTTAGCCACAAGGCAACCATGACAAACCCAATCCTTTCCTTGGGAACCTTATTTCGTTCATGCTGCTTTGGAGTTTCTTCATTCTTTTGTGCATGCTGGATGTTAGTCCACTCTCTGTTTTGCCAAAAACAATGTTTTCTCCCATGCTGCTGCTGCCCCTTTTTGTTCTTGAACATCAACTCAAAATACAATAACTGCTTAACCTGATGTAATCCACTTATTTGTTTTGGTGCTTCAATTTTCTATGCCTTTAGAGTACAGTCCTTTCTAATATGTCTTTAACTGCACCGTTGTCTTTGCCAAGTGTTCTTCCAGTACTTTGATGCTGTCATATTATTTGTTTAGTTTCTTGGTTTGATTTAAGGTTTGAATATTAGTAAGATGAGAAACAGGGTGTTGTTTCTTAGTTCCGTATGTATATATCCAATTTTACCAAGATGATTTGTTGAAACAACTGTGTTTGCTCCCTGGTCCATTTTTAGGATTCATTGATTTTATTTACTCTGACTTTGTGTGGCCACACATCTTTACCTTTAAGTACATAGCTCTATTTCACTGAGTTCCTGTATGACTGTGCATAAAGATATATATTTATCTATACATATATACTTGAATAAATATATAAATATGAATATATATTAGTAGATATATTTCTATATTATATATAATTATATCTAATATATGTATTATATCTAATATATATAATATATATCTATTAATATATAATATATATCTACTGATATATTTTATCTACTAATATATGTGTGATATACAATATCTACTATATATATACAGGATATAGCTAATATATATCTATTATAATATTATATGTAGATATATATAGATATACTTGTAGATAGATATAATACACCTAATTATATAATATATAATATTATATATCTATTATATATATCTATATCCAATATCTATTATTTATAATATATATCTAATAATATATTATATCTACTAATATATGTATGATATATAATATCTGCTATTTATATATATACTGGATATAGCTAATATATATATATATTAGTATATATACCTATTATATATATTAGTATAATAGTATATACATATGTATATATATTAGTATATATATGTATATATATACATATATATATACACATAGTATAAACATATATATATATATACACATTTTTAGATTTATCCAGATACACATGCATGTACCTGTCAATCTATATATACTTTTTTTTGGTATTTTGCATGAATGTTACTTTATAGCAGAGAAAACATATGATACATGCCTCAGTGGGATACTGAGTATAATTTTCTTCATCTGGAATTATTTTTTTGCAATTGTAAGATTTCAGTTTGTTTGTGGTAGTACAGTATCCCATGCATTACATACACCACAGAGTCTTTATTATTCAACTTAACATGGACTTTTGATATTGTAATAAATTGATGATGAAAATTAAAACGTTTTTTTAAAAGGAAATAGGAGATACATATGAAAGAGATATCTACCATATTCTTGCATCAGCAGGATCAACATTATCAAAATGTACCTATTACCAAAAGTAATATTTAGACTCAACACCATCGAAAACAAAATCCCAATAACATTCTTCTCAGAAGTAGAAAAAACTTACAGAGTTCCTCTGGAAACACAAGAGACCACAAATAGCCAAAGCAATCTTGACTAATAAAATATATTAGAGGGAAGTGGTCATCAAAATAGTCTGATACTTTTACAGAAAGGAAGATCCATTAGAAACCACCCAAGAGAGCCCACACATGCATAGCCCTAATCTTGAACAGGACAACTGAAAATAATTCAGGGGAAACATCGGGTCTCTTCAGCAAATGGTGTTGGAGTGATAGGATAGCAGTCTACCTAGGTAAGAGGCAAGACCCCTACCTGTCACTGTGCAATACTCAGAACTATAGGAATCAAGAAAATAAACCTACACCCAGAAATCATCAGACCATTAGAGGAAAACTTTGGAAGCCCTCTACAAGAGTCAAGCATTGACAAACACCTCTTAGATAAGTCACCAAAAGCTTAAGCAGCCAAAGCCAAAATAAACCAATGGGATTGCATCAGACTACAATGATTCAGCAAAGGAAATAATTAACAAGTGGAGACATAACGAATGAAAAGGGAGAAAACTGTTGCACACTAAACAACTGGTAGGTGTCAAATAACTAAAATTTACAAAGAAATTCTTAAGCTCAACAAAAGTGGAACAAACAACCCTGAGAAGAAATGGGCAAAGGAAATTCATCTTTTTTAAAGATGTATTTGTTTCATTACAAAGTCAGATATTCAGAGAGGAGGAGAGACAGAGAGGAAGACCTTTCATCCGATGATTCACTCAGTATGTGAACACAGCCACCGGTACTGTGTGGATCCAAAGCAGGGAAACAGGAGCCTGTTCCAGGTGTCCTAGGCAGGTGCAGGGTTCCTAATTTTGGGTCATCCTTGACTGTCTTCCCAGGCCACAGGCAGGGAGCTGAATGGGATGCAAGGCTGCCTGCATTGGAACAGGTGCACATATGGGATCTCGGTGCTGTCAACTTGAGGACTTTAGCGAATATGCCACGCTGCCAGGCCCAGGAGAGAAATCAGTTCAAATGACTAATTGACATATGAAAAAGATGCTGGCTTCCTGGCAGTCAGGGCCATAAAAATGAAAAGCACACTGAGGTTCCAACTAACATCACTGAGACAAGTCTACATTCAGAACTCTACTAACAACAGCTGCTGGCATGGACATTGGGAGAAAGGCATCCTCTTTCACTGCTGGTGGGAGAGTGGGATAGTATGACCACTATGGAAGTCAGGTGGAAGTCAGCTGTGCAGATACTCCCACTGGAGAGCATGAACTGGGCCAAGGGCAGACCAGACTATGCAGGGCTACAACACCTGTACGCCTCATGTGGACTAGGTCAGGGAAAAGCCAGACTGGGCTGATTATTCCTATTGGTGCAATCTACATTTAGAGTGGGCGAAGATTGTTTAGGAGTAGCCACATCATCAGCTGGCAAAAACTGGCACTGGGGGCTAATTTTGTCAAGTTAAACTGCATAACCACCTGGAAAGAACCAACCCAGCAATTGCAACCACCAGCCGGTCAGCCTGATGGACTGTGCTGGGCCCTGTTCTTGCTGGTGCATACAAGAATCTGGCCTAGGAACACCTCAGATGAAGTTTCTTTGGGGATCTCCCCAACTGAAATGCCTGACTGAGAACACTAACCATGAAAGGACAAGTTAATCAACCACCTCTGTTACAGGTTGGCAACAAAATACTGGGCAAATAGAGCCATTATGTTGGACAATGTCAATCAGTGGATTTTTTCAGCAACCTCATCGTGTTTGGAGGGGCGAGATTGGCAGCAATTCATAAGTGGTGAACTATTGAAACCACTTGAGTGAGTATCTCAGAACATGCCAAACATGCGGGATTTGGGGTGGGTGGGAAACCGGGTAGAACTTCTCCCGCAGTATCCCCCTTTACGTCAGATACATGAAGGAAACAATACGGAAGTAGTTGGAACTCGCAGAGCAGGGTGCCCACTTCATACAAGGGACAGCCCCATTGTGCTGTCAAATTATTCACGTGGGTCCATGATCTACCTAGGCGAATAGTGGTTCAAGTCCCTAATTGTGGCTCAGGGCTATGGCCATCCTCTACCTATGTGACTCTAAAAAGAGAATGACAATGAAACCGCAAACTAGGAGAAATACTTTCCTAGTAACAGGGTTGCAAAGGCCCTGGGCTTCACTTCGTTTTCAGTATACTGGCACACTCTCACTCCGTAGACACCCAAGCTGAATAAACTCATGCACAGCTGGCTTCCATTGAGGCTGGACATCCTCCCTAGTAGGGCGTGTGGAGATGTGTTTGTTTGTCTGGGTGTGAGCCAGAAAGGCATTGAGTGGAAGACCACAGAAAGCAGAGATTTAGCCACATTTTTACTTTCTGCACCTGTCCAAAGGGGCCTGTCCATCCCCATGGAGTTTCTTTAATGCGGAGGCTGTAGGATTTCGGGCTGATTATGTCCCTGCGACTGCTGAGTGGATGACTTGAGGTCACAGAGGGGCAACCAATAAGGATGCTCCCTGTACCTGGACAGCCACATGTGCTCAGGGTAGTGAAGCAAGAGTGAGGGCTGAGGTCATGGTCCACCAAAGTTGCTGTTCTGTCACCTGCCTGTTGGTCCAACTCCACCCCTTTGCCTATGACCTTCCTGTCGTCTGAAGCTCCACACCAGCTGTGCCTGTGGGCTTACATTTCTGTGCATGTCAAACTGCTACAACGGCCGACCACACATGGACTCCCACATCCATCTTTTTCAACTGTTAGCTACTCCACGAATCCAAGATGTGCAGCAGCTTCTGATATGTATCTGTCCCTCACAATTGGACCTCGCTGAGCTTGGCACCAACTTCATTCAAGGGACAGCTCCAAAACCGTGTTAAACCATACTCTTGGCCCTTGATCTGCCTAGATGAATGTGGTCTCTATACTGGCTCTAGGACACTCCGTTGTGGCTCAGGTTTATGGCCATCCTCTGTCTACATGACTCAAAAGAGAATGAAAATGAAACCACAAGCCGGGAGAAATGTTTTTCCAGTAACAGTGCTGCAAAAGCCCTGGGCTTCACTACATTTTCAGCATATTGGCAAACTCCCACTTCATAGACACCCAAGCTCCATACACTCACAGACAGCTGGCTTCCACGGAGGCTGGACAGTCTCTCTGATAGGGCCTATGAGGATGTGCTTGTATTGGGTATGTGTAAGATGACAGAGGGTTGTTTCATAACACCACACAAAGCAGAGCTTGAGCACCTGCCCGCTTTTTGCCCCAGGCCAAAAGGAACCTGGCAGTCGCCATGAATTTTTGTCCCATCCAGCAGAATAGTAAATGAAGGTAACAACCAACCTAGGAGAAAATGGAGGACAAGATACATGAGAAACGGAAGCAAGACAGAAAGTCTGCTCCAGCTGACCAAACTTATTTTTTACTCAGAGATTTATAATTTGCAAAACAGGATCTATGGGTGGATAGAAAGAGGAAACAAGCTCATGGTATGGTTTCACAACTCTGGGTATCAATTTCTCACACCCCACTATGCTCACAAGAGGATGCCAGCAGACCGGGCATAAGCCAACATTCTGTCATGAGCACCAAGGGTGATCAGAGCAGGGTGACTCGCTAAATGAATTGCAAACCACAGGGCATCTTAAAACTTGGTTTTTCTTGCTCTTTGCTAGCTGGTGCTTTCCACTGACATTTTGCAAAATTCAAAATGACTTCAATATGCCTAGATGATAAGGCTCCCAACATTTCCCGATTCTCTAATATAATAATGAAAGTGGTGAAAGGCAAAACATTCATTAAGGCAAGATAAGCATCGCCTGAGTTAGGTTCATTCTGAGGTACCCTCAACTCTTACCCATCTCTGGGCAGCCATGCCAGTCATCCAGGTTTCCCTTCTTAAGTTGATTGGGTATCAGAAAGCTGCCTGTCATTGGCTACATGCTTACTAAAAAGGAGCTTTATGACAGTCCATAGCTGGAGCTTGTATCTCCTGGCAAAGCTGCCATTAATGACAGCCTTGCCTGAAAATACCCGCCCCAACCATGAAGGGCCACATCATGTTAGATGAATTGACTTGAAGACTGACACCACATGTTGCAACATGGGGGATCATCATTCACGGAGTCAAAATCTTCCATACACAATCTATCCTCTAAAGCTAGGTGATAATAATGCAGCTGAATTGGTTTTGAAGCCAGGTGATCAACTTGTTGCTTTATGAAATTGGTGATTTTCATGAATGCCCAAGGACCAAAGGAAATTAAAAGTAATAATTCAACCAGAGGTCCTAAAATGGTGGGCAATAAGGTAGTTAGGGTTAGGGATAGGGTTAGGGTTAGCCAGGGAGAAGAGGAAAATGAACTTTTAGACCAACTCTCTTCTCTCTCTCTCCTCTCTCTCTCTCTCTCGGTATTCAAGACCTTCACAGACCTTTTTTATGTTTCATTAACTGTATCTGTTTTATCCACATAAAAACAGCATTTCTCTTTAAGGACAGCACAAAAACCTCCTTGTTGGAGAAATACCAAATCTAAACCACAGTGATTCGGTAACACAACTTCAGCTAGGGAGGAAAGAGAATCGGTTAAATCATCAATACTCTGTTGTAAACGTTGTACATCCTCAACAATGGCTGCACACAATTCAGCATAGTGATTTTGGGAAAGAACAAGAGAGGAAATGCTTGTGCCAGCACCAACAATTCCAAGTCCCAAAGAACAGAAAGAGTAAGGGCAATAATTGGCTAATGCTTGGAGCTAGAGGGGGAAACGGCACTGGATTCCCAAAACTACAAAAATTCTTCAAAGGCATAATAGAACTGACTGGACTAAAATACAAAATTCCTTATAATCTAAAAAAACTTGATAGGAAAGGCAAGGGTTAGACCGCCGGTGCAGGCCCCCAAGCATTGCTCGGGGGAAGAAGGTTTTGGGAATGGGCTTCTGGAATAATGGTGAAATTACACAAATAGGAAAAGGAATCTAAAGGGTGGGAACTATGGCAGGTAATCAAGCAAAGACCTAAACCAACAACCTGGGTTAGAGATATACCAGACCAATCATCACTGATCCACCTACAAGGAGAAGAGGAATTGGAATAATAAAAAACATCACTCAAAGCAATACCTTTATAAAAAGGGGGACGGGCATTTGTACAAAGCCAACAATCATTCATCAACTCAGGTGTGGATTCCCGAACTGTCAAGGCAGTCTGATTAACCAAGGCTAGAATGAGGTTTTTGGGAAAAAGGGAATGGGGGTCAGGATGTGGGGAAGGAGACAATGGAAGGAATGGAGAAGGAGAAATAGAAGGAAATGCGGTAGGTTGAGGGATTGAGGAAGGAATGAGAGGTCAGATAGGAGGTCGGTGTAAAAGCGGCTTATATGCAATTTCATTATTTGGTCCATTATTGACAGGATGTTCAGCATTAACAGGCTCTTTAACAATTTGATAAAAAAAAAAAAAACAGTATCTGTTCCTATTTCATATAATCTAAGTCCCCCATCATGGCCTTTCATCAACAAGTCCTCTCTATCTCTGTATGCTCTGGGAGTGAGGCGGATTTCTAGTGGCAGACACGAACGTTTTGTAACAGGGTTTTCTGCTTTACAAATTGCCATGCTTTGGGCGGGATGTATGGGAGAATACAGATGACTCACCGAATCACCAAAGGGCATAGGAATGGAGGGGATTTCCACAGTGGGGCGACTAAAATTCTTTTTTATAGTTATTAAGTCCCATTCTCCTGGGGTCAAATTGCAAAGCCAATAGACAGTACCTGTAGTTTCACATCCCCAAGAAGCACAAAAGTAGTCAGCAGAGCCGCCACACTTGTGGAGTAGGCGGCGGTCACAATGACTTCCTGGACACACATAAAAATCAATTTCTTGAAGATTTCATCGTTGGAAATTGCTGCACCCTGAGGTGTTTGGCTATTTAGACAGTTCTGGAGCTACAAAAAGTCCAAGGAGAGTACTAAGACCCCACGGGTTGATGGCTCCGAGGACAAGCTTACACAAATCAGGGATGAAGACTTCTGATCACCACATGTGAGAAGTGATCCAAGATGTTGACCAAATGACATCGCTCGGACAGCACAACCCAGGTATAATTCCATGACTGATGAGGATTATGAGGCTGGGGCTTGAGATTCATGGCAATTATTGGTGACCCCTGAATTGAACTCCACAGAATCCACAGGTATAGCAGCAGCAGCATCTGCAACAGAAGAAGAAGAAGGTGTCTCAGAGAGGGAGTTGGCCTTCTTTCTGGGTGGTGGTGAGCTACAGGCTCTAAGAAGCTGCTTTGGTAGCCAGCGTGGTTCTGCATTTCTTCTGTCATCCTCAGATTAGACTGGGTCTGGTCCTTTCCATGCTCCTGTGGGGGGATCCTTCCACATGTCTAAGGCATGTGAATCTTTAATTGTGGAATGCCAATGTCAATCAGCAGCAGATCGATTATTATTATTGAGAATTAAAAAATTTATATTAAAAGGGGCTTGGTTAAATCTATTTGTAGGAGTGTGTGCCACAGATAAATCTGTGGAGAATTCTAACTTCTTGAGCATGTTTTTTAAGGTCCGATGTGTCCTTTCAATAATTCCTTGTCCTTGTGGATTATACGAAATGCCAGTAACATGTTTAATTCTTAGTTTAGAGCAAAACTGTCGAAACTTAGCTCCTGTATACCCTGGGCCATTATCAGTTTTAAGGCTGTTAAGTTTGCCCATAACTGACATGCTTTTTAGCATGTGGGTAATAACATCTTTGGAGGCTTCTCCAGTAAGTGCTTTGGCATGGATAATCCCACTATAGATGTCCACTGTTACATGGACACATTTGAGTTTGCCAAAAGATGGAAAATGTGTTGCATCCATCTTCCATTTATCATTTGGAATTAAGCCTTGATGATTTACTCCTACATGAGGCACTGGAGAAAATGGAGCACATGAGTTACAATCTTTTGACAATCTTTGTAGCTTGCTCTGTAGTAATTTTAAACATCTGGCAAAGTGTGAATGCATTCAAGTGGTGTAAGGCATGTTTTCGGTGGGCCTCGGACACAGAGGGATCTAGGGTTAGGAATACCAGCTATGTAGCAGTGTCTGCTTGGGCATTGCCTTCAGCCAAGTGTCCTTTGAGTCTCAAATATCCTATAAAAAAGGAATCTCTTCTTTAATTAAGGATTGTATCTGAACAAAAAGCTGAGAAGCTATGGAAGTGGTCTTAATATATGGAACTGTCTCTACTAAAGGAATGGAATGGGTTGTATAAGCATTCTCTGTATTCAAAATAAAAATGGCTGTTGGAAACCTCTTAAAAAGCTGAAGCACAGCAAACAATTAAACTAATTGAGCAGACACATAAGGGGATTTTATTGGGAAAGATTGGTCTTGAACGACATAAGCAGCAATTCCATTAGAGGAACCATCTGTAAAAAATGTAATTCCTTCTTTCAGGGGACTATTTGAGGTGACATTGGTAAAAACTAAGGAATGATTCCTCACAAATTGTATTAAAGGGTCATTTGGATAATGGTTATCTATGGAGCCAGCAAATGACCCCAAGCAACACCCCATTCATTGTTAATTTGGAGTGAAAAAATTTACCTGCTCTGAGGTATACGGCACAATGATAGTATCCGGATCTTTCCCAAAATATTGTATGGCTAATTTTTTGGCGTTTAACATTAAGGCAGCTATGGGGGAATAACAGGTGGCAAGAACCTTAACCGGTTTTGACTATAGTGGCCCATTAGGAGGTGTCCTGAAGAGGATTTACTCATTCCCTTTTGCAAAAAACTCCTAGATGGGCATGTGCCGTGGTACATGCAATAAAACTTAAAGGGAGAAAGGGATCATACTGAAGAATAATTTGGGAGTAAATGACATTAGTTATATCAAGGACTCTCCTTTGTGCCTCAGGGCTATAGCAATGCTCAAATTACATGACTCAAAAGAGAATGACAATGAAACCACAACCTGGGAGAAACACTTTCCTGGTAACAGTGTTGCAAAAGCCCGAGGGTTCACTCCATTTTCAGCATATTGGCAAACTCCCACTCGGTAGACACCCAAGCCCCAAAGCCTCACAGACAGCTTTTTCATATGGTGGCTGGACATCCTCCGTGACAGGGCCTGTGGGGATATGTTTGTGTGTGGGGTGGGTGTGAGCAGAAAGGCATTGAGGTGAAAGTCACAGGAAGCAGGGCTAGAGCCACCTGCCCACTCTCTGCACTGGGCCAAAAGGGGCCTGTCTGTCACCCTGGCTTTTCCAGGACCATGAGTCCATAGCAATCCAGGCTGGATATGACCAGGTGGCTGCTGAGTGGACAGGTGGTATTGCCACAGAGCCCTGTGAGGTCACAGAGGGGCAGCCAATCAGGATTCTCCCTATACCTGGACAGCTGCATGGAAAAAGGTGATGAAGCAAGAGTGATGGCTGAGGACACAGTCTACCAAGTTGCTGTGCTGTCACCTGCCTGTTGGTCCAACACCTTCACCACCATGCCTGCGAGGTTCCTGTAATCTGGAGCTCCACACCACCTGTGCAAACTGGCTTACAATCTTATGCATGTCAAAGTACCACAGTGACCCACCCCGCCACACACACTCAGGCACCCCAACACACCCCTTTGGCAACTGCTTGCTACTCCAGGAATCTGAGATTCATGGACAGCTGACTTCTACGGAGGCTGGACATCCTTCCTGGTGGGACCTGTGGGAATGTTTGTTTTTGGGAAGGTGATTTGAGCAGAGTGTGGATGGGGGAAACACCACAGAAAACAACGCTTGAGCCACCTTCTAGTTTTCTGTACCAGGCAAAGAGGGGCCTCACTCTCGCCATGACTTTTCTAGAATGCTGAGTCCATAGCATTCTGGGCTGGTTATTACCAGGCAACTGCTTATTGGAGGGTGGTACAGCCACAGAACCTCGTCTTCCCTGACTGATCAACCCCAGGAGAATACTCCTTTGGTTAAATGTAAAAAGGGAGGCTCAGGCTGTACTTATGGCTCAATGAAAAGTGTTTGTCCTGAAGATAATATTAAGGGTTATGAAAATGATCAGGAGGATTTAACAGAGGAGAAAAAAGATCTTTTAAAATCACAAAAATTTAGAGCAAGAGTTAAGGATGGTGAAAAAGTGCAGACAGCTGAATTGCATGATGGGTGGTCTCCTGCTGTGGGTGATAAGCCTCCTAATAATTTGGTTAAGCAGCGTGAGCCCTTTCCAACTAGACCAGATCCAGCAAAGGTTGGCTATAGAGAGGCAATGCAGCAGACACATAAGGAAGATGATTTTTTCTGTTTTCCTGTTGTCTATGAATGGGATGAGTCTGAACGGGTACTGTTGCCTTATAAGCTTATTAAAGAACTAACATATGATGTCTCTGACTATGGGCCAAACTCCCTCTAAACTATGGCAATGGTGGAGGGACTAGCAGCAAAGTGGATGACTCCCTATGATTGGTTTCAGGTTGCGAAGGCTTGCCTCACAGGAGGAAACTTCCTTTTGTGGAAAATGGAATATGAGGAATTAGCTAATGTAGAGGTGAAGTCTCAGGGATCTGTGAGGCATGGCAAACCTTCTTTTAACTTAGACATACATTTAGGACAGGGTACTCATCTTGGAATTTCAGAACAACTTGCTCTGCCTAAGCAGACATTACAGCTTATCTCCTCTCTGGCACTTTGAGCATGGAAATACCTGCCATCTCCAGATCAAAAGTCTTCAAATTTTGTAAATGTTAAACAGAATCCTGAGAAGCCTTTTGAAGATTTTGTGGCTCGACTCGCCGAAGCAGTGGGCCGGACAGTAATTAACAATACAACTATATATATCAGAGTTAAACAGCTAGCTTTTGAAAATGCTACTCCAACTTGTCAGACCTTAATTCAGCCAGTGAGGACAGATTTGTCAGACTATGTTCGAGCCAGTGCTAAAGTAGCTCCATCTTACATGCAAGGGTTAACAATTGCTGGGGCTCTTCAGGGGCAAACTGCCACTGGAGTCTTAAAGAACATGAGAGGCAATCAAGGAAATCAAAGGAGAAATAATTGTTATTCTTGTGGTGGAGTATGCTATTTTAGCCATAATTATCCCAGCAGAAATTTGTCTCAAAATTTCAGACAGAATACCTAGTCTCTTGTACTTTATAAACAATGTTTGCACAAAATTAACATCTCTTTTAACTCTATCAAAATTTTATCTTTGAATTTTCAAATTTATAACCATTAAGGTGTTGTTTAAGGCATTCCTTTAAAAGTGTGACATTTACAGCAAATATAAACTGGTATAAAAGTAACATCTAACTCACTGTTAAATTTCTTCCAGCTATGGGATGCACCCATGTGCTTTTATCTGCTAGTCTTTATATTTAGATATATAGTCTTTAAAATACTGTTTCCAGTGTTTTCTAAAATGTTCATCATTGCTTCAAGGAATTAAAAACTGATCCTCTATTGGGGGTCCTCCCGTCCCGTGGAAGAAATCACCCAACACTTGAGAGAGTCTCCAAGGCGCTTTTATTCTGGTCTTCCGTTCCGTCTGTTAACTCCATTGTGACTGTTATGACCGTTATGACCGTTATGCTCCAGCCCCTCCCCCGCCAAGCCCCCCGCTTAACTGTCAAACTTGTCCAATCAACTTAAAGATAACCAAGGCACACCAATCAGGGCAAAGGGCCAATCACAGGGCAGGAAATGGTCAGTGCCCCCAACTGCTCCCCCTTCTTGTTTTATTAAGCAAGGGACCGTGACTGTCTTATGTGTTCCGAGTTTGGGCTCCCTTTACCTGTCATGGGCTAACCACGTGGCTAGGAATGTGGCGCCTGTCTGAGGTTGTTGAAGCCATATCGGATACTTACCCGACTCTGGCTACCGGTCCAGCATGCCTAGCCAGACTTCTGGGGATTCTCTGTTGTGAAGGGCAAGCACAGCTTGCATTAGCAGCTGCTGTTACTGCTTCTGACGCTGTATTCAAGGATGAAGCATCCACAGACCCCAAAGAATGATATAAGGCCAAGGCCTCTTATACCAGCCCATTGGTGTGCAAAGCAAAGATCCTTTAGTATGCAATTTGTCCATTGCTTTACTGTGGCAATCTCTACTTTTATGCTATGTATGGCTATAATTTGGGATCTTATTTCCTATGTCAAACTATCGAATCGTATGGACCAGCTTCCACTAAGGGATAGCATAGCGGATAACTCTATGGACAAATTCAATACTCAGGAACCATTGGTAAAAATAGAGGGAGTGACACACATTCCAGGTAGGCTAAGCACACAGGAGGTCCCCATATGATGGAAATAAGTTGTGGAATGCGTACCAGCACCACAGTGCCAGAGCCATTCCAACACTAGTTAAGGGCTCACTTAACTACAGAGCAATTCAAAAGGGTAACATTAGCACTCATAGAAACAATAAACGTAAATGGAGCTTGTACACATACATAAATAGCATTATAGATAACATCAAAACTACAATTAACTTTAACATTTTCTTCCCATATTTTAGAACTATTACTACAATAATTACAATTTCTTATCACTACCTTATCAATAAATGCAAAAGCTGATATATCTGAACACCAACCCCTACTAGTGCAAAGTATCAAGACATTCCAAGACTGAGCAGAAACAGATTGAACAGGGTTACCATGTGTATAGTTATACCCTACAAAGGCAGAATTTGAACAGGTAGGAAATAAATTGGTCACAGCAAGATCAGGTGCTACTCTTTTAGGAGTCACAGTACTTTGACAGCAGTCCATTCTGGGGGCCATTTCCAAGGCCCTAGACAGCGAGGCAATATTTGTTGCACACCTTTTATGGTGCAGTTTTAGCTGGAGATTCTGGCTGTCTCCTCTCGGCATCTGAATGAACATCAGGCTGGTCAGCATCCACCACATCCACAGGTTCATCTTGCTCCGGCTTTTTTATCACTTGCGTCAAATGTTCTGGCACCCACACTGGTCCATCAGAATCCTGCGGAAAAACACAAACTGTTCCTCGTGTCCGTCCTAAGACAGGATGCGGGCCCATCCATTGTTTTGTTAAAACATCCTTTCACATCACCCAATCTTTGCAGGGGCCTGCGCCAACAGTGTGGCGTTCGGCATCAGAATGGCCATTCAAATCCAGAATCAAAAAATTAAAAATATAAGTAACTAAAGCCAATTGATGTTTACGACTTTTGGGATATAGTGTGGCTCCTACTCCCCCTTTTTGTTTTATTAATAATGCTTTGAGAGTTGCATGGGCACGCTCTACCACAGCCTGGCCTGTGGGATTATATGGGATGCCAGTAGAGTGTTTAATTGAAAATTCAGAACAAAACTTATCAAATGCAAGGCAGGTCCATTATCAGTCTTATAACACTGGGGGACTCCCCAGGCTGCAAAAGCCTGAAGGCAGTGAGATATAACATCTTGAACCTTTTCCCCTGTATGAGCTGAGGCATAAAGAACCCCAGAGCAGGTATCAATAGAGACATGAACAAAAGAAAGGCGACCAAAACTGGGAACATGGGTAACATCCATCTGCCATATATGATTAGGCATAAGACCACGGGGATTAACCCCAAAGCAAGTCTGGGATAAAAATGGGACACATTTTTGGCATTGTCTAATAATACAAAAATATGGTCGGATCCAGTTAGTATACCCCAATACCTGCTAGAAATTATTAAGGGTCTTTAAACCATCTATTTTGATTTTTTTTTTTTTTTGCGTTTCCATAAGACTTTCTCACCTTCCTGTATATGTCCTCTGAATTTATCAGTGCCATCAGTCAGGCAAGACTTAACCAATGTCCAGATCCTGACCATTCCTGGAGGAAGGGCTCCTGCTGTTCTGCCCTAGCTAAGTTTCTGTCTAAGTGTTCCCATTGTGGCAGGATCAAAAGATCCTCCTCCAGAAACCATAGGACGATCCTCTTCACAGTTTGCAAAAACAATAGCACTGTCAGCAATTTCTGCAATAAAAGTTGCATGTGCACTGAAAAAGTTAAATTGGCCGTATTTTTAACATTTCTGATCGCCGCTAACCTGCAAACTTGACCGATTGTCAAATGGTGAAATTGATCATTAACTGCGAACTTGAATGGGCGCTAGATCGCAAACCTGAATGGCAGTAAACCACGATCGTCAATGGCGGTAAAACCGCGATCGTGAATGGCGGTAAACCGTGATTGTGAATGGCGGCAAACCGCGATCGTGAATGGCGGTAAACTGCGACACTGAATGGCGGTAAACCGCGACCCTGAATGGCGGTAAACCACGACCCTGAATGGCGGTAAACCGCGACCCTGAATGAATCTGAATAGTCGCAAAACCCAGCTTTAATGGTCACTACCCACGAACTTGACTAACTTGACTCTTTGCTACCCTGCGAACTTGGCTTGTCGCTAACCCACGAACTTGACGTGCACGTCCCCGCTGCTATCAGTGGCTCCCTGAGGTAACCTGAAACCTCAGCTTAAATGGGCCCCCAGCTGCTGCAGCTTGCTGAGCAAAAAGCTCAGTTGTAAACTAATTCCCCGCTCTAAGCGGCTCCCTGAGCGATCTGCTCAGCTTACCTTCCTGGCTTTCACCAGCTGACTTCTATCGATTCACAGTGCCAGTTATCTTCTATCCGAGTCACAGCACCAGATATCTTCTATCCAAGACATGGTACCAAATATCGGGGGTCCGCCCGTCCCGCGGAAGAAATCACCCGACACTTGAGAGAGTCTCCAAGGCACTTTTATTCTGGTCTTCCGTTCTGTCCTTCAACTCCATTGTGACCGTTATGACCGTTATGCTCCAGCCCCTCCCCCACCAAGCCCCCCACTTAACTGTCAAACTTGACCAATCAACTTAAAGATAACCAAGGCACACCAATCAGGGCAAAGGGCTAATCACAGGGCAGGAAATGGTCAGTGACCCAACAATACTCTGTTAGAACAACAAAGTTTTAAAAGCACGTATTATTATAACATCTCCTCTTAACTGTGTCTATATAATTAATGATTAAATTTTTTCTTGTTAGCTCCAGTGAACTCCAGACCTGACTTTGTTGAAGTGTCTCAGAATATAAGATTCTATATTGAAGCAATCTTTGTGTTTTCTGCCCTTCAGCATGTTCACATTGCTTAAGATTGCTATTTCAACTAGATGTTATAAATCTTGACATTCTTTATGCCTTTTAAAAATTCAAAGCTTTACTTAATAAATACAACTGACTAGGCATTTGGATTGTATTAAAGATGCTGTCAGATGCTAAGTGGAACATAATTCTGTTGTATCAAAATACTAATACCATAAAAACATTTTTTTTACAAAAGTCTAATTCAAATTTTTGTATTTCCAAAAGTTCCAGGACAGGTAATGCTTAACAACAAAAAAGCCAGATAATGATAAATGTTTACAGTTTTGTAAATATGTCTAGGCTGTTGACTGCATATCTCTTGGGTTAATTTATATTGCTAAGATAACTAAAATCAGGGTCTTCAATAACGACCATTTTTTTCTCTCAGGGTTTCAATTCAGACTGAGTTATCATTGTTGACTTTTCAATTACTAATTTTTAATGAGTACTGCTATCACCAAGCTTGGCTTGTAAAGGTGCCTTAGTAAATCCTAAATGTATCTGACATGCTCTCTCATGCACTTTGTAACATTTTGGAGGCCTTAGTCAGAGGGTAGTCACCATCCTGTGTTCTGGAGCCTGACTTGCTAGTCTGGGGGAGGCCACCATGATGATTTATGCGTCCCCAGCTGCCAGTCCTGGCTTTCTCACTTGCAGTGCAGGATTTGCACTGACATCTGCCTATATATACAAATACCTCATCATCCAAATGTGCTTGTTTTGAGTACTCATCTGGGACTCAAGAGGGCTGGATACAACTTCTTGAGTCAGTATCCATATGAGACCCTCATTAGCCATTTAAAATTGAATGAGTGTGGTGGTCACCTATGTCTGTCTTGCTGTCAGAATTGTTTTTCCCAGCTAGTTATTGCAAAATGCATTTTTTAATTGTTATTGTACATTATTGTCTGGTTACTAATTCAGAAATGAAATACATTTAACTAACTCTTAAAGTTTTTGTAACAAAATTTATTTAGGGAAAAGTTCTATTTGTCTAATATATGTTCCCTAAGCCATCTTGATAAAATCTTTACCATAATCCACTTTGTATTCTCCTTCATCTATGTTTGTGAACCATCTGAATAACCATGCAAACTTATTTTACTACAAACAACATGTTATTCTAACCAATTTATTATTTCAAAATAATGTTTAAATATCTTAGATAATTACAGAAACTACTTTATTGTGCTGCCCTTAGTTAATATTGCTTTTTGATTCACGTCATGTAAATCTCAGACTATCATTGAAAATGTTTGTCATCCATATGTTTGTGCTCAAGTTCGCTTAATAACCAGGTCTCTCACAGTATATTCTCACTGTCTTTTCAATGTACAATTTAAGCCTGTATCTTTATTTTAAATTTGTTATTTAATAATTTTCACACGATATTCTTACTAAGTGTGATTAGCTTTCTGTTCACTTCTCTTCTACTTCCTCTTTAAAAACTCCAAAAGGCCTCTCAGAATATACAGGTAGATCTCAAGAATTTATGTAGGTAAGGCTATTTTATAAGCCTGACATCCCAAAGACTGTCTTTACAGCACAATTTCCCAAAGGCCCAGAGGAAGAGTACTGACCTAGGTACTGGGAGGAACCCTGGTGCTATGTCTCATTCTTGCCTTCCCCTGGCCAAAACAACAGAAAATGTTTCACTAGTCTCAGTGCTATCCTTGCTGAGATCAATGGACACTTCCACCAGGAAATGTTTTAAAGGCCAAGTTTTGCATGGATCAAGACCTGCCATGAGGACACACCACGTGTACATCTGCTGACTACCATCTACCATTTAAAACATCCCCACGCATGACTCAAGCTACTTCCAAAAGGACTGCTGATAAATAACATTCTTCCCTTACAAGACGGAGCCTTAAGCTCCCTCTCACTTTCCAGAGATGGCTCTGTATATGCTCTAACTTGTACAAAATGTGTTGTCACTAATTGTCATAATTCTAAGCGGATACCTAGTGTTTTTGGTGTCTTGAGAAGGCCCTCATATGAGATGTTATGATGCTGCTTGTTATGCACTGGAATTGTTTTCAACAACTTTGTCCATGCTTTGTGGTTTATCTTTGGACCTCACCACATTTGTTTCCATTATTGGACCTCTTACAGCTGGTGCAATAAGTTCATAGAAAAATATTGTTAGATTTAGAGCCCAAAATTGGTGCATTAGAAGAAGCAGATATTTATATTGACAATGAAACTTAACAATTAAAAACCAGATTTGGTACCACTTGTCATAGTGCTTGCAGATGAATTTGTGTCACTCCTCTCCCTTATAATGACTTTCAGGTCTCTTGGAGTGATGTTAAAACTCAGTTCAATGGTGTATGGAATGACACATCTACTAGCCTTAGCATTCAGGTATTACATGCCCAGATTTCTGCAATTTCTCACTCTCATCTTCAAGCTCTCTCTGCAGGAAGTGTTACTAATCAATTCTTACAATCTCTTTTGTTGTTTATTTCTAATAAGACCTCTACTCATTTTTTATAATTTAGGAATCACACTAATTGGTCTTCTTTTTGTATTGTTTTTTGTACCAGTAATCCTCCGACATTTGAGCTCCATGATTCAAGCCACTTGCAGGGAACTATGCACCCCAACATAATAATAAAGGGGAGTTGTTGGGTTCTGTGCAATGGATGTAGCAGAGATGAAGGTGTGAAGGGTATTTTTTCATTTCAGGCAGGGCCGCAAGCAACTTTCCACTGTTTGGCAGTGCACTACTGGCAGAAGTCTCTACAACCACCTGAATGCAGCTCCACCTTCATTTGCATAAACACCAGACCACCCTGTGAAAGAATTTTAATCCATCCAGGCATTTGGTTGCTACTGTGAGGTTGCCTTTTTAATCAATGTTAGCTTGGAGGTTATCCTGCAAAAGGGCTTTCTAGTATTCCTACAGTCTTGGCGGTCCCCATTGACCTTATGCTATTCAAGCGACCTATAATTAGGCTTTTATTCTTTCCTCATTCTTTAGATTCCCTCTTTCTTTGTGATACAAGATTGAGCTGCAGGATAAGAATTGTAACAGGAACTTTATGGCTGCTAGACAAAACTAATGGCAGAATTATCCATAGAAATTCCCAACTAAGCCATGACATAAAAGGTCTGAGCCACAGTTTGGCTGATTTTGTGCAAATAAAGCAGACAGCTTTCCCACATTGTTCATTATGAGCATGAAGTCCTAGTGGTCCCTCTCTCTTTGTGTCTCATCCAAGCACGCTTCTTGAATACAGAACTCAGCTGGAGATGCACTCCAGCATGAGCCTCCTGCCCACTTTCTGGACCAGGCCAAAGTGACCTGTCTGTTGCCATGGCTTTTCTAGAATGCTGAGGCCATAGCATTCTGGGCCAAGTATGAGGAGATGCTACTGAGTGGACAGCTTTTAGGGACACAGAGCTGTGTGAGGTCACAGAGGGACAAACAATTGGGATGCTACCTGATCGTGGACAGCCACATGGGAAAAGGTGAGTGAAGCAAGAGTGAGGGCTGAGGTCGAAGTCTACCAAAGTTGCTTTGCTGTCACCTACCTGCCTGTTGGTCCAACTCATCCACCCCCATGCTTGTAAGATTCCTAGCATCTGAATTCCACACCACCTGTGCCAACTGACTTACAAATCCTAGGGGTGTCAATCTGCTACAATGGCCCACCCCCACACACAAACATTCACACAGGCACCCCAATATGACCCTTTGGGCAACTGCTTGCTACTCCAGGAATCTGAGATGCACAACAGCTCTAGCATGTATCTGTCCCCATAGTAGGCCCTCACTGAGCAGGGTGCCCACTTATAAAAAATGACAACCCCAACACAGTGTCAAACCATATTTGTGGGTCCCCGTTCTACCTAGATTATTGTGGTCTCTATAGTGGCTCAAGGACTCTCCATTGTGGCTCAGGGCTATGGCCATCCTCTGCCGAAGTGACTCTAAAGAGAATGAAACCACAAGCCAGGAGAAACACTTTCCCAGTAACATTGTTGCAAAAGCCCTGGGCTTCAAATGTTTTCAGCATATTGGCACACTGCCACTCGGTAGACACGCAAGCCCCATATACCGATGAACAGCTGGCTTCCATGGAGGATGATGAGGATGTGTGTCTGAGGGCATGTTTGAGTGTTTCTCTGTGTCCATGTGTGTGTGTAGAGGGGGTTGAGCAGAGGGGCATTAGTGTAAAGACCACAATAAGCAGAGCTTGAGCCACCTCCTCACTTTCTGCACCAGGCCAAATGGGGCTTTTCTGTTGCCATGGCTTTCCTAAAATGCTGAGGTGATAGCATTCCTGGCTGGTTATGACCAGGCAGCTTGTGAGTGAATGGCTGATACGGCCACAGAGCCCTGTGAGGTCACAGATGTGCAGCCAATCGGGATGCTCCCTGTACATGGACAGCTGCATGGGCTTAGGTTAGTGAAGCAAGAGTGAGGGCTGAGGTCTCGGTACACCAAATTTGCTGTTCTGTCACCTGCCTGTTGTTCCTACTCATCCACCCCCATGCTTGTGAGATTCCTGTCATCTGGAGCTCTGCACCACCTGTGGCAGTGGGCTTACAATCCTATGGGTGTCAAACAGCTACTTCAGTGCACCTCCACATACACACTCACACAGGCTCCCTAATATGCCCCTTCGGCAACTACTTGTGTTGCAGTATAGGTAAATGCTATGATAGTATATTATATTACTAAAACAGAATGCTTCCATTGGGCAGTGTCAGATTCCCTTGTGCTGAAGAAACTGATTCTTTGCTAGGCCAGGAGGCGTCAGGACTTTGGGAGGATTGCGCTTTAGCGATAAATCATTCTTTACTGCCTTGCAACTTTGTGGACCCAGGTGCTGGTGGGCAGGGAAGCAGTTCTTCTTTTGTCCAAGGAACAGGAGGAAGATAAGGGTGTGAGAATGGGATGATAGTGGGCATGGGAATGGAACAGGCTGCCTGTGCCCAGAAGGCCATAAATACGAACATGTCTAAGGTTGTTACTTTTGATGTATTTCCCAGCCCCAAAGGGCCTATATAAGCTTCTGTCTTGGGCTGTTTGGGGTCCTACCTCCAGGCTTGGCTGTCCTGTGTACCCCAAGTGTATTTTCGCAACAGTATGCTGGTGCAATAAACTCTGTTTGCTGTTTGCATTACCAGCATGACTCTTTGTCATTCTCTGGGGGTTGACTAGCTCGCACCCTGACGTCTGAGGGGCTTTAGCCTGGACTCTAACGTTTGGAGGCCCCAGTGAGATTGCCGATCCCCTTTTAGAGCAACCAAACAGTAGACTGGTATCAGAGTTAAGTATTCTTGGAGGAATCGGGTTAGACCTGATTGGAAGCAAGAGGCTTCAGGGGAGCAACTGAGGCCCCAGGAACCACAGAGGAACTTGATTTCCCCCAAGCTCCAGGCATGGTGGTGGGATTTGATTACCCCAGAGAAGAGCAAGGAAGCTCCAGGTGCTGCAGTGGGACTTGATCACCCTGGAGAGCAGTGATGGAAGTTCCATTGAAGCCAGGGAGGCTTCAGGAGAGCGATCAATGCTCCAGTGATGAAGCTTTAGGGTAGCCGTCTTCAGTGACCGTGGTGGGACTTGGCCATCCCATTAAAAATCATAGAAACAACCTCCAGTGCAGGAGCAGGATTTCACATAGTAGAAGGCATTGTGCTCACTGATTGTAGGCAATGCAGGTGGATGCCATTTGGAGCACTCCTGAGTAAGGGTCCGAATCTTGAGAGTGGTGAGTGTTCGGAAAAGTGCATTAAAGGAAAGGTTAAGTGAGTGGTATTGTTGTGAAACTTTATGAGGTTGCAATATTGTTCGTTGTGTTCTATGTTTTTCTACCTGTCTTAATTAATTGTAGTAAGGAAAAATGGGGCAGAATTTAGTCACCCCCAAGTCCTACTTCTGAGACTTTTTACAGAGATCCAGAAGAGGGCTCGCGACATGGGCTTGGAGATTAAGAAGGTAAGTTGAACTCCCTCTGCTCTGTGAAATGCCCCAAATTTGGGGTTGGCTGGCCCCCTGAAGGGTCATATAGCCATGACCTGGTTTCTAAGACCAAGGCAGTTATACCCAGACCTGGGAAAGTGGGACATCCAGACCAGACTCCGTATATTCTCTGGTGGCAAGATTTAGTAGAGGACCCTACTAATTGGCTTAGACATTTCCTTCCAGGATCCCCAGACGGGGGAACGCTAACTGTAACCTTGGTGCTTCCTGCCTTAGTTGTCCAGGACTCACAGGTCAAACCAATAAGGGGGTACAGACTGCTGCCCAAAAGAAGCCGGTCTTCCAGGAAGACCCCAGACTCTATCCTTCTCTAATAGATTTGGATTTTAATGTCACCCAGTGGGGCAAGAATCCGCTTCCATATGAGTCCCACTGCTTGCCCTGGAGGCTGACTCTTCCTTAGCCTGAGTCCCCCACAAACCCGTGCTCCCAGGATGGGCTGCTGCAGATGGCAACCGAGAGCTCCTCCTGGCACAGCTGGCTGCAGGAGCAGCCATGCCACTTCTGGCACTGCCACTAGAGCTTGGGAGGAATTTGAGACCTCGCTGCCAGAAAGAAGAAAACTGTAAGTGGCCCAGTTCCTCACGCGATTCAGTCCCATTGTTGCCTGTGCACACCATTGGGCAGACAGGACCTGTGGGAGGCTAAATTTATCAGTATTGGCCCTTTTCCTCCAGTGTCCTCTATAACTGGAAGACCCCAAGCATTAACTGATCTGGTGGAATCGATCATGGACACTTACAGGCCCACGTTGGATGATTGCCAGCAGCTGCTCAGGATGCTGTTCACCACAGAAGAGAGGGAATGTATCCTGAATGAAGCTCAAAAAAATGTGAACGGGGGAAAATGGCAGACCCACAACCCTCCAGAATATCATTGACGACCCCTTCCTCTTGCGAGCAACCAGACTGGGACTTCGAGACCCTATAAGGTAGGGAGCATCTCCTGGCTTATCACCAGACTCTTGTGGCAGGTCTCAGGGCAACAGCACGGTGACCCACAAATTTGGCCAAGGAAGTAACTGACAGTCGGGGCAGCTACTCTATGTACTCACTGTCTCTGGCTGATGAGCACCACCTCTTTCACAAACCCCTAGCTGCCTGGGATAAGGACATAGAGTACTTTGTTAATGCCTGCCCTCAGGTCTGGGCCAAGATTGCAGGAATGAGATTGGCATCACACCTGTCCCCAGTGGTGGTAGAACTTAAAGCCAATGCACAACCCATACGGGCAAAGCAGTACCCTATGCCAGTTGAGGCTTGCCAAGGCATCGTGCCCCACATTAACCGGTTGAGAGTAGCTGGTGTTCTAAAGGCCATCACTCTCCATAGAACACGCCATTGCTCCCAGTGAAAAAGCCAAATGGGCAGGACTATTGCCCAGTCCAAGATTTGAGGAGAGTGAATGAGAAACTGGAAGATATTCATCCCACAGTGCCTAATCCATATACTCTTCTGAGTCACCTCCTTCCTTTGCATGATTGTTATACTACCCTTGATCTGAAGAATGCCTTCTTCAACATAGCCCTGGCCCCAGTAAGCCAGCCGATATTCGCTTTTGAGTGGTGTGAAGTAGGCAAGACTGATCAGCTGACCTTGATTCAGCTCCCCCAAAGATTCAAAAGCTCACCCACCCTTTTTAATGAAGCACTTAGCCAGGACCTAGAACCATATAGGTAGGCACAACCCCCAGTAATTCTGCTGCAAAATGTAGATGATTTCCTCCTCGCCACTCGGACTATGGAAGATTGCCAGAAGGCTACTAGAGACTTGCTCAAAGAGCTGGGAAGATTGGATTATTGGGTCAGTGCAAAGAAGGCTCTGATCTGCAAACAATTAGTAACCTATCTGGGATAAAGACTCAAGGAGGGGCTCACTGCCTAACAGAAGCCATGAAAGAAGCTATTCTCAGAATTCCCGCGCCCACTTCCCCAAGAGAGGTGAGAGAATCCTTGGGGTCAACAGGTTATTGCAGACTCTGGATACCGAGTTATGCAGAGTTGGCTAGGCCCCTGTGTGAAGCTGTGAAAGAGCAAAAGGACTAGGAGCTGCTGGGGAGACACCAGCAAGCCTTTGAAGAACTGAGGGCCGCCCTCCTTAAAGCCACAGCCCTGACACTCCCTAACCAGTTAAAACCATTTATCCTCTTCGTGGATGAGAGAATGGGGATTGAAAAAGGAGTCCTAACCCAACAGCTGAGCCCATGGAAGAGACCAGTAGCTTATCTATCAAAGAAGCTTGATCATGTGGCTGCTGGTTGGCCACCATGTCTCCATGTCATAGCTGCTATTGTGTTCATGGTACAAGATGCAAACTGATTTTGGCCAGAACTTAAAGATCATAGCTCCTCATGCTGTAGGGGGAATCCTGAGACAACCCCCTGGTAAATAGATGAGCAATGCAAGGCTCACTCACTATTAGAGGCTCTTACTAGATTCGCCCAGAATTGTGTTCCTCGAACCAGCCATCTTGAATCCCGCCACCTTGCTGCCTAACTCGGACATGGAGACCCCCCTCACGACTGCCATGAGATCCTGTCAGAAGTCACTCAAGCTCATCATGATCTCCTGTACATGCCCTTGCCTAACAGTGACTTGACCTGGTACACAGACAGCAGTAGCTTTGTGAAGAATAGTGTGCAAGGGGGGGGGGGGGCAGCGGTGGTCAACCACAACGGAGAAATAGTCTGGAGCTGAGCCCTTCCCCCAGGGACTTTAGCACAAAAGGCAGAGGTAATTGCACTGGCTGAGGCTCTCAAAAGAGTGGAAGGGAGACAGGTGACTGTTTACACAGACAGCCGGTATGCCTTCGGTACTGTGCATGTTCACTGTGTTATATACAAAGAGCGAGGCTTCATGACAGCGGAGGTGAGGGAGCTGCGAAACCTGGCAGAAATACAACACCTGCTTGCAGCTGTAGAGAAATCAAGGGCGGCTGCCATAGGGCACATACCCGGTCATCAGTCCATAAACACTGCTGAGGCAGTGGGGAACCACCGTGCAGATGAAGAAGCAAAAAGAGTGGCCATGGCTGTTGGAGACTTAAGGAGCAAGGAGGAAGAAGCTGTCCAGATAGCAGCAATAGATACACCAATACCAGAGCTCCTTGCCTTGCCACCCCAGCCTAGCTACACCTCAGAAGATTTAGAGTGGATCCAACGCCAACACCTCCAGGAGACCAGGTCGGACAATTGGTGCAGAGACTCAGAGGGAAGACTGCTTTTACCTGTAAACCTGGGGAAATTTTTTTTATCACCAACTTAAATGAAGCCACCCACTTGGGGTAGAGGAAACTGCTGGATCTATTCAACACTGCCTCCCTCAGGTTTCCACATCAAAACTCTGAGGCCTAATTAATAGTGGCATGGTGTGCAGGATACCAGGCAATGAAACTAGCAAAAGGGGATTACCACATACAGGTACTCAGGTTTGGGCGGCGGGAAACAGGACATAAATGGGAAGTAGACTTTACAGAGGTAAGGCCAGGTGTCGGGGTCCCTTGGTCAGCAAGTCAAACCCAGACACTTGTTGTCTTTGTAGAACCTTTATTGTGGAGTCAACACAGCAAAGGCGGTGCACAGCGGCCGCCACACAGTGGCTGCTTGCAGCTGCCACCATGCAGCCGCCACATCACGAGGCACGCCATGAAGCTACACCTTGGCGAGGTGCGCGCTTTCCCTCCCTACTCCTCCCATTTCTCTGGCTCCCTTTTATTGGGTAACACGGCCAATCAACGTACAGGTCACCTCTGCATGCAGCAGCAGGCCAATCCTCACTCAGATCACGCTCTGACCACGTGCCAGTCACGCACTCCTGGGACAATCACAGTAGACTTCCTGAGACTTGTTTTTTCTACCACAGCAGGAAGCAGCAGTTCAGCGCCATCATTCTAGGGTGTGGGCTGCAGGCTCCCTACAACTCCTTTTTTTTGGTTTTATTGATCATGGGACCGTGCCTGTCTTAGGTATTCCAGAGTGGGCTCTCCTTACCCGTTATCAGCTAACAACCTGCCTCGTGGTGCCTGGCTTAGGTTGGTAGAGCCTTACCGGATATTTACTGGTAGTCACTACCAGTCCATCATGTTAAGCCATACCTCAGGGGATTCTTGTGTAGTCAAGGCCATGACAACCTGCACTAACAGTGCCTGTTGCTGCTGTTGTTGCTGAATGCATCTGCATAGAGTGCAAATGGCCCAGGCTATCAGATCATCACAAGCATGCATAAGCCAAACATTCCAGCCCACTGATAGCAAAGGATAAACCCTTTAACAACCAATTAGTCCATGATTCCACAGAAGCAATTTCCACCTCGGTAGCATTAATGCTAAGAGTTCGTGTCCGCAATTCGGCAGTCAAATTATCACAAAGAACAGACATTGGATATGATAAATGGTACATAAAACCCAAGCATTCCAAGGCCTGGATGTTACTGATTGTACTGGGTCCTCATAAGAAAAAATTGTATCCCAGGAAGGTGTCATTGGTATAAGTCAGAAACAGATTGGACAAGTTCAGGCCAGGAGCCACCCTATAGGGAGTGGCAGTTCTCTGGAAGCCAGTCCACTCTGGTGGCCATGACCATTGGCCCATACAACGAGGGAGGAGCTGACAAACTCCAGTCGCAGAATGGTTCCCGCATTGCTAGCACGGGCATAAAAGTGGGGTACCTGACTAGTCAGGAGATGTGCCCATCTTCCTGAGCTATTCCCCTAAAATCGTCCAATGGTCTGGTTCGCCAGTAGGATAAAAATGTCTTGTCCCATTTGCCCATGGCCAGCTTTGAAAGCAAACCGATCCATGCAATTGAATTGTCCAGTTCATGGATGGCACTGTGGTGTTGTCCAGGGGCACCACCAGTAGTCCAATTCTCACGTTGGTGTTGAAGAATGGGGGCAGCATTGATGAACTATTGGTCACCAGTAATGGCATTGGCCATGCCTTCACGATTGCCCATAGTTGAAGCTGTTGGCTCAGTGTTCTGGGAGGCAGCAGCGTTACCCACAGGATCACCGACCAGAGCGTCCAAGGCTTCATCTTGGATGTTGTCCAGCATGGAGGCTCTCACCACTCTTGTTAGGCACTCTGGTATCCACAGAGGGGCTTCTGAATCCTGCAGAGAAACAGAAACTGCACCTCGCGTCCGCCTCAACACCGGATGCGGGCCCTTCCACTGTTTAGTTAACACATCCTTCCATATCACTTGTTCCTGAGTAATGCCACAACCCAGGGTGTGGCGTTTGGCAGCGGACCGGCCATCCAAATTTAACATCAAAAAATTATAAATATAAATGACAAGGGCCAACTGATGCTTGGGACTATTGGGATAAAGAATGGCTCCTAATCCCCCTTTTTGTTTTATTAGTAGATTTTTGAGAGTGGAATGAGCACGCTCCACTACGGCTTTATCTGTGGGATTATAGGGTATGCCAGTGGAATGTGTAATGCCAAATTCTGTACAAAAAGTGGCAAAGGCCTTTGCCATATAAGCAGGGCCATTATCCCTTTTCAATATACGGGGCAAGCCCCAAGTGGCAAAAGCATGCAAACAGTGCAAGATAACATCCTGTACCTTCTTCCCTGTATGGGCCAAGGAGAACAGGACTCCCGAGCAGATATTCAATGGAGACATGAACAAAGGATAAACGACCAAAGATGGGAATATGAGTAACATCCATCTGCCACACGACTGGGTAACAAACCACATGGATTCATACCAACATGAGGTTGAGAAAGAAAAGGAGCACAAGATTGATATTCTCTAACTAAAGACTGAGCTGTCTCCCGAGCAATAGAAAAACGCTTCATTAGGGTGTGGGCACTAACATGCCAGCACTGATGGAAACACTGGGCTTCTTCTTCCACCAAAAGTGCCAATAAAAACTGAGAGGCAGCATCACCCATAGTATTGCCCTGGGCCAGGGGCCCAGGTAGAGCAAAATGGACACGAATAAAACCAATAAATAAATAAAACCAATATAGAGGGTATTTTTTCGGGATAACAAAAGCTGTCGAACCTGGAACAGAGCTTCATGGATGGTGGGGTGTGATAAAACATTCTACCAGCTCCAAGCGCTTCAAAGCATTCACCACCTACAGGCTATCAGACAAAAGATTCAATTGTTCTTTCCTGACTTATCTGCTAGGCAGGATCTAATGAGCGTCCAGAAACCTATAGTCGCCAGTGTTAGAGGTTTATGCTGATCCGTTCAGGATAAGTCTCAACTTAAATGCTTCCACTGCAGCAGCATTAGGAGTTTCTCCTCTAGAAACCAGGGAGTGTGCCGCTGTACTATCTGCAAAAATGAAAATGTCTGTACCTTTACCTGCATTCCATTCTTCTTCAGTAGCTTCTGCAGTAAACACTGCATGTGTACTGAAGAAGTTGAATTAACCATATTGTCACCACTTTTGATGAGCTTACACTTGTCTCTATCCCGCGAACCTAGCATATGCTTCCTGCTCAAGGCGGCTCCCTGAGTCTCTGCTCAGCTCTGTTTCACACTCCCCACTTCTGCGGCTCCCTGGGCTCTTATCCTCAACCATGGCTTACCTGTAGTTACACTTACCTATCCGAGGCATGGCACCAGATGTTGGGGTCCCTTGGCCAGCAAGTCAAACCCAGACTCTCATTGTCTTTGTGGAACCTTTATTGTAGAGACAACATAGCAAAACTGGTGCGCAGCGGCCGCCATGCAGATGCCGCATGGCGAGGTGCGCTCTCTCCCTCTCTACTCCTCCCATTTCTCTGGCTCCCTTATATTAGGTAACAGGGCCAATCAACGTAAAGGTCACCTCTGCATGCAGCGGGCAGGCTAATCCTAACGCAGATCACGCTCTGTCCACGTGCCATCCATGCACCCCTGGGACAATCACATTAGACTTCCTGGACTTGTTTTTTCTACCATAGCAGGAAACAGCAGTTCGGCACCATCCATCTAGGGTGTAGGCTGCAGGCTCCCTACAGCCAGGAAAGTTTGGGTACCAGTATCTACTAGTCTTTGTAGGCACATTTTAGTGGGTAGAAGCATTCCCTACTAAGAAAGAAATCAGTCAGCTGGTGGCTAAAATATTGTTTGAGGAAATTTTGCTTCTATATTGGGTTCCAGTTATGCTAGCGTCGGACAATGGCCCCGCTTTCATTAATAAAGTCCTTAAAGGGCTGGCCTAAGCCATGGGAACAAATTGGAAGCTGCATTGTGAATACCATCCACAGAGCTCAGGGCAAGTAGAAAGAATGAACAGAACCATTAAAGAGACCTTATCTAAATTGGCCTCTGCGACTGGCAGAGACTGGGTGACTCTCCTTCCCTCCACCATCTTCCAAGTTCAGAATTCTCCTTATGTGCACAGATTGACCCCATTCGAAATTATGTACAGGGCTCTGCCCCCTATTGTCCAATGATCTCTCTCTATGGATAAGACCAAAGTGGCTCCAAATTACTTGGCCAGCATGCAGGCATTGATTACAGTGCAGCAAGAGATTTGGGCTCTCCTGCAGGCTTATTATGAAAAGAATGAGTATCTGTTACTGGAGCATGGCATTGTCCCAGGGGACTAGGTCTGGGTATGACATCATTGAGCCAAAACTCTTGAGTCACGATGGGAAGGCCCTTATGTTGTACTTTTTACTGACACATCTGCCCTAAAGTTCGATGGAGTTGGACCATGTGTGCATTACTCACACGTACAAAATGCCACAGCTCCATCCCGTGAGCTGGAGACCAGCTCCTCATGGAAAGCACAACAGAAAGCCAGCAACCCACTAAGACTCAAGCTGGTGAAAAACTCTGAGGCAAGCATTCAGTCTACATGTCCCTCAGACTCATGTTCAGAGTCCTTGCAGCCTTAGTTGGAGAGACTACCGCTGACAATCCACATCACCCTTATAATATCACCTGGAAACTGAGAAGGCCCCACTCATGAGGTTCTTGCCTGGAAGTCAGCCTTACAGCCTCTAAACTCTTGGTGGCCAGATTTATACTTCAGCTTGAGAGACTTGACCACAAAGAAATGGTCCTCGAACAATGTACGTGTGGCAGGTTTGTATGTTTGCCCTGAATCCACATGAAAGACTTACAGTACATGTGGGGCTGTGAATGACTATTACTGTAGGAGTTGGGTCTATGTAACTTCTAATGATGGGCCCCGGAAGTGGGCCATTGCTAAGTCGGATGTAATCCAATTCTTTTGTTCACCTCTTGACATGGGAAATGTGGTGTTCACCTCATTGGCTTAAGTGGCTTAAAAATTCGAGCAGGGGGTACTTGACAGGGGCGCCTGTACCGGACGGAACCCTGCCGGATTCTCAGGCACAGCTCCCGTCACAAGACGGGGGCAGAGGCCCAGGCCTTCTCCTAGCCCAGGAGCACCTAAAGCCCCCTTGTGTGTAAGTACCCGCGGAGGATGTCTGCGAGCTGGGGGTAAATACCTGGCTCTCCCCTGTCCCTGCCAGCCAATAGCTGGTGGCAGGACAGGTAGGGCGGGTCCAGTCTCAGGACAAGGGGCAGGCTTAACCCCCCCATCAAGGTGGCACTTGTGGGTTCGCCTCTGCCAGATGGACCCTTGCCGGGGTCTCAGCCACAGCCCCCGTCGCAAGACGGGGGCAGAGGCCCAGGCCTTGAGCAACCAGTGCACCACGTGGTGCCAAGGTCTGCCTGCTGGCCCCCCAGCGGCGAGCTCTGGGGTTTTTGACGTTATGAAATAGCTGCTTTGGGACACCCAAAAGTAAAACCAGTGTTTGCGCAGGTTAGACACTAATTTCTGGTGATTCCCAGGAACCGGGACATGAAACCTTAATGTAAATGTGAGACTGAGAGCTGGATGTTCGGACTAAGGAAGCCTTAGTCCACAAACATTATTGGAACACAGGGTGCAGCACAGGACATGCCCAGCTTGGTTTTCGCTCCAACTGGTCCACATTAAGCACAGAGTTGGGCCACGGTGTCTAATTCAGTGGTCATGACAGGTGGATGGGGCTGCGGCAGGGTCTGGATACAGTTGTTGTCTCCCTTGGCACAAGTGTGGACTGGAAAAAGATGTACTGGGCCAGGCCAGACCGTAACACCTTCTGGTGCTTTGGAGTACCAGGGTGGATGTGGGACAGACTAGGCTAGGTCCCAACCTCAACTGAGCCATATACGAGCTATATGGGGGCGTGGAAGACCGTGGCTGGGCTGAAACACTCTACAGCAAGAACCAGGACGGCATGATAGCCAGTTAGGAAAGGCCACTGTTCCTGCTAGGAAAAGAGGCGAACTGGCACATAGACCCCCTGCCATGCGTGAAATCTGGCACGTGGAGGGGTTCTGATGGAACCGCTCAGGCAACTCCTCTGGCAGGACACAGACACTGCAGGTCAGTTCAAGGAACATGGAAGGTAACAGCCAAGAGGTCATAGAAAGTGTCCCATTGGCATGCATTTGGCATGGGTCAGGGGCAGACCAGGCTGAATCTGTTCATGTCATCCACTGGTAAATCTGTTCGCCAGAACGGAGTGTGGGTTGAATCAGGTCCGGTCATGACAAAAGCAACACAGAAGTTGGAATGCCAAGGTGAGGTAGCCTGAGCTGGATGCAACCGCAGCACCCAACCAACACACGTGAGAACCAGGAAAGGAGGAGGCAGAGCTGACAGGGGAATAAGGGGAGGTTCCCTAGCATAACAGCAACTTACACTGAGGATTGTGAGCTGGGTAGGGGGTAGACAAGACCAGGCAGGGACACAGCACCTGTGCACCTTATGTGGACCAGATTGGGTGAAAACCAGGCTGGGCTGACTATTCCCACTGGTGCAAGCTACAATCATAGTTGGTGAGGGTTGTTGGGGCTTAGTTGTAGCATCAGCTGGTGGAAGCTGGTACAAAGGGTTAGACACGTTGAGTTGAACCACAGGGCCAACTGGAGAGGGCACAACTGGAATGGGAGCGACCTGGGAGGGAAATAGTGGGCTCCTCCCTCGTGGGTCATCACCTTCCACGGGAGGGCATGGGAACTAGGACAGGGGCTGGGGTGGCTAGACAGACACCCAACAATATCCGTTAGGGACGGTAGGAGGAGATGGTTGGATGGAAGTAGGTTGCAACACCTGTTGGCAAGTATATGAACAGAACGGTATTTGCGAAAGATTGGGCTAGTATGTCATACATACTGGCAAACCAGGGTAGGGGGTAAGCCTGGTTGGGGTTACTGTGGGCCGCCCTGACTGGGCTGCAACTCCTACTGGTATGTGCGAGGGACAAGTGCATCCAGGGAGGAACCAGGCCGGACTGCAAGAGGACACGGGTGGAGACAGAACAGACCCAGCAACTGCAACCACCACCTGATCAGGGCAATGGACTGTGCCGGGCCCTATGCTACTAGAACATGCAGGAATCTGGACTGGGAATACCTCAAAATTTCTTCGAGGCTCTCCCCATTCGAGACACTGGACTTAGAGTCCTAACCAAGGAAAGACAGAACAAGTCAAGCAACAACCTCAGCTATCTGTTGGCAGCAAAATACTGGGCAAATGGAGACTCTAGAAGGGTCTGTGTCAATCAATGGACTCTTCAACCACCACATCGTGCTTGGAGTGGCGAGACTGGTAGCGACCCATGAATGGTGAACTATTGGAACCACTTGATCGAGTATCTCAGAGCATGCCCAACATCCGGGAATTAGGGTGGGTGCGAAACTGGTTGGGGCTTCTTCCTCTATATCCCCCTTTAGGCCTTGAACCTTTTTTACCCCAATTAAATTTGTAAAGATAGTCAAAATTTAACAAAAAAAAAAAAAAGAATTCGAGCAGGGCCAGTTGAAGTGGCACAGTGGTTAAGGTCCTCGCCTTGCACACCTGGGATCCCATATGGGCACCAGTCCTAATTCTTGTTCCCATCCAGCTTCCCATCCAGCTCCCTGCCTGTGACCCAGAAAGGCAGTTGAGGATGGCCCAAAGCTTTGGGACCCTGCACCCGCATGGGAGACCCAGAAGAGGCACCTGGCTGTGGATCGGCATAGCATAGGCCATTGTGCTCACTGGGGGAGTGAATCATCAGACGGAAGATCTTCCTCTCTGTCTCTCCTCTCTGTATATCCACCTTTCCAATGAAAATAAAAATAAGTCTTTAAAAAAAAAGTATTCACGTGGCAAATCCCCATGTGACTTAGATTCAGATTCACTGAGCTAGGGAAGAGAGATAGGAGGTGGAAATCCGGACTGACCTGGGGTGTTGTGTTATATCACGCATACGCCCGCAAACCCAGTGGAACCCTCCTTGTGTTCCAGACAGTGGAGCCCATTACCTCACTTTCTTATTCCAGCAGCCCTCCTTACACCCTCCTTCCTTCCTTGCAACATCCCCACTGTTGAAGAGGAGCAGACTAAAGCTTCCCTTCTCCCAATCTGGGGCCAAGGGAAGAATGAGCCTCTGTGGAAGCTAATCTAAACATTACTAGACCTGACCTAACCCAGAAATGTTGGTTACCCCCCCATTTTACAAGGCTATCAGTGTCAACTCTAGCTGGAGCTATTCACCAGTAGTCCCAACTAAATGGGTTGAAAGGAGTACCCCTCTGACTATAGCCCAAGTTAGTGGACGGGGATCCTGCATTGGCACTGTCCCTAAAGACAAGCACAGACTTTGCTCCTCAATAGCCATCCTTGTTGGTTCCGTTAAAACTGATTGGTTATCTCCCACCTCAGGGGGTTGGTGGTTTTGCTCTCACACTGGATTAACCCAGCATGTATCTAATGCTGTTTTTAATGCAACTACTGAGTTTTGTGTTATTGTGACATTTCTTCCTCATGGCCTGTATCACAGAGAATGATGTACACTAACACTGGGAACCTGACTCTGTCCTGAGGTTTAAGAGAGAGCCCATGACTGTTCTGACCATAGCTCCCCTGTTAGGTCTAGGACTGGCGAGCACAGGAACAGGATTTGCATCCTTAATCACCCAGACCAGAGAGATCAACTCCTTACGGACAGCAATCGATGTAGAACTGGAGTACATAGAACAATCTATTAGCCATTTAGAGAAATCATTCAACTCCTTATCTGAGGTTGTCCTTCAGAATCATAGGGGGTTGGACCTAGTATTTCTAAGGCAAGGCGGTCTTGACATAGCACTGGGAGAGGACTGTTGCTTCTATGTGGACCACACTGGGGTAGTGAGGGGACTCCATGTCTGAGATCTGCGAAGGTCTAGCCAAGAGGAAGATGGAATGAGAATCCCAGCAAGGATGCTTTGAGTCACGGTTCAACAAAAGACATTGACTAACTACACTATTGTCCTCTTTGATGGGACCTTTACTCATCATACTTCTACTATTACACTGGGGCCTTATATCCTGAAAAGACTGTTAAAATTTGTAAGAGACCGTGTCAGTACTGGCCAGTTGCTGGTCCTCAAACAGCAGTACCAGCAGTAGCCCTGTGCTGAGGAACATTCCTCAGTATAAACAGAGAAGGGGGCAGTGTTGCAGTATAGGTAATGCTATGATAGTATATTATATTACTAAAACAGAATGCTTCAATTGGGCAGTGTCAGATTCCCTTGTGCTGAAGAAACTGATTCTTTGCTAGGCCAGGAGGTGTCAGGACTTTGGGAGGATTGCGCTTTAGCGATAAATCATTCTTTGCTGCCTTGCAACTTTGTGGACCCAGGTGCAGGTGGGCAAGGACAAGGTTCTTCTTTGGTCCCAGGAACAGGAGGAAGATAAAAGTGTGAGAATGGGATGACAGTGGGCATGGGAACAGAACAGGCTGCCTGTGCCCAGAAGGCCATAAATACGAACATGTCTAAAGCTGATATCCACGGAGGCAGGACATCCTCCCTGGTACAGTCTGTTGGGATAAGTGTGTGTATGCTGCGGCGTGAACAGAAGGGCTTGGGGGAAAGAAAGCAGAAAGCAGAGTTTGAACCACCTGCCGGCTTTCTGCACTGGGCATAAAGCTACCGGTCTGTTGCCATGGCTTTTCTAAAATGCTGAGGCCATAGCATTCCATGCCAGTTATGATCAGGACAGGTGGTATGGCCACATAACCCTGTGAGTTCATGGAGGGGCAGCCGATTGGAATACCCCCTGTACCTGGACTGCCGCATGTGCTTAGGTGAGTGAAGCAAGAGTGAGGGCTGAGATTACAGTCCAACAAAGTTGCTGTGATGTCACCTGTATGTGGGCCCAATTCATCACCCCATGCCTGTAAGATTCTTGTCATCTGGAGTTCCACATCAAATGTGGCAGCTGGCTTACAATCCTATGGGTGTCAAACTGCTACAATTATCCAGCCACACAAAGACAGTCACACAGGCACCCCAAAATGTTGCTATGGCAACTGCGTTCTACTCCAGGAATCTGAGATACATGACAGTTGCTACCATGTATCTGTCCCGAATAGTTGGACATCGCTGAGAAGGGTGCCCACTTCATACAAAGGACATCCCCAACATGGTGTCAAACCATTCCCTTGCATCCCTGTTCTAACTAAACGAATGTGGTCGCAACAGTGGCTCTAGGACTCCCCATTGTGGCACAAGGCTATGGCCATCTTCTGCCGAAGTGATTCTAAACGGAATAACATTGAAACCACAACATGGGAGCAATGCTTTCCTAATGAAAGAATTGCAAAAGTCCAGGGCTTCACATCATTTTCAGCATATTGGCACACTCCCACTCATTAGAAACCCAAGCCGGATAAACTCACAGACAGCTGTCTTCACCCAAGGTTGACATATTTTTTGGGATAGCCTTTTGCTCTGTGTGTGTGTGTGTGTGTGTGTGTGTGTGTGTGTGTGTGTGTGTTTTAATGGAGGTCAGCAGATGGGTGTTGGGAAAGACCACGGAAAGCAGAGCTTGAACCTCCTGATTTCTTTTATGCCAGGACAAACGGGGCCTGTCTGTCACCATGGCTTCTCTAGAATGATAAGGCTGTAGCATTCTGGGATGGTTATAACCCAGCGTCTGCTGAGTAGACTGTTGGTATGGCAACATAGGCCTGTGAGTCACAGATGGGCAGCCAATTGGGTTGCTCCCTGTACCTGAACAGCCACATGGGCTTAGGTGTGTGAAGCAAGAGTGAGCGCTGAGCTCAAGGTGCACCAAAGTTGCTGTGCTGTCACTTGCCCTTTGGAACAACTCATCAACCCCCATGCCTGCAGACTTCTTTTCATCTGGAGCTCCACCCCACCTATGGTATGTGCCTTACAATTCTATGGCCATAAAACTGCTACAGCATTCTACCCAACCACCCCCCGACACACACTCTCAGACAGGCACCCCAACATGTCCCATTGGCAACTGCGTGCTACTCCACAAATCCAAGATGCACCACAGCTTCTGGAATGTATCTGTCCCCCATAGTTGGACCTCGCTGAGGAGGGTGTCCACTTCTTACAATGGACAGCCCCAACGCAGTGTCAAACCATTCTCATGGGACCCTGTTCTTCCTAGATGAATGTGGTCTCCTTAGTGGCTCAAGGACTCCCCATTGTGGCACAAGGCTATGGCCATCCTCTGCTGATGTGACTCTAAAGAGAATGACAATGAAACCACAAGCCTGGAGGAACGCTTTCCTAAAAACTGTGCTGCTAAAGACCTGGGCTTCACTCTGTTATCTTGTCAGAGAAATGAGATTATTGTCTTTTCCATTGCTGCTAGTTTGCCAGTAAGAACCTGTGGCACACAGAGGTATGATTTGCTCAGTGGCAGTTCATCCTTAACTCACAAGGATCAGAACTCTCACTATACTGAGGACAGAGGCCCTAATTCTCTCATCCACTTAATGATTAACATGTTCCAGGTGCTCTTATTTGAGGATGTATTAGGACATTGTGATCCAGTAATATTAATAACCCAGCTGTGCGTTGTATAGGTCTGAATTGTGGTTCCACATGATGGGACTCGAGTTCGATACTTATGATTCTGTTGCATGGTCAAACAGCTCTAATAATGTGATGCTTGCTCTTCATTTATTTCCTATGAGCTGTGAAAAAGAAATATCGGCACAAGTATTGGAAGATGAAAAATCTATGTAACAATGTATTAAGCAGCACCCAACAAAAATGGATTCTCATTTGCACGGCCTGTTTTTTCTATATTCCGCCTTGATTTTGCCTCTCTTGCACACACACAGAAACACAGACACACAGACACATGCACACACACACACACACACACACACACACACACACACACACACACACTGAGTTTTTCTTGTGAAAGTTCCTTGATAGATAGCTGCTAAACCATTCCCAAATGTCGCCCATCATCTGTGATAAGGATGAAGACATCTTTAGCTACATGACCAACGTACAGGTCAGTTCCTTGGCTAGTTTCAGGCTAGTCCTATGCAAAAGGCACTGTGAGTCATAGAAGTAGTTTTGAACAGTTGAAAAAAGACTCATTGGTGAAAAATCAGCATGCTTCATCTTATCCTAACAGGATTCCAAACTCAAGCATCCCAAGAATAGCTTCAAGATCAGATTGTTCTGCAGCAATCCCTCCTTCTCTAATGCAGTGATTGTTAAGGAATAACAAGCTAACATCAATGGTGAGATGTTTTTTAGAGACTAGATATTGGACATGGGTGACAGGTAACTGGTGATGTGATCCAGCTCTGTTCTTCATTCTAATCCCTTAGTGTATATAGCATATATTTCTCTCCAATTAAGTGGCTTCAGGATTATATGGGTGAAGCTCCAAGGTGCATGGCTTGTAACAACAGTGTCAGCATGTTCAACTGGTTTATGCACCACAACTGTGTAGACTCCAGCAGGATTGCTGAGGAGGGTGCTCACTGGGAAAATTCTAAGTGCATGTTGGAAGTTCCGGGGCAACTCAACAATGAGCTAATTTCTCCTTTTGCCTAACAGAAAATCTACAATGATATTTGGGTCAAACCTCTGCCATATTACCTTGGGACTCAGGCAGCTGAAGATGAAATGCAGAAACGTGATGAGCAGCTCATGACCTTGGGTAAGAGCTTGTGTGTAGGGACACGGTCCCTTATTTTCTAAAAGATGTACCTGAGGCTTAGTGGAGACAAACGGGATTCAATACATTCTGGTCAGCCTGGATATCAGAGTGAAGCTGATGTGGGGGAGAAGTATGATACAAAATAGCTCACCATTGTGTGTGTACACGTACATGTAGGCATACTTTGTGGCCACCCTCGCAGATACTAAACAAGCTTGAAGTGTTGCTTCACTTTAGTAGACATATTCCTGGCCATACATGTCAAGTCCATTTTCAGCTCAATACCAGCAAGTTATATTTTTGATTCTTTAAAAATTTCTGTCATCATTGATTCTAGAAATATCCATGAATATTTAGGCTGTGTCTTGGCCCTTAGACACATTAGGAGTTTAGGTTTTAATAATAGATGTCCTTGTATTTTAATATATGTCAATGTATTTTTTCAGTGAACACTAGTAATTGCTCTGGAATAAGGGGAAACTGATTTTAATCTCTCTCATTAGTGCACTCTTGTGGGAGCACTAATGAAGGGTCACATGTGAGGTTTGGATAGCTTTCTATGCAGATCCTGTCCATTTTGATACACATTTAGTGTTGTTCTGAGAGGACATGTGTCCTTATGAATTTACGTGTTTCAGAGAGCTTTTCATTTAGAATGGAATCTGTTGGAGATGTGTAAAAACCCTGAAAATCCTGGTATAGCATATGCAAGCTTGTCTGCCACATCACTGAAGGAAGATACAGACCTCAATTGCAAGTTGGGAACAATTGTGTTAACCCAACCTAATACAATACATTCTGTGATGTGCATGTTGTGTGTGTTCCAGTGATTCCGCACCAAATTTGGGAAAGAAATGTAGATCAAGTCCACATGAGATTTCTTATTCCAAGGCTGGGATGAACTATTCCCTACAATTTTTGGACTAAAACCATTGTAGAGATCTGTTAAGCCTGCCCTCAAATAACACTTCCAGAATAAGTATTTCAAAACACCTGTTGTATTGGAAGCAGAGAGAAAAGAGAAAGCCGGAATATTAGAGTTCTTCTGTGTCGAGTCCAGTTCCTACAACAGAAGCCTTGTGATAAAATGTTCCAAATAAGGAATTAGTGATGCTCCTCCTCACATTCGGGCACTGTACTGGATGGCAAGCTTCCTGGGTTGATGCCTCTGTGACTTTCAATGGGATTCCAGGGTTGCAGACACATGCCCCTACAACCAGCTTGTGTGTGTGGCACAGCCTGTCCTCCCCCTTGGTTTGAAGGGATCCATTTTACTCTACAGCTCTAGAAGCTATACCCAATACAGGAGCGTTGACTGGGTCCAACCTGATATGCCACATAATGGCCAGCTGTGCATTGACCCTAGACCCTAGACCACCTAAGACTTCTGCTGCTGCTATGGCAGGCACAACCGCTCACCACACCTTGCACACATGTGCACCTCTCAACCACTGTGAGCACCATCTAAGCCAGAGGAATCCCCTGTGGACAGCACAGTGTTGAAGCTCTGTGTCATTTCATAGACACACAGTGTGTTTCCAGTGGGTGTGGGGTGGTGGGGAATGAGGGAAATGGCGGGATACGACCTTTCAATGAGGAATGTCTCGTTCTCTGTGAGGGACACTGGAAATTTCAATTGTCTTCCACCTCCTCTTCCTGCTCCTCCTCCTCTGGATCCACCTCCTGTACACACCTGGGTCAAGGCACAAAGGCAGAGCAATGTCCCATGAAGCTCCCACAAACCCAGCTATGCTCATGCTGCCACGGTGCCCAGGCGGGTTATGCAGGGTGGTGAAGTGATCCCAGCTGCCTTGCAAGCCTGTGCCTCTGCTGCCATGTCCTCCACAATCGCATTACAGACTAATGTGCTCCTGGTAGGCTGCCTCCAGTGTGCAGACACTTATGCCCCGGCTCTCATTCCCCTGTGCTCTTGCACCTGAATGCGAGCCCAGCCTGAATCTCCACCAACCACACCAGAGCCAGCACACATCTCAGTGTATCTGCAAGGCAGGCAGTCCAGGCTTTGGCAAAGCTCCCAGGTGAGTTGGGATGCTGATGGCAGAGCATGATGCTGGTGGCAGAGGTCAACATCACTAGCGCCAGAGTAAAGCCCTTGGTGTCTGGCAGAGGGAGAAGTGGGTGTGGGTTGAAGCCTGGCTGCAAGCGGGTAGACCTGCTAGTCTTTATAGCAAAGGGAAAGGATTTGCAAGATTCAAGCTTCCCACCTATTTGCCCTGGCATAAAGGTGCATAAAGGTGCAGAGGACCTCTGTGTGTCTCAGATGATGAGATATCTCTTGTCTGCAAGAGGTCTACTGATACAGTGCACCTGGCTTCCCAGCCTCCCGCCCGAGGGAATGCTCATGCTCCAGTCCACTGGTTACTCGCCTCACTTCTGGCACAGTTCCCACCAAGCTGACATTCTCCCTGGGTTAGTACAGCATGGCATTGAGCCTAGGCTATTTCAGATGATCTGGGCAAAGGGAGAGGAGGGAGGGCATGTAATCCAGAAGGGCCTGAGATCACCTGAGCATCTTTGAAGGAACCTTTGCCTATGTAAGCATACATCACCAACCCACCTCACTAGCACTGGTTTATGGCCCTTGCCAACCATTGGCAACCTCATTCCTGCCTGAGGCCAGCAAAGGCTCTGGAGTTGAGTGAGATGATGCATATGAGGGTTGGCCTCATCTAGGCAATCCTCTTGGTGCCTGGAAAGGCATGGTTCATCAGCCAATCCAAAAAGCTGGGTGGTCAGGAGCCCAGGTTGGATCAACATCACAGACACAGAATCCCTGGGTTGCACTGAACATGCAGCCCTGTAACCTGTGGGAATGGGATCTCAAAAAGGACCCATGACTGGACAAGACACACACTGAATCCACTGTCTATGGCTTCCCTACCATGTAGGCTCTGATCCTTGTAGATCTTGTTGTTGCAGAAGGGTTCAGCTAGAAGAAAAAGCATATCCTGCAGTGCCCCTGGACACAGCTGAGTTCCTTGACCTGCCAAAGGGAGCACAGTGATCCCACTGTGCCCAGAGCCACATCCCACCTCTGTAGCTTCATCCCCGGCCACCCTCTCTTGCTTCCTCCCAGCAAATGTCCAGCCCCAGGACCCACTCTCACTAAAACCCAACCCCTGCACCAGCAATAACACACCCATGAGTCCCCACCTCCAAGCCAATCACATAGCTCAGCACATCTTCATCCTGCTCATTTTGATACTGCCCAGTTCAAGTGGTATGGAATCTGCTTGGGGTCAAGGAGACACCTGTGGCACTAGTGAACATGGAGCCTGCAGCATGTGTCACACTGCCTTCACTTCCACAGCCCCATGTGCTGCCCAACAGGCTGAGCCTCAGCTCACCAGGCCTCTGATTCCAGGACTCGCCTCCCTTGAGGTATAGCACCAGCAACCATGCTCAGGATTACAGGGGTTGCAAGTGCCACTGCGGACAACCCCAATGCTCTGCTCTGTGCAGCAGCCTGAACTTGCACTTGCCAGGACCTGCTCTGCTGGTACAACCTCAACATCCAGTCTGGCAGCAATGTGCTTCTGCCCTACCACGCCACTGGATCCTCAGCAGAACATTGCCACATTCCCTTCTCCAGGTCTGACTAACCACAGCCTTACACACAGTTTGTGGATAGGGTTCTGCAGGTCTGTCTCAGTTCTCTAGTACCTACTCTTGCTCACAGGGTGCTGCCCGAGCTGAGTGGAGCTGAGGCTAGCCAAGACCACCTGTGGTGCAGGCTGCTCAGCCCCACACCATGCACAGCCCGACACCCAAGCCATTCAGACTGCTGGATGGGTTTATCCCGATGGTTAGTGCCTGGCTTCTGCCTCCCTACCACAGTGGAAGTGACTGATCCAGTCAGGGCCTTGGCCAGAGCTAAGACTCTGGGGGACTCGGCACTCCTCCTGTCACCTCCCACACTTCCCAACAGTCCCATCTCTCTCTGTGTCTCTCTCTTTGTCACGCTCTTTGTCTCTCTCTTTGTCTCACACAAACACATACACACATAAACACGCACAGAGTCTGTTACTCTTTTTCTCTGTGTCACACACAATCCCCCATCCCTGCCCTCCTCTGCCAGCAGTGCCAGCATTGCACAGACCCCTCTCCCCAGCCAAGCACAACCTTCAAGCTCCCGTGCTATCGTCATCTTACAACATTATTTGCAGCAAACAAGCACAGAGAAATTTCTAAACATATAGCCATATTCAGCCATGATGACATAGTTGACCTAAATAGAGAAATAACTGAGGTAGTTACAGATGAAGGAATTATGGCTATGACCACATAAAGCAGCTCAGATTAGATGGCTTCAATGGGAGCTTCTACCATAAATTCCAAGACTAATCAATAGCAATTCTTCTCTAGATATTCTAAAGAATTTAAGGCAGAAATCCTCAAACTTCTGAGAATTGTGTGCTTAATCCCAAAGCGCATTGATTTGCTTAATCACAAAGCACAATGATACTAGACAGAGAAGTATCCCTGATTGAATTCATTGCAAAAATCCTCAGGAAAACGCTACTCATCAAATCCTACAGTTCACCATAAAGATCATTATGCAGTGTTTGTTTGATAGTGGAAGGCAGTAAATGTGACACATGCTATAGCCTATGAAAAAATGAAAGCCATGATAATCTCAGTACACAGAAAAAGCATGTTTTTAAGATACAACCTGCAGACCTGACGTGAAAGCATGGTGGTTAATGTCCTTGCCTTGTGCATGTCAGAATACCATATGGGGGCTGTGCCTAATTCTGGCGGCCCTGTTTTCCACCCAACTCCCTGCCTGTGGGCTACAAAAGCCGTCAAGGATGACCCAAAGCTTTGGGACCCTGCATCCACATGGGAGACCAGCAGAAACTCCTGGCTCCTAGCTTCAGATTGGCTCAACTCCAGTCATTGTTGTTCACATGGGGTCTAAATTATTAGATGGAAGAACTTCCTCTATGTCTCTACTCCTCTCTGTATATCAACCTTTACAACAAAAATCTTAACTTTTTAAGAAAGGTACAAATGACCTGCATTCATGTTCAAATCCTAAAGCAAAGTCTGCAATGAGGAATATCTCTTAATATGTTAAAGGATTGCATTTAGCACTCACAGCCCAGCAGTATATTGAATGTGGCCAAGTTTCTAGGGACTTACACTGGGATCCTGAGCCAATAAAAAGGTACATTCTCATTCCTACCATTAAATATAATCCTGGATATTTTAACCAGAGACATTCTATAAGATATAGACATAGGGATGGCTACGCAATGCCAAAGAGGAAGTCGGAGGATCACTGGAAGCACATGAAACAGCTACCTACACAAGCAGGAAACTACTACAGAGCAAACAGGAAAATTTATGTAATTTGTAAGTAAGTTATCCCATAAAAGTAACTAAAAATTTGTCTATACAAGAGAATATACACCAATAAAAGACTACTACGAGGACCACAAAAGTTAGTAAACTTTGTATACACAAATGGCACCATGCCAGAGAAAGAAATTGTAAGCTCTATGCAATTTACAAATGAAAAAGCCGTGCTTGTATATTTGTTGTATGAATTCAGATGTCTTTACTCTCAAGAGCAAGCTACAGATTCAGCATAATCCCATTTGAACTATGCACAGCATCCTTCCACCTTGAAAACTCACTGGGACAAAATTGCATGGCAGTGAGTACTGATGAAGGGGGCATAGTGCATACTTGAGAAACAAAAGGACTTAGAGAGAAGAGCAGATTTAATGAGGGTAGCCTGAGGGAACTCTGCCAGCAACTGAAGGAAAGTTGGCTCACCCAGCAGTTTTTATTCTCAGAGAAAGATTTCTCACCTTCATTGCCTACGTGTTTTCAGGGACAACACGGGATTACCACAGCACAGGGTGATGGAGAGGTTTAGCATGAAGCTCCAGGCACACAAACTCTTTCAGTTTGTTCTCTCAGTAATGCCCACTTCCAAACACTCTGACACTTTCCAACCTGTGCTTTGTCACAGGGCTTCTCTTTCCTAGTTGCAGACTTTGTCAAGTGGCATCACCTGGGAGGCTGATGTTCCAAGTCTCCCACTTCACATGCATCTGATTTCATCTCAAGCTGCCTGAATCTTTTTTTTTCTTTCTCCTTTAAATGATTTAACTATTTTTCCTGGAATGATAGATCAATAGAGAGGAGATGGAAAGATCATCCATCCACGGGTTCACTCCCCAAGTGGCTGCAACGGCCAGAGGTGAGCTTATCCCAACACAACAGCCAGGAGCTTTCTTCTCACAAATCAGTTGAGGGATCCAATGTTTTGCACCATATCCTTCTTTTTTATTTTTCATTTTTTATTTTTATTGCATTTAATATTATAACAATATTTTATATGCTCTGATGTCCCCTCTTCTCCTGCCCTTGCCCTTCCCCCATGGTGGATTGCTCTACCTTATTGCAGTGTTATAGTTCAAATCTAGTCTTGTTTCTTTTAATGCAAGCATGTACCTTGCATAGTGTCCAGTATCTTGTTGCACAGCTGAATTCAACAGTTTCTTGAGGAGACCAACTCTGGTCTATAGACATAGCTGGCAGATTATCAATTCGACCAATTAAATGCCATAATATAATATCAACAAACGTTTTCCAACATTACGGGGTTAATTAACAATGTAATACTATATTTCACTGGTACTTTTTAAACAAATTGACAGAGTTTCAAGTTAAATTAAATCAAACATGTGATATGTAACCTTTTGTGATTCACTTATTTCCCTTAGCATGATGGTTTCCAGTTGGGTACATGTGGCCACAAAAAATGCATTTCGTTTTTTTTAAAGAGCTGAGTGATATTCCATGGAGTGAATAAGCCATAGCTTTCTTATCCAGTCTTCTGTTGATGGGTATTTCTTTTGCTTTCAAGTTTTTGCAATTATTGATTGTGCTGCTATGAACATGTGGGTGCATGTATGTTTCTCATGTAGCAGGTGTTTTGGATATATTCCTAGAAGTGCTAATGCTGGATCATATGAAATGCAAATTTTCAGTTGCTTGAATTTCCTCCATACTGATTTCTACAGAGGCTGTACCAACCTGCAGCCCCACCAGCAATGGATAAGGGTTCCCTTTCCCCACAACCTCACCAGCAAGTGTTGTTGGCGACTGTTTGCATATGAGCCATTCTTACTGGTGTTAGGTCTTACCGCATTGATGACTTAATTTGAATTTCCCTTATTGCTAGGGAACTTGAGCATTTTTTCACATTTGTTTGTCATTTGGGTTTGTTCCTTTGTGAAATGTCTGCCGATTTCCTGTGCCAATTCTCTGAGTAGTTTGCTGTGGTGTTTTGGTTGTTTTGGAGATTAGCCCTCATCACCAATGTAGTGTGCAAAATCTTCTCCCATTCTTTTTTTTTTTTTTTTTTACCTTGTTGATTGTTTCCCTTGCTGTGCAGAAGCTTTTTAGTTTGATATAGTCCCAATTGTTTATTTTGGTCTTGAGTAGTATTGATTTTGGCTTTCTATTTTGAAAGTCAATTCCTACACCTAGCTCTTGCCAAGTGTTTCCTACATTTTCTTCCAGCAGTTTGAAGGATTTTGGGTGTAGGTTTAAGTCCTTTATCCTTTTTGATTTGATCTTAGTGTATAGTGAGAGATGCAGATCTATCTTCTGGTATCTACAGGCTATCAGTCAGTTGTCCCAACAGCATTTATTGAAGAGACCTTCTCATTTGTATGGGTTGTTGTCTGTTTTTTTTGTTTGTTTGCTTGTTTTGTTTGTTTGTTTGTTTGTCAAATATTGATCAGCTGTATCTGTGTGGGTTCCCATCTGTTGTTTCTATTCTGCTCCATTGGTCCTCTTCTCTGTCTCTGTGCCTGTACCAAGCTGTTTTGATGACAACCTCTCTGTAGTATGTCTATAGGTCCGAAGTTGTGATTTCCCCTGTTAACTGCCTATTCCTCAGGATGTTTCTGGCTATTTGTGGTTTTTCATGTTTCCAGATAGATCTATGTATCATTTTTTTAGTTCTATAATGCATGTTTTGGGTACTTTGTTTGGGATTGCATTGAATGTGTATATTGCTTTTGGTAGTATGGATATCTTGACGATATTGATTTTACCTATCCAGGAGCCTGGGATGTTTCTCCATCTTTTGAAGTCCTTCTCAATTTTTTTTCTTAAGCTTACTGTGGTTGTCTTCAAAAATCTACATTTTTGGTAAGGTTAATTCCTAGGTACCTGATACTCTTCTGTGTTATTTTGCATGGTATGATGTTAGCAAGATCTTTTTCCATCTTGGGGGCTGTTTGCATACAATATGGCTGTTGGTTTTGTTCACTTATTTTGTACCCTGCCACCCTACCACACTCGTTTATAAGTTTTACCAGTCTCTGTATTGCGTCTGTAGGTATTCCAAGAAAATGATCATGTTGACTGTGAATAGTGAGAGCTTGGCTTGTTCATTTCCCATTTAGTTTCCTTTGATTTCTTTGTCTTGTCTTATGGCTTCCACAAGTGCCTCCAGGATTATGTTGAATAGTAGTGGTGATAGCAGACATCCTTGTCTTGTCCAGATCTCAGTGGGAAGGGTTCCAGTTTCGCTCCATTCATTCTGAGGCTGGCATTGGGGTTTTCATATATTGCTTTGATTGTGTTGTGGATTGTTCCTTCCATGCCTACCCTGGCTAGGGTTTTCAGCCTGAAGTGGTGCTGGATTTTGTCGAAAGCCTTTTCTGCATCTATTGATACTATTATATGATTTTTGTTCTTCAGTTTTTGGATGTGGTGTATTACATTTTTGGATGTTGAATGTTGAACCATATCTGCATGCCAGGGATGAATCCTACTTGATCCGGATGAATGATCTAATTTTATTTTTTTAATTCTATTGGCTAGGATTTTGTTGAGAAACTTAGCATCAATGTACATCAGGGATATCGGTCTGTAGTTTTCCTTCTCTCTTAGTTTTCTTAAGGGTTTTGGGATTAAGGTGATGTTGGTTTCATAGAATGAGTTTGGAAGTGTTGCTTCCTTTTCTATTGCTTTGAATATTGTGTAGAGGATTGGGTTAGGTCTGCTTGAAATGTTTTGTATAATTCTTTAGTGAAACCATCTGGGCCTGGACATTTCTTTGTTGGGAGATCTGTAATTATTGATTCAATTCCTGCCTCAGTTATGGGTTTGTTCAGGTTTTCTGTTGACTTTGAGCTAAGTTTTGGTAAGTGGTGGGAGTCCAAGAACCTTTCCATTTATTGGTGGTCTCTTAATTTGTTGCAGTATAGTTCATAGTAATTTCTAATTATTTTCTTAATGGCTGCAGTGTCAATGCTTATGCTGCGTTTTTCATCCTTGATGCTGTTAATCCTTGTTTTTTCTTTGTCAGTCATGCCAGTGGGGTGTCTATTTTGTTTATCTTCTCCAAGAACCAGCTTTTTGATTCATTCGTTTTGTGTATAGTTTTTTTTTTTATTTCTATTTGGTTTATCTCCTCCCTTGTTTTGATTATTTCTTATTTTCTTTTGTTTGAAGGGTCAATTTGTTGCTGTTTCTCTAATTTCTGGAGGTGGATATTTAATTCTTGTAATTGGTATCTTTCTTGGGCTTTGACATAGGCACCAACTACTACAAACTTACCACGCAAGACTTCTTTGGCGGTGTCCCACAAGTTCTGGAATGTTGTATTTGAGTTTTTGTTGGTTTCCATACATATGTTTTAATCTTGTCCTTTATTTGTCTCTGACCCACTGCTCATTTAGTTGTTCAGGGTCCAGGTGTTTATGTACTTCCTTGGACACATTGATTTGTTCATTTTCTGTTTCACTCCATTGTGGTCTGTGAAGGAGCATGATATGATTTCAATGTTTTTGAAGTTAGTGAGGCTTGCTTTGTGCTCTATGATGTGGTCAATTCTGGAGAAGGTGCCATGCACTGCTGAAAAAAAAAAAATGTGTATTCTGTGTCTGAGGGGTGGAGGTTTCTATAAATGTTCACCAGGTCCATTAGTTCTATTGTCTGTCTGAATTCTACGTTTCTCTGTTAAGTTTCTGTTTTGTTGATCTGTCTATTGCTGTCAACTGGGTTTTGCGGTCCCCCAGGATTATTGTGTGTTCCCTCTTAATTCTATCAGAAATTGCTTCACTTACTTTGGTGCACCCGTGTTTTTGCGCATAGATGGTAATAATAGTAATCAATTGCTGTTGGAAGATTCCCTTCAGCAATATGAAGTGTCCATCTCTCTCTCTTTTAATGTTTGTCACATTGAAGTCTATGTTATTTGAGATTAGAACAGCTACTATCACCTTTTTTTCTCTTCTATTTGCATGAAATATCTTTTTCCATCCCTTCTCTTTCAGTTTCTTCGCATCTTTTTTGGTTAGATGCGTCTCTTGTAGGCAGCATATGGTTGCATTCTGTTTATTAATCCATTCTGTTAATCTGTGTCTTGATTGATGAATATAGGCCATTTGTGTTTAGTGATAAAATTGAGAGGTTGTGATTTTGAGCTGCCATGTGCATGTGTAAGCGTGCTAGTGTGTGTGTGTGTTTGCCTCTATTAGAATCTCTGATTAGTTGACTTTCCTCATATGGTTTTTAGTGGGGAGGTCTCCCCATTTGCCATTTTGGTTCCGGTTTTCATTTTTTCTTTCTGGGTTTAGCACCTTCCTAAGGAGATTTTCTGGAGCTGGTTTTGTGCTGGCATATACTTTGAGTTTCTCTTTACTGTGGAAGAATTTAATTTCATTTTCAAATACAAATGAAAGCTTCACTGGGTACATTATTCTTGGTTTGCAGTTGTTTTGTTTCAGGATTTGAAAGGTTTTACTCTCTTCTCCCCTTGCCTGTAGTGTTTCTTCTGAGAGATAGGCTGTGATTCTGATTTGCCTTCCTCTGAAAGCAATCTTATCCTTTCTTTTTACTTGCCTTAGGATAGTTTTCTTATCTTCACGTGAGGGGAGCATGAGGACCACATGTCTGGAAGAGGGTCTCTTGGGGTCAGATCCATTGGTGGTTCTCAGACCTTCCGGAATTTCTGCTGGATTTATATTTCCAGTGTTCTGGAAGTTCTCCTGTACTATTTCATTGAACGCTCATTTTAAGCCTATCTCTTTTTCCACTCCTTCTGGAAGGCCGGTTATTCTAATATTTGATTTTTGAGGTTGTCCTTCATTTCCTTTATGGACCTGTTGGCTTTATTCAGGTTTGTCTCCAAGTGTTTGATGAGCTGCTGACTTTCATTCTCATTGTCTTCCATTCCTGATATTCTGTCCACTGCTGTGTTCATTCTGTTAATTAGGCTTTCAATTTTGATCGAGGATTCCTTCTTTGAATTGGTTTATTTCTGCAATGACATGGTTTTTTTAATTTCGTGGACTCTTCCCAAAACTTCTCTCTGTCTCTGATGAATTTCATCACTATTTTCATAAATTCCTTATCTGATAATTTCTCTATGTCTTCATCTCACATCTTAGAAATTGAGGTTAGTTATTTGTTATTTTGGGGGGTAGTGCTTGATCTTTCTTCTGTGTCATAACTTTTTCTGATACTTCTCCTCATTGTGTTGTTTCTTCTCATTTTAGGATTTTAGCCTGTAACTTGCTTGTCCACAGCCGCTGCCCTCAGTGCTGTAGCCTGGAGGTGCTATGATCCAGCTACTGCTGAAAGGTATGTTGTTACAAGCATAACACTTCTTGCTGTATTGGGGACAGCAGGTGATGTTGGGATGGGTGTTGGGTTGTTTCATAAGCCACTGAGATTATATCTCTGCAACCCGGTTCTGCTGCACCTAGTTATTTAGGTGTTTTCTTACATGTACCAACAGGGATAGAGTGTGGATGAGAGACTTTGTAGATTTGGGCTTCTTGTCTTTGCTCTGGGTGGATATAGAGCTTGAAGTTCCACACCCTACTACACTCTCACAAATGTGCTCTGCCACTGGGAAACACGCTGCTGTGGCCTGCTTGCCTGCGTCTCCACCCTGGTCAGGCGACTCTTTTGAGCTGGGTCAGAAAGCTCTGTGGGCCAGGCCCTAATGCGAGGCTACTCTTCCTGTTACACTTTCTCAAAGACACTGCCCCACTGTGAGTCACATTGTTATCTTTCTGCTACCCACACCTCTGTCCTGGTCAGTTGACTTTTTTGAGTGGTGCCCCACCTATGGGAAAGGAGCTGAGCACAGCAGGGGATTCCGCCTGAGTTTCCAGCTACCTGATGCTCAAAATCCACAGCCCCAAGCTGGTTTAGGAAAGCTCTGTGTGCCCTGGCCTTGTGAAGTTTCCTGCTACACTCTTTCAAAGGCACTGACCCACTGTCATGTCCCTCCAAGCCAGCTAGCCTGTGCATCTGTCCTCGTCGTCTGACTGTGTGGAGCAGTGCCGCCCCACCTCTGGAGTTGGAGCTGAACACAGCAGGGTGTTCCGCTGGAGCTTCCATCTGCCTGCTGCTTGGATTCCATAGCCCCTAGCTGGGTTAGGAAAGCTCAGGAGCCTGGACCTAGTGAGGCTTCGCTCCTTGTTGTACTCTCTCAAAGATGCTCCCCAGTTGTAAGGTACTCATCTGTGACAACAAAGTGTTCTGTGCTTGTACCAGCTGTCCAATCAGTACATGCCTGGTCATAAGTGGCCCTAAATAATATGGCCTCAGCATTTTAGAAATTCCAGGGCAACAGAAAGGCCCCTTTTGTCATGGCGCAGGAAGCAGGCAGTTGACTCAAGCTCTGCTTTCTGTCATCTTTCCTTCAGTGCTCCTCCACAATCCCGCTACTGCCCCTCCCACCCCGACACATATTCCCATAGGACCTACCAGGGAAGAAATCCAGCCTCCGCGTAAGCAAGCTATCCGTTAGTGTGTGGGGCTTGTTTGTCTTCCGAGTGGGAGTTTGCCAATATGCTGAAAACAGAGTGAAGCCAAGTTGTTTTGCAACACTGTTACTAGGAAAGCATTTATCCTGGTTTGTACTTTCATTGTCATTCACTTTAGAGTCACATAGCAGAAGATGGCTATAGCCCTGTGATACAATGGGAAGCCCTTGATCCTCTATGGAGACCACATTCGTTCAGGTAGAACAGGGACCCATGAGAATGGTTTCACACTCCTGCGATCTGTGCTGTGTGCGTGTAGGCATGAAATTTTAAAGAGAACCGCTGAGCTTGAGGGTTAATGTTATTGATAATGTTTTGGTGATTAGGTCATTACATGCACACATGCGTACAATTAAGTCCATGACATTTCTGGAAAACTTTTTATGTACATACTGATTGCCCCGAACTTTTAACCAGACATATAGCATGCCTTCTGCTAAATGGCTTAATAAGAAATTTACAAAGTAATGGATGTAATAGAAGTGATAGCTGAAACTTCTATGGCAATAAATATAGTCATTGTTATCTCAAAAGCTAGCCTCTCTTTGGCAATGTTTTGGAACATAGAAAATATAATTATTTTAGCTGCTTTTATAATTTTTAGCTAGCGGAATTAAGGATGACCCGGAAGAGGCTCCTGGCTTCGGATCGGCATAGTATCGGCCCGTTGCGCTGACTTGGGGAGTGAAGATCTTCCTCTCTGTCTCTCCTCTCTGTATATCCGCCTTTCCAATGAAAAAATAATAAAAATAAATCTTTAAAAAATAAAAAAATGATGGTTTTATTAATGAAAAATTCTTTATTGTTTATGGGGTTGTAGGAGTCTACAGTTGTGGGGGGATTTAATATTTGAAGTTTCTGTTTTAGATTTTAGGTTTTTCTCTTGTAAACTTTTTTACCATTAAATAATGTGTAAATTATAGAAATAGAAATGTGGTAGAAATGTACTACTGATTAGCAGGTACTCTCATGTGCCTTGGCCTTGAAGTCCTGCCTGTTACTCCATGGCTACAGTTGAAGAGTAAATAATGGTTTGCTTTGAAGAATGTGAATACAGTATTTTGCAGAATTATCTTTAGGGGCACCTGCTTAGCCTTGAAGTGCAGAAGGAATAATCAAATGTCTGTACATCATGCCCCATTAGTTGTGAAGTAAAAATAGAATAATCAGTTACTTGTGCAGAAGCTATGAGGTGTCTCAGTAAATAAAAAGAACAGCTTTTCCTTGATCTGTTTTGAGAATGCACCCAATGACTGTGCCTGTGTCTTTCTTTATCACAAACTCCACACACCCTTCCTGAGCTCTGAACTTGGCTGAGCCGGACTCCAGCATGACATAATATTGTCAGAAGCTCCCATGCATCTTGGATTCCTGTGGTAGCAAGAAGGGTGTAGAAGGAGGTGTGTGGGAGCACGGGGGGGGGGGGGGATGTTGTAGCAGTTTGAACCAAACAGCATTGCAAGCCAGCTGCCACAGGTGCTGTAGAGCTCCAGATGACAGAAACCCCACAACCATGAAGGTGGATGAGTTGGACCAACAGCACAGTAAATTGGGTGGACTGTGACCTCAGTTTACACTCTTGCTTCATTCAACTAAGCCCATGTGGCTGTCTAGGTACAGGGAGCATCATGATTGGCTGCACCTCCATGACCTCAAAGACCTCTGTGGCTGTACCAGCCATCCACTTAGCAGCAGCCTGGTCATAACTGACCCAGAATGCTATGGCCTCAGCATTCTGGAAATGGCATGGCAACAGACAGGCCCCTTTCAGCCTAATGCAGAAAGCGGGCAGGTGGCTCAAGATCTGCTTTCTGTGGATTTCACCCAAAGTCCTTATGTTACTTTGCCCCTCGTACTCCCACACAAACACAAATCCCCACAGGCCCTACCAGGGAGGGTGTCAACCTATTTGGAAGCCAGCTGTCCATAAGTGTATGCAGCTTGGATGTCTACTGAGTGGGAATGTGGCAATATGCTGAAAAGGGAGTGAAGGCAGGATTTTGCAACAGTGTTATTAGGAAAGCTTTTCTCCCAGGTCGTGGTTTCATTGTCATTCAGTTTAGAGTCATTTCAGCAGAGGATGGTGATAGCCCTGAGCCACAATGTACAATCTTTCAGCCACTATGGATACCACATTCATCTAGATAGAACAGGGAGGGATACTCGAAAATGCTTTCACACTGCTGCATTAGGCTGTCCCTGGGATGAAGTTGGTGTCCTGCTCAGCGAGGTGTAATTGTGCGGGACAGATACATGTCAGAAGATGTTGTACACTCGGATTCCTGGAGAAGCAAACAGCTGTCAAAGATGGGCGTGGCATGGGATGGGGAAGTGTGTGTGTGTTGACCCTGTTGTAGCTGTTTGAAGACCATAGGATTGTTCTTTTTTTAGTATTTGTTTTATTAGAAAGTCAGATATAAAGAGAGGAAGAGATAGGGAGGAAGATCTGGTGTCCAATTATTCACTCCCCAACTGAGTGTAAAGGCCGATGCTATTTCTATCTGAAGCCAGTAGCCAGAAAATTCATTTGGGTATCTCACTATGGTGTAGGGTCCCAAAATTTTGGGCCATCTTTGACTGACTCCAGGTTACAAGTAGGAAGCTGGATTAGAAACAGCGCCCAAATGGGATCCCAGCTCATTCAAGATAATAACTGTAGCTGCTAGGCGATGCCACTGACACCAATAGAATTGTATGCCAGCTGCCACAGGTAGTGTGGAGCTCCAGATGACATGAAGCTCGCAGGCATGGGGGTGTATGAGTTGGACCAACAGGCAGGTGACAGCACAGCAACTCTGGTGGACAATGACCTAAGCACTCACTCTTGTTTCACTTGAGTATGCCCATGTGGCTGTGACGGTACACTGATCCTCCCAATTGGCTGAACCTCTGTGAACTCAAAGACATCTGTGGCTGTAGCAACCATCCAATTAGCAGCCTCCTGGTCATAAATGGCCGAGAATGCTAAGGCCTCAGCATTCTGGAATAGCCATGTTGACAGACAGGTCCCTTTTAGCCCAGTGCAGATTGCAGGCAGGTGGTTCAAGCTTTGCTTTCTGTGCTCTTCTCTCCAACGCTCCTCTGATCACATTCCCCATCATACACACAGACAAATCTTCAAAGGCCCTACTAGGGAACATATTCAGCCTCCGTGGAAGCCAGCTGACCAAGACTGTATGGGGCTTGGATGCCCACTGAGTGGGAGTGTGGCAATATGCTGAAAATGGAGTGAAGCCCGGGGCTTTAGCAACACTGTCACTATGAAAGCATTTCTCCGAGGTAGTGGTTTTATTGTCATTCAGTTTAAATCTTCACCGTTTGATTTTAAACTTTCAGTAGTCTCCTGGCTGCTGGTGGGTGTCAGGAGGGGTGCCTCATGCCTGAATCACAAATGATAGCCATCATATGCACTTGGTGAGCTGTTACTGTGTGGCCAGTACTATCTCCATTTTTTACCACATTCCAACTGCTGCCCTCCTGGCTGGGGAGCTCTAGGATGTAGGCTCTTTGAATCTCTGCTGAGATTCATATTGAACCCACTATGCTGCTAGGACATGAAGCAATCATAAAGGTCCTCTGTGACAATAACTCTTCCGTTGAAGATCTTGTAATCACTGAACAATGCTGACCACCAAATACTGGTCCTTGCAAAAGGTATGGCTCAAGACTCTTCCAGCAGAATCATGTCCTGCTACCTGACATGATGATGGAGCAGAAGGGTCACATTAAGCAGGACCATTACATTAACTAGCACTAAAACAATAACTGGGGGCAGAATCTGTGAGGGATGTGTGCCAAACCCTGTGGATATTCTATCTCCATTGGTTAGCTCAAGAGATGGGGTGTTGATGGACTAAACTAGGAGTGACCAAGGATCCTGCCATCAATCACAGGTTAAGGAACCCACAACAGTCTGGACTGCTCAGGGCAGCAGCACCAAATGTGCATGCTGAATAGGATGTGGGGCGGGCCAGGCTGCAACATTCACCAGCTCATACAATGACAAATGGAAGGCCAGACTTCACCAGAACCTGACCTATACCCAGTGGAATGTATGAGAACTGGGCCTGGGAGTGGATTAAGTGGAGGAACTTGTGAAATTCCTTTGGTGAATCATAGCTCCCACTGGTGAACATGTGGTCCAGACCTGGGGGTCAGACAAGCTGGGCAAAGTAGCTCCAACAGCTAGGTAATGTGTCAATTGGCAATGGAACAGGGTAGACCCAGCAGGACTGAGCAAACCTTAGCCCACCAGTGAAACTAAGACCAGGAGGAAGCACAGGTCATGCTGAGCTAGGCTCTTGTACCTACTGGTCTGCATTAGCCAGGAACGCTAAGCCACAGTGTCTAAGGAAGAGGTTGGGACAGGTGAGGGGCTGAGCCAAGCTAAGTCAGAGCAACCACTGGCATGTGTGCAATTTATGCTGGGAACAGGCCCAGTTTGGGAGCTAAGGGGAAAATCTGCTGGGTTGAGGTTCCCACCAAGGGGCACATGCGCTGGAATGGGGGCTTCGATCTGAACGGGAAACAGTTGTAGTCTCCCTTGGCACAAATGTGGACTGGGGTTGAATGCACTGAGCCAGGCCAACCTCCAAACACTCTGCTGTTGTGGAAGACCAGGGTAGATGTGTGATGGACTAGGCAAGGTGTCAACCCCTACTGAGCCATAGGTGAGCCATATGTGGTCATGGACAAGCCATGGCTGGGCTGAAACATCCGACAACAAGGACCTGTTTGGGTTGAAGGCCAGTCAGGAAAAGCCACTGTTCCTGCTAAGACAGAAGGTGAACTGAGTAGGGCCCCAATTCTGAGACTATTGTGTGCTGCTCAAGATTGCCAATCTATGAATTTCCTGAAACAGCTGCTTCCCATGTTGGAGCATTATAATATTCCCAGACATCTGAATTATCATTTAGCACTTACTTACATATCCATCTAGCTCATGGGGATAAGGGGTCCCATGGCCAGTTTTGAAACTGGGACCTTAGCAGTAAGTCCATTTGAATGCATACTGAACTATATAAATGCACAGACTTTGTAGGTCCTGAGAAAACAAAAACATGACTCTCCAAGAGCATAATTATGTATTTATACATTATTTTCAAAAGGAATTTAGCCTAGCAATTCTCATTTATGAACATTTTCAACTATAAGCCAATTAAAATGGACTATACAGCTTGTCACATAAGCATGTACATGCATACCAGCTAATGTACATTATAAAAAAAAACAGCTTTTGTAACAGCTACTTGAAATTTCTCTTAAGTGTTTTAAAGTTGCCAATTGTTTAGAATTACACCTTGCTCTTAGTAATGTGAGTAAATTATGGATACAATTGATCTGCTGGAAACTAGAAAAAAAAGTATCGATGTTTTGAGTTATCAAGAATCAATCAAGTAGAGACATCTGTATTTCACCTAGCACTGTGAAACCACCTGTAGAATTTTAACCATTCTTGAACTGCAATGGCTGGAGCTGAGCCACTCTGGGCTAGGAGCCTCTTCCTGGTCTCCCACATGGGTGCAGGCTCCCAAGGCATTGGACTGTCTTCTACTGCCTTCCCAGGCTACAAGCAGGGAGCTGGATGGGAAGCAGAGCTCCTGCTATTAGAACCAGTGGCCACATGAGATTCTGTTGTGTCCAAAGTGAGGACTTTAACTACCAGGCTGTTGCATCAAACCCTTTAACTGCCAAGCTATTGTGCCAGACCTCTCCCCTGTAAATTTTCAGATACTTACTAGCATTCCTATGTATGCACACTTAATTCTAATGTCAGCATACATTAGCTATTAATATTAAACACTTAAACAATGTTGTTGTAGTATCTTAAAAAGTATGGGCAATTATATATATAAAACTTACAAGGTTTATTTCTCAACAGGCTTAAGCCTTTAAGTATTTTGTCCAAGCTTTAACTTCCCTTTATATGATAGCCACACTTTTGTAGGACACAATATTCTACAAGCAATTCTGTTAATTAATAATTTGTCAATTTTCTTGATTTACATTATGAAACTATCAGGTAATGTTACAAATTAAGACATTCTAAAAAAAGCATGCCAAAATTTTAAATGCAATTGCTTTAAGTAATTTTTAAGGATTTCTCTCAATTCATGGAAATACATTTTAACACAACCTGTCTTAAAACTGTGAATGAAAAGTTTTTCAAATAACCTTCTAGCTGATTTGGGAATTTCCCCTTCTCAAGAGAAGGAAGATAAGAATTGCAATGAGGACCTGAAGGTGGCCAAGGTCCTAAATTCCTTACAAAGGGCAGACTCCAATCATGCTCCTCCCTTTTCCATGGCTGGTAGGCCTGGAGCTTTTCCTTAGCTTCTGTTTTATGGAAGTCAAGAGAGCTGAAAATCTTCAATTTGGTTGTTGTCTTAAGTGACTACTTAGGAATTTAGTAGTTATCAATAAGATAAAAATCACTTAAAAGGAGATGTTAAAATGCTCTTGTTCTTCACAAGGAATCAGACTCAATTCCATCATCTTGAAGGCAAAAATCAGAAATTATACACATCATAACAATTTCACTATAAATTTTGAAAGAATTTATTGTTTTTCTGTAAGGCAAATTCTCACATACTTTCTTGTAAATAAGAACATAAATTGCAATCTTTACCAATTTTGTGATTAGGAAACATTTGAACCAATGAGCATAAATACTCATTTACTTTAATTGCATATATGAGGCCACAAATTTAGCATAATTTTATAATATTGTGAGATTATAATCCAAATCATTTTAAATGACAATTATATTATCCAAATTCTGTCTCAATCTTTGAGAGTTCTAGTGATCCTAGTAGAACTTATAAAGTCATGTGACTTGTTTTAATATTCTGAAGAACTTAAAAGTGTAAATTAGTTAAACAAAAGTACATTTAACATTTAACTGCACATGTTAACGAATACTGTATGTTAGACCTGATCAGCGCCATGACAACACTGTAAGCTGAAGACCAAACAGCAAGTAAGCGTTATATGATCCTTTCTCCCAGTGGGGAGTCTGGTCTGGCCAAGTCCTGCTAGATAAGTTAGACCTCTTTAAAATTATTTACCAGGAGAAAGAATGGGGGTGAGTCATTGTCCGTCCCATCTCATCTGTCAGTCACACAAGCACCCAATTCAGAACAAGAATAATAACTAAACAATTCACTCAAAGATTGAACTGGAGAAAGAGTTCAAAAGAGTTCAAAACTAAAATTTTTAGTTTTGGGCCCAGCGCGGTGGTGCAAGTAGTAAAAGTCCTCTCCTTGCATGCCAGGGATCCCATATGGGTGCCGGTTCTAATCCCGGCAACCCCACTTCCCTTCCAGCTCCCTGCCTGTGGCCCAGGAAAGCAGTTGAGGATGGCCCAGAGCTTTGGGACCCTGCACCCGCATGGGAGACCTGGAAGAGGTTCCTGGCTTAGGATCGGCATAGCATTGGTCATTGCGCTCACTTGGGGAGTGAATCATCGCATCAAAGATCTTCCTCTCTGTCTCTCCTCTCTGTATATCTGCCTTTCCAATGAAAATAAAATCTTTTAAAAAAAAATTAGTTTTGTCCGGACAAAAGTAATAGAACACCAACAATAATGACTAAACAGATTGTTAGAGGCAACCAAAATGTTAAAAGATCTACATATTAGAAGTGATTTGAATAAGTCAAAAGCAACTCGAATTTAAAGTAAAAAGGAGAAGTTTCTACAAATAACTTGGGGGCTGTAAGGGTCAGTGGGTCCTTTGCAGGCACTGATAAGAGGAAGAGCAATAGCTCATTGTCCCCCGCACCCAGGCTCAGAATGTAAGTAAGGGTCAGTTGTCCTGATAAGGGTAAAAATAAATAGCCCATGGTCCGTATTTCACAGATACGTTATCTATTGCTTTGCATCTGTAACCCCTTAGCTTAAAATAGTTTTGTCTTGTCATGATGAATAGGGTCTTGAGGCATTTCACAGGCCTTTAGTCTTGATGGTAATTGATTGGAGTGTTTTTCATGGAAGTGGGCTTTGCTGTAACCCTCTTTGGCCTACAAGAATCTGGCTTGTTCCTTGCTCGGGTTTTTGCTACTCCCACCAGTCCTGCGTGTCCATGTGAGGAGTTTGACCCTGGCTAGTAAGTTCAATAAACTCTGCTTGCTGATTGCATCCACATCTGGTTCTTTGTTATCCAACTGACGGGTGATTTTGGACTCTAACACAGACTTATGCACAACCATCAAACATGTCAGAAGAGAGAGATATAAAACTCTCAAACTTTTGTAACTTCAACCTCTTCTTTGACATACTTTAATCTGGAAATGTTTTCTAAATCAAGCACATAGGTTCATCTCATGCTTTAACATAGTTTAGCAGTGGATTTGGACCACTCCATATCAGATTGCTTTTACATATAACTGTTAAAAAAAGTTACAGAACAAGTTTCCATTTTTTTTTCTTATAAATATTAAATCACTTATCTCTTACCACACCCCTCTCAGCTAGGGGTTAGGGCTATGAGGTAGAGCCAGAGAAATTTAGATCCTGAGGTGGATGAGGTATGGCTAAGTACAGAGAGACTGGGAGAACAGGTTATGGCAAAGTTTAAATGGCTACAATGGAGAGAAAAATATCTGCTACCCAGTGAGGAGAGCAAACAGAGACCCTCAGACAGGGGAATGGACCTGCCCTCACAGCAAGGCCTGGATCATGAAGAATGATAGGATTATCATCCAGCCTTTCTTATGCCGGACACTGTAGGCCCTGTTCTCCCAAGGGTTAACTCCTCAACTTTACCTGTTTTTCGAGTTGTAACAGGATGGGCAATCTTGGCCTGATACAATTAGCCCCTGGCTTGACCACAAGTTCCCTCTTCCCTGCTTCCCCTTATTTAAGATGCCCTCGGGGGAGCTTAGCTGATGATTGAGCATTGGGATAATACTGGGAGAAACTATAAAAGAGGCAGGTTAACCTCAAATAAATGGTATTCTCTTTACAAGAATGAACCACTGTGTGTTGTCTTTTTTGTAACTCTAGTCTCTTTATTCCACTCGAGGTATGTGGTGATGCTGGCATTGCCTACAGGAGCCAATTCTGGGAGCAAATTGACAACATACTGTGCTAATCCTTGACAAGGCACAAAATGGATCTCATAGATATGAATGAACAGCAACACCTCTGCTGCAGCCCCTTCTCTTCCTCCATCCTCATGGTTTGTTGGCAAAAGGGCAGGACTTTTCCAAACCAAGGGATTGAAGGAGGTGATCCACTTATATGGCCCATACTGTCAGTCAATGGTGCTGAAATAACCTTCAAGGGAGGCTGCCAGCCTGTTGCTGCTTGTTTGGATCCATTCAAAATTACTCATTCGATAAGAGACAAACAAGCTTTGGTCATTCATAGTCTTAACACATAAGGGAGAGCTCTCTAAGCTTCCGAATTAGATCTGAGAGCTGATGAAGCAAATATAAATCCAGGGCTCCACTCCAACAGATAAATAGCTCCACTGGAGGAGACTGCCCTCCCGGAGAAGGGCATCCATAAGTACTAAAGAATTTAAAAATGTCTAGTTGTAATTCTTTCTTAGGGCAATAATGAGCAAGTAGCCTTGCTCAGAGCTTTTAAATCTCCCATACAAGGCTTGTAGATGAGAGAAACTCAGTCTCCTAGCACTTTGTTTTTTCAAATAATTCAAATAATTGCCCCATACACATGGAGTCAACGGCATAACCAATTGACCTTTCCAAGAAGCTTTTGAAATTCTAGGGTGAATATTATTCCTTAACGTTTAGCTGGGGTTTCAAGAGGGAGACCTTTTCAAAACATAATTCTGTCCCTAAAATCTTAAAAAGAGGAGGGATCATTTGCACCTTCTCTGAGGAGACATTCATGTTAGCTCTCTCTAAAAGCTCTTTTACCTTTTCCCAGGCTACTTCTTATTCCTGGGTTGTACAAGCTCCCAAAGTATTATTATCCAATCTACTGTGGTACAGGGCTGGTGGGCAACACCCTGAAGACTAGTCTTTTCCCAGGGCCAGTTAGGCTCATTTCTACCACAGCTTTCTTAGCTCTCCTACATTCCAGTGATATCACGCTGCACTGTGCATTTCCCTTCAAGGTTAACATTAATGGAAATGGACTACCTGGTGCAGCTTCACCAGAAGGCTTGCAACTGGGGCTGTGTTCTCTGAACTGTCCTTGAACTGGGGCTGGTTTCCCACCATCTGAGCTTCCTAGAAGCTCTTGTTGGGGTGGCTGAGGTGGGGTAGGGTTAGTGTTCTGGGCATCAGTTTTGCTCTTCCTTCCCAAGTATCACGGGCAATTAAATTAACCAATGTAACCCATAGTGCCAATCTGACCTCAGTCCCTCAGACTTTGACTGCCTGAGTATCTGAGATTTCTAACCTTCAGGACTTCAGCATGTATTTTAGCGCCTTAAGTGTGGAATCATCAATTTCCCCAGCATTATTGCCCATGGGTAAAGATAGCAGAGAGGAGAGTTACACTCGGATATGTAGTCGGGCTGTAGCGCCCAGAGGATCCCCAGCAGAGTTTAAGGTAACGTCAAAGTGTCTCCTTGGCCAGAAACCATCAGTCCTCAGACAGATTCACCCCAGAGCCATGCATCCATGGCCATCTCTCAAAGCAGAAGATGAGAGGATAGGATAGAAGTCAATTGGGCACCTAACATCTCCCTTCCTTTACAACCTCTCAGGGGATTCGACCATAGCTATGCCATGGCTTGGGGGTTCTCACATTTATGCAGAGCTGCGGGGTGCCAAAGGTCACTTCCACATGGTACGTCCCTGCTCTAGAGAAGGAATACTGTATCTCAGGTTGCCTTCTTATCTTGGAGGCTCATCTGAAGAGCCACTACTTCTCTGACAATGTGCTTCTCTTGGAAGATACTGAGCTGAAGCTGTTTACCTGCCATTCTTGCTTTTTTTCAAAGTCTTGCAGCCGGGGGGTCAGAAGGTCCAGCCTTCATGCCCCACGTTTCTTTCCTTTGGGGCTCATCTGAAGAAATACCATTTATCTGGCAATGTGCTTTTCTTGGAAGTGCTGTGCTGAAGCTGTTTGCTGTTTCCCAGCTGTACCACGTTCCTATTTCAGAACCACGCAGGGAGAGTCAGAAGATCCAGCTTTCATGCCTCTATGTTAGGTGCCCTCTGCCAGTTCTGCAGAGTCTCTGCCACAGATTTCTTTAGTAACCAGTTGCCAGAGGTGAAGAGCCTTCTGTCCACCACCCAGGCTCCCAGCCCGTGAGAGACAAACAGATGAACAAGAGTTCTGTCTATGTAGTTCCAATTTATTGGGGAAATTAAATCTCTTATATAGGGTAAGGGATAGCATCAGGCCAGGAATTCCAGGAATTCTAGGAGGGGAGAAACCAGCAACCAATTACTAGGAGAATGACTGCAGGAGCCACCTCCCATAGGCCAGTGATGGGTGAACAAGATGGCCCTGGTCAATCAGTATCTCCTTGGAGCTATATGACTCCTGCCCTGGTTCACGGCTAGGGCTCTGTCCTTATCCACGAATTTGCCTGCATTTACATGAACTGTTGGTCACTCTATTAGTGACCTCTTTGCCCCTGAGCCCGACAAGGTAGGATGGGACAGAAGATGGAACTGCATATGTGGAAGGATTCTCTAAACCCATTATGAAAGAAAATAAACTAGCATCATCCTGGAGGATAGGCTTCTGTCCCAATGGGGCACAATTTTCTCTTTTCTTCGGTGCACAGGCTGAGTATTTTGTCCAGTTAGTGCCAGAGCACACAGGTTGGCGCAGTTCCTGCATCTGGGGATTGTGAGGGGTAAAAGAAAATGCTTAAACTAATTAGGAGGGTCCTCAACCAAATCCTCCCTTAATAGAATATATGGGATCTGGAATCGATGTGCTGATATCTCCGGTCTAGTTATGACTGTCTTTACCTTGGAAATGAGGTATCTGGAGAGACATCCTTGTGGGGATCATCTGACCCCAAACTCTGGCCATTCTGCAGAGCAAAATTTATCCAACTTATCTTTATTTATGACCAGACCCATGCTGATGTGCTCTCCTTGATTTCTGCAAAATGGCTCAGGAATAAAGATTTGGGGGTAACAAAAGTTGCACCATATTTTCATTAATATAAGCCATCAAAATTAGTAAAAAAAAAAAAATGGCAAAAGCAAGAGTCACCAGTTCAGCAAGTACACAAATTCTTACAGCAAGTCAGCCCTCACTTGAACCCATCTTTCTCACCCATTTGTTTTCACACACATCACTCTCACATTGTTCTCACTCACACCACACTCTGAATCTTGATCCTCACTTGGGAGTACACCAAATAGTGTCCTCTTGCATTGCCGATGATTGATGAGCTCAGTGGCGTCCTCTGGGTTTCAGACCAATGCCTGCCTCCTGCAAGTGTACTATCTGCCCCTCACAGATCCAATGCCTGCTCCTTGCAGACCCAATACCTTCTTTCTGCAGGTCCAGTGTCTTTCTCCTGTAAACTCAATGAGAGTGCAATTCTCTGGAGTGACCAAATCCTACTAGTCTTCAATGCCTACCTCACCCAGGCCTTCCCCAAACCTAAATTGTGCAGGCCAATGTGAGGAAACCTGCCTTTCACAGGCCCAGATAGGGGTGATCAAGTCCCTCCATGGTTACCGGAGTATAGCCCTGTACCTGCCTCTCCCCGGTGCAATGTTCCCTCAATCAGGTCTTCCCAAACCTGACTTCCACAAGGCAATGCAAGGAAACCTGGCTTCTGCAGGCCAAAACAAGAAGTTTCAAAAAAAAAAAAAAAAGAAAGTAAAAGAAATAAAGAATCACAGTCTGCTAGCAGTGGGCATCAGAAGTCTCATGTCAGCCAGCGGTTTGATCATTCAAAGCAATGACAATCAGACCAGCACCCAGATGTTAGGGTCCTGTTTTGTCAATTTCCCATGTACAACAAAGAGTCTCACTTGTTGTGGGCACTAACCATTTCCTGCCCTGTGATTGGCCCTTTGCCCTGATTGGTGTGCCTTGGTTATCTTTAAGTTGATTGGTCAGGTTTGACAGATAAGCAGGTGGGGGGCTTGGTGGGGGAGGGGCTGGAGCGTAATGGTCATAATGGTCACAACAGTCACAACGGAGTTAACAGTCACAATGGAAGACTGGAATAAAGCGCCTTGGAGACTCTCTTTCAAGGGTCGGGTGATTTCTTCCGTGGGACAGGAGAACCCCGATATCTGGTGCTGTGACTCAGATAGAAGATATTTGGTACCATGACTCGGATAGAAGATAATTGGTTCCGTGACTCAGATAGAAGATAACTGATGCTATGAATCGAATAGAAGTCAGCTGGTGAACGCCAGGAAGGTAAGCTGAGCAGATCACTCAGGGAGCCGCTTAGAGCAGGGAATTAGTTTACAACTGAGATTTTTGCTCAGGAAGCCGCAGCAACGGGGGGCCCATTTAAGCTGAGGTTTCAGGTTACCTCAGGGAGCCGCTGATAGCAGCAGGGACGTGTCAAGTTCGTGGGTTAGCGACGAATCAAGTTCGCGGGGTAGCAACCATTAAAGCTGGGGTCTAGCAACCATTCAGATTCATTCAGGTTCACTCACTATCGTGTTTACCACCCACTAAACGATTGTATTTACCGCCCATTTACAATTGCGTTTACGGACCATTCATGATCAATCGTGGTTTAGCACCATTCAGGGTCGCAGTTACCGCCATTAAAGTTTGCAATACAGCGCCCATTCAAGTTCACAGTTAACGATCAGTCAATTTCGCCATTTCATGATCGGTCAAGTTTGCAGGTTAGTGACGGATCAGAGGTGTTAGAAATATGGCCAATTTAAATTTTTTGGTGCACATGCAGCCTTTATTGCAGAAACTGCTGACTGTACTGTTGTTATTGCAAACTGTGCAGAGGATCGCCCTATGGTTTCTGGAGGAGGGCCTTTTGATCCTGCCACAATGAGAGCACTTAGGCAGAGACTTAGCTAGGGCAGAACAGCAGGAGATCCTGCCTCCAGGGTTGGTCAAGTTCTGGACATTGATTAAGTGTTGCCTGACAGATGGCACTGATAAATTCAGAAGACTTATACAGGAAGGGGAGAAAGTCTTATGGAAACGCAAAAAAAAAAAAAAATCAGAATGGATGGTTAAAAGACCCTTAATGATTTCTAGCAGGTATGCAGGTATTGCGGTATATTAATTAGATCCAACCATATTTTTGTATTATTAGACAATGCCAAAATTGTGTCCCATTTTTATCCCAGACTTGCTTTGGGGTTAATCCCCGTGGTCTTATGCCTAATCATATATGGCAGATGGATGTTACCCATGTTCCCAGTTTTGGTCGCCTTTCATTTGTTCATGTCTCTATTGATACCTGCTCTGGGGTCCTTTATGCCTCAGCTCATACAGGGCAAAACGTTCAAGATGTTATATCTCATTGCCTTCAACCTTTTGTAGCCTGGGGAGTCCCCCAGTGAAAAGACTGATAATGGACCTGCCTATACAGTCAAAGCATTTCATAAGTTTTGTTCTGAATTTTCAATTAAACACTCTACTGGCATCCCATATAATCCTACAGGCCAGCCTGTGGTAGAGCGTGCCCATGCAACTCTCAAAGCATTATTAATAAAACAAAAAGGGGGAGTAGGAGCCACCCTATATCCCAAAAGTCGTAAACATCAGTTGGTTTTAGTTACTTATATTTTTAATTTTTTGATTTTGGACTTGGATGGCCAATCTGATGCCGAATGCCCCGCTGTTGGCGCAGGCCCCTGCAAAGATTAGATGATGTGGAAGGATGTTTTAATAAAATAATGGATGGGCCCGCATCCTGTCTTAGGACGGACATGAGGAACGGTTTGTGTTTTTCCGCAGGATTCTGATGGACCAGTGTGGGTGCCAGAACATTTGATGCAAGTGATAAAAAAGCCGGAGCAAGATGAACCCGTGGACGTGGTGGATGCTGACCAGCCTGATGTTCATTCAGATGCCGAGAGGAGACAGCCAGAATCTCCAGCTAAAACTGCACCATAAAAGGTGTGCAGCAAATATTGCCTCGCTGTCTAGGACCTTGGAAATGGCTCCCAGAATGGACTGCTGTCAAAGTACTGTGACTGCTACAAGAGTAGCACCTGGTTTTGCTGTGACCAATTTATTTCCTACCTGTTCAAATTCTGCCTTTGTGGGGTATGACTATACATGTGATAACCTTGTTCAATCTGTTTCTGCTCAGTCTTGGAATGTCTTGATACTTTGCACTAGTAGGGGTTCGTGTTCAGATACATCAGCTTTTGCATTTATTGATAAGGTAGTGATAAGAAATTGTAATTATTGTAGTAATAGTTCTAGAATATGGGAAGAAAATGTTAAAGTTAATTGTAGTCGTGATATTATCTATAATGCTATTTATGTATGTGTACAAGCTCCATTTATGTTTATTGTTTCTATGAGTGCTAATGTTACCCTTTTGAATTGCTCTGTAGTTAAGTGAGCCCTTAATCAATGTTGGAATGGCTCTGGCACTGCGGTGCTGGTACGCATTCCACAATTTATTTCCAACATATAGGGACCTCCTGTGTGCTTAGTCTACCTGGAATGTTTGTCACTCCCTCTATTTTTACCAATGGTTCTGAGCATTGAATTGGTCCTGAGAGTTATCTGCTCTGCTATCCCCTAATGGAAGCTGGTCCATACGATTTGATAATTTGACTTAGAACTAAGATCCCAAATTATAGCCATAAATAGCACAAAAGTAGAGATTGCCATGGTAGATCAATGGACAAATTGGAGACTAAGGTATCTTTCCTTTGCACACCAATGGGCCAGTATAGTAGCCCTGGGCCTTATCTTATTAATTATCATTCTTTGGGGTCTGTGGATGCTTCATCTTTGAATACAGCGTCAGAAGCAGTAACAGCAGCTGCTAGTGCAAGCTGTGCTTGCCCTTCACAACAGAAATCCCCAGAAGTCTGGCTTGGCATGCTGGACTGGTAGCCAGAGATGGGTAAGTATCTGATACATCTTCACCAACCTAAGACAGGCGCCACATTCCTAGCCATGTGGTTAGCCCATGACAGTTAAGGGGAGCCCAAACTCGGAACACATAAGACAGGCACAGTCCCTTGCTTAATAAAACAAGAAGGGGGAGCTGTTGGGGGTACTAACCATTTCCTGCCCTGTGATTGACCCTTTGCCTTGATTGGTGTGCTTTGGTTATCTTTAAGTTGATTGGTCAGGTTTGACAGAAAAGTGGGGTCTTGCCTGGGGAGGGGTGGAGCGTAATGGTCATAACGGTCACAACGGAGTTAATGATCACAACGGAAGGTTGGAATAAATCGCCTTGGAGACTCTCTTTCAAGTGTCGGTTGATTTCTTCCGTGGGACGGGAGAACCACCGATACTCACTGATAATGCAATAGCAAGCACAATTTATTGTGCCAGATGGTGTCAGACCAGAGTTGGGGCATGCAGGCCAGACATGAAGGGGTGCACCCCAACTAGTAAAATGCTAGAGATTATATAGAACCCCTTCAGTCATTGCATGCATCATAGTCTACATAAATTCAAACACAGATGAAAGAGTTGAACATGTCCTCTTCAGGGCTTCCAGGTGCAAACAGTCCATTTCATTCCCAGACACACTATCTTTAGGGTTCCTGGGTCTAAACAGCTCAATCTGCTCCCACACACATTATCTTTTTAGTTCATTTTGTCCCTGGGACCAGTTGATTGTGCCACTGTCCTCCTGCACCTGGGTGCATTCAATAGATAAGGCTGTGACACTGTTCACAAGATTACAAAGGAATGGAGAACATATTTGTCACTAAAGTGGAGGTCTCCCATGGTCCAGATGCATCTTGCAAAGTCGTAGTTTGTTTGACACAAAGGGGCCTAATGTTGCCTAACATTAAGATTCTAATATTCTAGGATACTAATATGATAACATTATACTAACAATCTCTTTGTTGTCACTAATTGATTTGATTTACCTGAGCCTGGCACTTTCGGTATTTGAGAAAACAATCATATGTAATGCTGCTTGTAGATTTGACTGAACCATGATATGATGATTTTGCATTTTATACTTTGGAATTGTTTTCAACATCTTTGTCCGTGATTTGTAATATCCTTACCTTTGGGCCTCACTGCATGTATTACCTTTATCAGATATCTTACAGCTGGTTAAATAAGTTCATAGGAAAGTATTGATAAAAATTTAGTGGCCAAAATTAATGCATTAGAAGAGACAGTGATTTATATCGACAATAAAATTCAACTCTAAAAAACCAGATGTGGTACCACTTGGCTAATATTTACAACGGATTTGTGTCACTCCTCTCCCATCATAATGACTCACATGACTCTTAGAGTGATGCTAAAACTCATATCTAAGGTGTTTGGAATGACACATCTACCACCTTAGTATTCAGGAAATATGAGCCCAGATTTAGCCATTTCTCAGTCTCATCATTAGCTTTCTCCAGATAAGGGTTTACTAACCAATTCTTATAATCTCTTTTCTATCTTACTTCTGACAAGATGTTCTACTCATTTGTAATAAATTTAGGGATCATGTTAATTGTTTTACTTTTCGTATTGTTTTTGGTCCAGTCAACTTCCAAAATTTGAGTTCCATGATTCAAGTAACTCACAGAGAACACAACAACCCACAACTTAGTAGTAAAATAGGGGGAGATGCTGGGCTCCATGTGGTGGGTGTGGAAGACAAGGGGTGATGAGTATTTTTCCATTGCAGGTAGGGCCACAAGGGAATTCCTGCTGCACTGCAGAGTCCAGCAGATGTCTGTACAACCACCTGAATGCAGCTCCCCCTCCCATTGCATGGTACCTGGACAACCCTGCTGAGAATTCTGTAATCTATTTAGGCCTTGTCTGCCACTGTGGAGTGGAGTTCATGTTCACTAACAATGTGAGTTTGGAAGTTAATGATACTCTTTGAGCAAAAGGACCTATTATTACTCAGGCTGTCTTGGTCTTCCAAATTGTCCATATGGTAATCAAGGATGTTAAATCCCCAGGTGTAGTGGAAATCTATGCTTCCCTCCCTTCTTGATCTTTATCTGCCTTCTTCTGTGATACATTTCCTTCTTTAACTGATTCAAGACTGATTCAAAGTTGTAGAATGAGGATTGCAGTAGGAATGTGTTACTGATTAACATATGCATTCTATTAAGAACTTCCTGACTACAGGATTAAGACTGAATATCCTGCCTCAGAAAACATTTAGTAAAAATATCCTTAGACATGCCTGCTTGACCAAGTGTCAAAAGTCTGTGCCAGCCTTTGTGATGCTTTCTGTATAAATAAAGCAGACAGCTTTCTAGCATTGTCCATGATGATCGTGAAATTGTAGTGGTCTGTTTCATTGCTCTTTCATTGCATTCACGGTTCTCAAGTTTCCACCTCAGCTACAGCTGGACTCCAGAAAATCTCCACCTGAAATCATTAAACCTTGGAAATCAGTACAATGTACTCTTCTAAATAATGGCATGGGTAAAATATTTTGGAAATACCCCAAAAGATCAGGCAGTGAAAGCCAACATTCACTAGTCTGTACATGTTAAGCAAACATGTTTCATTTGACCCAATGCCAATTCTCAGCTCAAATGAATCCATTTCTTGATTTTTGATTTCTGTTTTATTTATTTCTTTCCAGTAAAAGCACAGTTTTCGGTCCAGTATTGTGGCCTAGTGTTTAAAGACCTCAAACTGAACACACCATAATCCCATATGGGCTCTTGTTCTAATCCTGGCAGCCCAGCTTCCCATCCAGCTCCCTGCTTATGCCCTAGGAAAGCAGCCAAGTACATCACGAAACCTTGGGAACCTGGACCCACATAGGAGACCTGGAAGAGTTCCTGGCTCCTGGCTTCAGATGGACTCAGCACTGGCAATGTGGATCTCTTGGGGAGTGACTCATAAGAAGGAAGATAGTACTCTATGACTCTCCTCCTTTCTCTATATATCTGACTTTGCAATATAGTAACAAATCTTTAAATAAAAGATAGCTGTAGAGAGTGAGGGACAGATTATCAAAAATGTGATCTGCCATCTGCAGGATCAAACCTCAAATGACACAAATAAGAGCTGGGCCTGAGTGGATCCAAATCTTGAGCCAGGAATCTCTTGATGTGCTAGGAGGTAGACCTAAGATATTCTACAGTCAACCTTGACTACCTTCAAAATAAGTGACAGCAGGAAGAGTGGAAAGTGGAAGAGCAGGGACATCAACTACAACTTTAAATATCCCAAAGCATTGAGCTTTAAGATTGGCTGGACCAAAATAAAATAATTTAGGAATATTAGAGTATAAATTTTGGAGAGCATTCCTACTTCAGAATCTACCTGTCATTTTCCTTGAGCTGTGTCGAAACTTAAGCACAGTAGTGCATGATCCGAGCTCTTCCTTATTGCAGGTTCTCCTTAGGAAAGAGCCAGCCATGTATAGGACAATGTTCACCTATTTTTAAATGAATAATTACATTGGCAGAGCTTGAAGACAACAAACACTCATATCGATCTCTCCAGCACAGCTCTAGTTCTACATAGCAAAGACAGGATATATGGAGTGGACCACAGCATACAGCCTTTAGGACACAAGCCAGTTGGAGTAAAAGAGAAAGCTGTAATGGAAGTGGAACTTACCATATGATCCAGAATCCTGGAGAAGCTCTTGGAGTGGTGCTGGAGGAATGTGTCTTGCCTCATGGGACTAAGCTGGACAATATCAGTAGGAGCATGACCAATACTTAAACCAAGGTGCCTGTTCCTGTCTTTTGCCAAGTACATGTATGCTGTTCCATGGCCCAAGAATTTAAATCTCCTTGACTATTGCACTCAATGATGCTCACATGGAAGTCAACACAATCTTTCTAAAGACAATGCTTTCTGCTAGCCCTATTTCAAGCAAGTTAGGAAAAGGGTTTGCACATTGTTAGCATTACATAGAGGCAATATTATCTGGAAAGCATTTGTAACCTACCACAATCATTTACACAGTTAGATTGAATGAAGCCTTTATCCAGTTCATCTGTAAGAAAGCCAGGCTTATGCCCTTTTTGGGATTAATTTCCTTGACTTACGTCTTGTTATTCATATATATATATATATATAATAGTAATACTTAATATTATTAAGATTATTAATAGCAATAATTGTAGATATACTTTAGCATGGACCACATGCCCCAATTTCCCAGCTGCTCTGTTTCAGTGGCATGTTGGGAGCCAACTGGGTCAAAGGTGAGATGTGTTACAGATGTAGAAGACAGTATATAATGATGTTAAAATGGTCTTGTATGAGATGTGGTGGAGGGAGATAGCAGTTAGCCTGGATATTTCTCAAGAATTCAGAGGAATAACAGTCTTCAATCATCCAGTGGAACCAATTAATAGCAATCAAGTTGCTTAGAGAAACTAAAGACAGAACTCATTCCAGGTTTTAATATGTGCTGTGAGTGCTGATATTTGAGTCCAGACATTCTTGTGGAAGCTCCAGAAAGTGAACAGCTATTCCTTGAGGTTACTCACCTTAGGTCTGTTATTTAAGAAGAGACCTTTAAACTTTTATCCCAGCAGTCCATGATGGACAGATCGTTTTCTCCTAGCGATGGATTCACTCATCAGGAACAGAATAACCATCACGCTCTGGGGTTTCCTAGAAAACTTTGGGAAATTGTGGAAAGCTCAGAATTCAAATCGATTTGGTGAGATAAAAGAGAAACCTCCATCATGATAGATATAATTTCACATAGACATGTTAGAGATGAAAAGTCATTTCAGAATCTTTGAAACGTGCAACATGAAGGGCTTTGTTTGACAGCTTAACCTTTATGGATTCAGGAAGATGCAGTCAACTTTTCAGAGATTGGCTTCCCTTTTCCACTTTATGCCGGAATGCTGTGATGTCTTAGGGACAAGCAAGGTGATGAAGATTTCCATTCCTTGGATTCCAAGTGAATATATAAGGTGTATTTAGAGTGCTAAATTCTTGTAAAGGATTCAGAGTAGGAGGCCTGAAGGATGCTTTCAAATTTAACATGGGATATTTACTATTTTGTTGTTGCTGTTGTTGTGGGAGACGTTATTCTTAATAAGTTCAATAGCACTGTGCATTTTGTATGAACACTGCAAGAACATGGTCATGTTGGTGTGCTGTGTGCTGGAATCTCCTTTTTTTTCTTTTTTGGCATTTTAGCAATCTTGAACCAAACTGTGCTTCAATGAACTAAGCATAGGAAACTTATACCAATAACAATATAATAATAATTTTTCTCTCTCTCTTTCTCCATCCATCAATGTGTGTGTGTGTGTTTGTGCATAGCTGCAGAAAGGACATTTTTGGCATGATAATAAAAGACTTTATGAACACAAGATGAAACACCAATATTACACTCAGAACATTCAATACATGGCTTATAAAGTGCTGATACAAATCGTTAGGCAAAATTTTCCAGTTACCAAATATCTTAGCTCCTTGCCAGGGCATTTCTGTTTTTCAGAGAATGAAACACCTGTACTTATGCATATATTCAGCCACATATTATTAACCATGATTCCACATCAGTAGAAAAGCCAAGTGTAGCTGTCATGTGTCTATGCAGTCGATAGTTAGCACAGTTTGTCTTTGTCACATGTTCACTTCCTTCCTGGCTAGAAATATTGCTGATGCATGTTTAATTTTGTTGCAGGTGCAGTTCTTCCATCATCCACATTTCAAACAAGGCTGTCCTCAGCTTTTATGACATATTCTAGGAAGAGTGGGCATTAAAAAGAAATGCCAGGCCCTGGAATCCTCATTCAAAAACTGCCCAAAGAGTCACATCAAGCAGGGGAAGTTTTAACAAAGAGTAATGGAAATGCAAGTGTTGTTCCATGGAACAACATCAATTCTCAAAACTATGCATGCTTTGGTGCATCACCTTGCAGATGCAGTCCATCTTTAGCTGACACTATATCTCCTAAAACTGACGCAATAAGAGGAGCCTTATCAGCTCTGTCATCATCCTTTGCCATACCATCAGCCATCAAGGACACACTCACACTTGAGATTCCTCCTCAGTTGACATCAAGTCAGTTGGTCTCATATGGTCAACATCCTCATTCTAGAGCCACTGTCATGAGTGTTGTTTCAACCACACATTCTTATTTGCAGAACTACACAAGGATGCCACCCTGCACCCATTCTTACTCAATTATTCTGCAGCCATCTGGGTTTCCCTTCACATACCTGGAATTCTGGTCCCATCCACAATCATCTCATCCCCCATTTCTTGTAGGCAATCCACACATCCCCAGCAGAATGATGACACAGCCATCTTTTCCTTGCCCTCTTACTCATTTCAAAAATAACCCCACTAATACTACAAAATGACTATGAAAACTGCTATTACACCTTTGCATTTCCTCTGTGGAAGCATTTCATAAAACTTAGCCAGTGGGTGAATGCTGCAAAGAATATGCTTGCATAATGTTGCAAACAAAAGCATCAATACTTATGCCTCATGGCTTATATGTTTCATACTCAGCATGATTTTGGGATGCAGCAAAATGGGTTATTGCCAGGGAACAGGCTGAAATTCATGCTGAATGCTCAAGAAGGATAAGTGACAAAGTAACCACTTCCATACTTCTTACAGATGTAGCACTACTTACAGAAATCAGATGAGTACCTCCTTTGTCAAAGTAAGAAGGTGGTCAATGGTTGTTAAGCATTGTGGTTAGGTATCAGCAAAAATTGTGAGGGGGCAGCGACTGAGTTCATCATAATCCTTGGCTCAGGCAACCTGCCCATCCTGCCCTGCCTGTTTCTATGTTATGCCTGCCCTATCTGACTAATTTACAGATTCTGCGGAGACTGGGTTAGACAGGAGCATCCCATTGTGGATGTTGTACTAGTTTTTTCAGCCTCGAGATAATTTTGGGAAAGTGAAATGAAATGATTTGATACTCCAGCTCATTCATTTCTACTGCTGTAGTAACTGGAGAAGATACAAGTGCAAAAGGAGCTCATCCTTTTCGATTTTCCTTCACAAATACTGCAAGGGAAGAGTCAAAGCATGCTTAATTCTACTCTGTGGAGAGATCCTGGATTCAGGCACTCATTACTGTCTAGTCAATTCAGATGGTGAACCCATATCACAGGTCTAATGATGCAGTCATCCTCATCCATGCACAGCATTCCTAAATTCAGGTGAAGGCCAGGGTCACTGAGAGGAATCAATGTGTCTCAGAAAAGGTGTGGGGAAGGTATAATAGCACCAAGATAGCTTTGACTATAGTATTTCAGTTTCTCAGTAGAGACACACTGCTACAGTTCCTTGTGTGCAGTATCTTCAAGTACACATTGGAGTGAGCCCTGTTCAGCATCTGAGGAGCACAGACACGTGTGTGGTAAGCATTGGCAGAAAGTGGCATGAAATCTATAACTTTTTGGTGATAATATCTGGTACAATGCAGTTGTTATTAGATAAATCAATGCCCAAAATTTTTTCCACTTTTGGCTGCCCCGTTTTACTGTCCAAATGTTTTTCTCTAATGTCTCGGCAAGGTGGAGAACTCTGATAGCAGATATAGCCTTACTTTCTGCTCTAAGGGTATCATGGCATCATAGTTTACTAGCATATTGAGAAGGTAGATTGAATTGTTCCTTGGCTTGTCTACTTTTTTATTGAGCAGTGGCTATGCATACGGCAATGTACTTCATATCCTGGGACTATGCAAAGTTTAAGCATCGCTGCGTGAAATTTAGAGATCCCACTTGGTTCTCCTGAACTCACTTTCTGATGTATTGTTCAGTTGGAGAATGTGATGTCTTCTGGAGGATTTTGCACTTGTGTTCATAAGGAATATAGGCGTATGTTTGCTGTAATGTTGTCCTTCTTTCCAGTTTTGATATTAAGGTGATGATGGAAGGAATTTTGAAGGATTATCTTTCTGACTGCTGATTTGTTGGTCTTATGTAGGAAGCTCACACCCCAATACACCCTGCCATACCCTTCTTTGGCAGCTGCTTTCAACCCCATGATTCCAAGATGCACGACATATTCTGACATGGGTCTGTCTCCAATAGTTGGACCTTGCTGAGCAGAGCGCCTACTTCAAACAAGGGACAAACCTAATACTGTCTCAAAACATTCTCATGGGTCCCTATTCTACCTAGACGAATGTGGTCTCCATAATGGCTCAAGGACTCCCCGTTGTGGCACAGGGCTATGGCCATCCTCTGCCAACGTGACTCTAAAGAGAAGGACAATGAAACCACAAACCAGGAGAACTGCTTTCCTAGTAACCGTGCTGCCAAAGCCATGGACATCATGACATTTTCAGCATATTGGCACACTCCCACTAGGTAGACACCATGCCCATACTATCACAGGCAGCTGGACTCCACGAAGGCTGGACATCCTCCTTTGTAGAGCCTGTGGGGAATGTGTGTAGCGGTAAGGAGAAGGATGGGGCAGAGTCCGAGGGGCATTGGGGGAGGACCACAGAAACTAAACTTAAGCTACCTTCCAGCTTTTTGCACCGAGCCAAACTGGCCTGTCTGTCATCATGGCTTTTTCAGAATGCTGAGGCCTTAGCATTCCGGAACACTTATGACCAAAGGGCTGCTGAATGGATGGCTGGTATAGCCACAGAGCCCTGTGAGGTCAAAGAGTAACAGGCAATCGTGATGCTCCCTATACCTGGGACAGCCTCACAGGCTTAGATAAGTGAAGCAAGAGAGTGGGTTGATCAAAATCTATCAAAGTTGCCTGGCTGTCACCTGCCATTGTGTCCAATTCATTCACCACCATACCTGCCAGCTTCCTGTCATCAGGAGCTCCACTATGGGGGTCTCCCATCCCACAGAATAAATCACCCGACACTGCAGGACATCTCAGACATGCTTTATTCAAACCATTATGTCCATTAATTCCGTTATGCAGAACCTCCTTCTCCCCCCGCAAAGCCCCTGGCTTATATAACAATCCTATCCAATCAACTTAAAAATCACCCAGGCATGCCCATCAAAGCAAAGGGCCAATCACAGGGCAGGATATTGTCATTGCTTCCATCGGCTCAGCTTTCTTGTTTTATTATGAAAGGGACCATGCCTGTCTTAGATGTTCCGCATTCGGGTTCCCCTTACCCGTCATTGGTTAAACATGTGGCTAGGAACGTAGTACATGTCTTAGGTGGTGAAGCAGTATCAGATACTTACCCATCTCTGGCTACCAGTCCAGCATGCTTATCCTGACTTCTGGGGATTCTCTGTTGTGAAGGGCAAGCAGAGCTTGCACTAGCAGCCGCTCTTGCTGCTGCTTATGCCGTGCTCAAAGATGAAGCGTCCGCAGACCCCAAAGAATGATAATAAGATAAGGCTCAGGCCTACTATACCAGCCCATTGGCATGCAAAGAAAAAAGACCCTTTAGTATCCAATTTGTCCGTTGCTCTACCGTGGCAAACTCTACCTTGGTGCTATTTATGGCTATAATTTGGGATCTTCGTTCCTAAGTCAAATCATACTAACCTGAAGGTCACTTTTTCACCTGAATGGGCATGGGAATAAGCTGTGGAATGCGTACCAGCACCTCAGTGCTTGAGCCTTTTCAACTCTGGTTAAGGGCTCACTTAAATACAGAGCAGTTCAAAAGGGTAACATTAGCACTCATGGAAACAATAAACATAATTGGAGCTTGTACACATACACAAATAGCTTTAGATGTGGATAAGTGCAGATCGTCTTTGCTATGAAGGGCCCTCCAAACGTTGCACCCTATGGTGGCTATCTGGGCATAAACAGGCTTGGGGTAATCTATTTGGTTTTCCTGTCCCACTCGAACACCTTCCCCAAGGAGTAAGTCTACATCCCATACAGGATTCACTGTTTGGGCATTACGATGAGTGGTGTCTAGTGCTAACTCACGGCAGGCTGACCGCCAGACCAAATACTGTCCAGGGGACAGGGTGGCTTTAGCTAAATTTTTCCAATTATCAGGGGTCAATACCAAGCCTGCTATCTGTTTTAGCACTGTGAGGGTGAAGAGGGCATGAATACTACAGGAATCAACTGCGGTCTTCAAATCTTTAATTAACTTGATCAGGTGAGACCCAGAAGGGAACTGGGGGATTTTGTGTTCTATCATCTGTAACTGGAAACACTTGGCCTGCCTCTGCAAAATTGTGCCATGAACTTAGACCCTGAGGTGAGGGAAGGGCACCATTTCACTCCTGGCACTGCCAGGGCAGCACAGTTGGCGTGAGTGGGGGTATCTCCTGCAGGGGGAGCTGGCTACCAGATGAACATTTTTGATTACATTATGGCGGTCTCTAATGTCTGCACAAGTTCATCAATATCCTCGCTAGAGGTCCCCACCTGACTGCCTGAGTCTGAGTATTCTTCACTGCTATCTCCTCCTTTTAAGGAAGCTGCTTCCTGCATTGAAGACGTTAAGTTGTCCATATTTCTAACACATTTGCTGTTTGCTAACCCTCGAACTTGACTCCTCACTAAATCACAAACTTGACTGTTCGCTAAACCATGAATTTGACTGGTCGCTAAACCACGAACTTGACCTGCACATCCCCACCTATTGCGGCTTCCTGAGCAAAAGGCTCAGTTGTAAACTAATTCCAACTGTCTTTAAGAGACTCTCTGATCGATCTGTTCAGCTGCTTATCTTCTTGGTGCTTACCAGCTGACATGTATCCGAGTTACAGCACCAATTATTGGGCGTTTCCTTCCTGCGGGAGAAATCACCCAACACTGGAAAGCATCTCAGAGGTGTTTTATTCAGACCTTTTGTGAAAACCCTTACGTCCATTAATTCCGTTTGGCAGAAAATGACACTACCCTCCCCCAAGGCCCTGGCAAATATATATCAATCCTATCCAATGTCAGGAGCCATGTACTCTAGCCACACTGAAGCCATTCTGAATATAGAACTATGGGCCAGTGAAAACCCCCAGCTGGCTAGATGCTTGGGAAAGAAGTTATGAAACTAATCACACACTTAGCTTCAATTGTTTGTAGCAACTGTTTTAGAATGTGATTTATGCTGTACCTGCCGACATCTTGTTACTGATTACCTATGCTATTGTTAATATGCTGGTTACTATTGTGGATATGGTGACTGCTCAAGAACAATCAGTCTGGAGACCATGGCTTGCGTCCTAGTTTCTCCTTTCCTCCCTGAGCCTTAGTTACTGCAGAGTATAAAAACCCTCAACTAAAATCAATAAACTGACAGCTTGATCAGACATCCTGTCTTGCTGTCCATTCTTCGTGTCTCTTGTCCCCCAATCTCTCCTAGGTGGTTGCGACCCCCGTTGACTGTCCTGCTGGACGGGAAAATTTGGCGCCCAACGTGGGGCTGGTGTGCAGACCACCGACAGGGAGATCGCCACGCAAAAGGAGAGGCCTCTCGAAGTGGTATTGAGTAGAACACCGGGTGAGCAGTTTCACAGTTGACCCGCCAAAAGTTGTGCTTGGGGAAATTTGTGGCGCAAATCTTACGGGGTTAAGGTAACATGGGACAAGCATTATCACAGCAAGAACTATCCTTGCAAGGTTTTATCAGTCTTATAGACTTATTCAAGACACGAGGAATTTGGGTCATTAAAAAAGACCTCAAAACCTTTTTGGATTTTGTTGGTCAGATTTTTCCCTGGCATCCCCAGGAAGGTTCTATATAAGTCATTTAAGGTTTATATAAAAAAAAAAACAAAAAACAAAAAAAAAAATGTGTTCTATAACTTGGTTTAACAAAAGTAATCTGATATAGAGTGGTCCAAATCCACTGTTAAATTAATCTAAAGCATGAGATGAATTATGTGTGCTTGTTTTACAAAGTATTTCAAAGAAGAGGTTGGAAGTTGCAAGAGATTTAATAGTTATGTGTCTCTGTTCTGACATGTTTGGTGTTTGTGTTTATGTTTGTTTCGTCAATATTGTTGGTGTTCTATTATTTTTGTCCGGACAAAAAACTAAATTTTGTTTTAATACTCTTCCTCCAGTTGTGTCTTTATCTTGAATTGTTAATTTGTTGTTCTTGTTGTGAATTGGGTGCATGTGTGACTGACTGACAGACGAGATGGGACGGACCGAGACTAACCTCCTTTTTCTCTCCTGGTAAATAATTTTAGAGAAGTCTAACAGATTTAACAGGACCTGGCCAGACCATACTAGCCATCTCCACCAGGGAAATGTTCTTGTGTCATTTTCTTGCTGTTTGGTCTTCAACTTACAGTGTTGTCCTTGCATTGATTAGGTCTAACATACAGTATTCAACATGTTCAGTTAAATGCTAAAGGTACTTTTAGTTTAACTCATTTAGACCTCTAAATTCTTCATAGTTCTAAACCAAGTCTCATAAATTTGGGGGTTCTAGTAGGATCCCTGGAACTCTCAAAGATTGAGACAAAATTTGAATAATGTACTTGTCATTTAAAATAATTTGGATTATAATCTCACAATATTAGAAAAATATGCTAAATTTGTTGCATCATATATGCTATTAAAGTAGGTGAGCATTTATGCTCATTGGTTGAAATGTTTCCTATTCATAAAATTGATTCAGATTGTAAATTACTTGTGTTCTTACTTACAAGGAAGTATGTGAGATTTTGCCTTGCAGGAGAACAATGAATTCTTTAAAAATGTATAGTAAAATTGCTCAAAATGTGTATATTTTCTGAATGTTTGCCTTTAAAACAATGGAACTGAAGTCTGATTCCTTGTGAAAAACAACAGTGTTTTAAATCTCCTGTAAGTTATTTTCATCTTATTAATAACTAAACCTGTTATCTAGCTTCAGTAAATTTCAAGGTAGTCTCTCAAGACAACAGCCAAACTGAAGTTTTTTCAGCTCTTTTAACTTCAATAAAACAGAAGCTAAAGAAAAGCTCCAGGCCCATCAGCCATAAAACAAGGAAGAAACATGCTTGGAGTCTGCGCTTTGAAGAATTTGGGACTTTGACTTTGTCCCGGTTGTGATAATTCTTATCTGCCTTCATTTAAAAAAAAAAATCAGCTAAAAGAAGGTTGTTTGAAAAAACTTCTCTTTCCTGGTTTTAAAGTGGATTTTTGCTCAAATATGTTTCCATGAATTAGAAAAATGGTTGAAAATTGTTTAAAGCATTATATTTAAAAGTTGGTATGCTTTTATTTAGAAAATGTCTTAAAAGTTGAGGAATAAATCTTATAAGTTTTGCATATAATTGGCTATAATTTTAAAATTACTATTACAACATTGTTTAAGTCTTTAACATTAATACCTAATACATGCTGATGTTAGAATTGATATCTATGTTCAAAAAGTTTTTGAAGTGTACATACATAGAAATGCTAGTAAATATCTAAAAATAAAAATATCTCTGATTTTGCAAACTGTTAAAAAATTGAAGCATTGAACTTTAGGTGATCTCTATTTAATTGGTGACTTTGTCAATTGTCTATCCAGCTTCAGTAAGCTCTATTCTTGTTCCAATTTTTGAATTTGTTAAAGTTCTTAAAAAAGTTATGAGATGATTTTATGCACTAATTTCTGTGTTTAAGGTTATATTTCCCTTTTGGTGACTGACTAAGGTAATATACATTTTGCCTTTCAGTTAGGTAATCCCTTGCGTTCTGTATATTGTCTTTGTTAAATTCTCATGATTTAAGAGAACTGTGTTTTCAAGGGTATTTTCTGGTATGTATTTACTTTGAAATGTTTGGGTGATCATTTATAAGTGAAAAAAAATTTTGATCTATTGCTGTTTGAATCAGTCTGATTAACTTGGTGGTTATTATAATGAGAAATCTTTGATCAAACACTTTAAGGCCTCATAGCATAATTAATAGACTTAACTCTTCTGGTTCTGGGATTTCTAACAAATAAATAAATAAATAAAATAATAAAAACTTGAGGGGGCAGGGGGAATTGCAGAAAAGACACTGGGAAACCTTGCCAGTGGGGAGCCACAACTAGATACAATCCTGCCAGGAAGGTTAGCTCTAAAAAGTACAAGAGTGTGTAAAATCCTACAGGTCATATCACAGTGCCAAACAGAGACTTTGTTTTCTAGGATTCCAGCAGACCTATTGTATCCATTAAAGCTAAAGTTTAATTGTAAACTATAGGTATAGTTTATTCAGACTACTAAGAGCAAAATGTAATTCTAAACAATTGGTAATTTTAACATACTTAAGAAAATTCTCAAGTGGCTCTTAAAAGTTGTTGTTTTATGTGTGTTACCTGATATGTATGTGCATGTTTATGAATGAGAATTGCTAGGCTAACTCTGTTGGCAACGCCTGCATTGCCACGTACCCCGAGCCCCGAGTCGAGCGGAGGGACTAGGGTTATGAGACAGACAAGACACACAAGACACACAACACACTGAGACTCATTCTTGTGAAGTGAGCCTTTATTCAAAGTCAAACTCTCTTATATAGTTTGCTTGGCCCCTCCCAGGATCTTCCCAATGGTTAAGCAACACCTAAGCTCCCCCAAGGACATGCAAAAAGGGGAAGCAGGAAGGAGGGAAATTGCAGTCAGGACGTGCAAGAATGGGAGGCAGGAAGGAGGGAAATTGCAGTCAGGCCATGGGCTAAATGTATCAGGCCATGATTGCCCTTCCTGTTACACCTTTGAGAAACAAGCTGTGCTGTGGAGTTAACCTTTGGGAGACCCGGCCGTGCATGTCCCCCTTTTTTTTGTTTTTAATGGACACCTGTCTTAGGTTGTCCAGCAGTCAGTTGATGCCTTACCCGTCATGGGGAGCCCCACCTGGGGCATGTGGGGTCCCTGTCTTAGGTTGGTCATCAGCTCTGCCAGATCTTACCCGTCTCTGGCTGTCCAATACACATCATGCTCAACCGGACTTGAGCTCTAGGATTTTCCACAGCTAAAGTCATCATAGTTTGTCAAATGATGACCTGCTCCGGGGCTTGTTGCCTGCATAGGCAGCAAAGAAGAGTAAACAGTATTGCAATCATGGCTACCAACCATCAGTCCCAAGGCTAAGACTCTGCTCCATTCTTTAAACATCCATGCTACCAGTTAATGCCATTTACAATAACTTTCCTTGACATGAGGGTCACTTGGATCTTAACAATGTTCAAATATTGTTGAAAATACCAACAATCAAGAATCTCACAGAGCTAAAATGTTACATGTATACAATTTTAGCAGGAACCGGAGACCCCAACTACTTATCATCCCATCTGGCTCTTACATTTCCAAACAGAAAAATGGATCCCAAAAGTTCTTAGGGAAAGGGGCGTAGTCATCAGCTCTTAGCTTCTTCCTGGTGAGTGGGGGGTGCAGTTGGGTAACAGCAGCAGTTGGGTAACAGCAGCAGTTGGGGGTCAGTCCATCTAGTGGTTCCTGCTAGAAGGCAGAAGTCATCAGGTGTTTGATGTGCGTCCTGGCACTTGAGAGGCTTCTCTTTCGGAACCATTCAGCTGCACAAACTTTGTAGGTCCTGAGAAAACAGAAATAGACATGCCTCTCCAAGAGCTTAATCATGTATCCATATATTATTTTCAAAAGGATTTAGCTTAGCAATTCACATTTATGAATATTTTCATCTATAAGCCAATTAGGATAGACTACATAGCTTGCCACATAAGCATGTACATGTATATCAGATAACACATTATAAAACAAAACTGCTTTTGTAACAGTTACTTGAGAATTCTCTTAAGTGTGTTAAAATTACCAGTTGTTTAGAATTACATTCTGCTTTTAATGATCTGAATAAACCATACCTATAGTTTACTATTACATTTTAGCAATGCCCCCCAATTTTTTTTTTAACAGATTGAATCAGTTGTCTGTCCTACAATTAACTTTTCGAACTAAAAGATCCAACCTTTGAAACATTCTTCTGACTTTGAGGCCGCTAGGGGCCCATCTAGAAGTCCCAAAACCAGAAGAGTTAAGCATATTAAATATGCCAAGAGGCCTTAAAATATCCAAACTGATTTGAACAGCAACATATCAAAAAATTTTTATCACATGTAAATGATCACCCAAATATTTCAAAGTAAATACATAATAGAAAATACTCCTGAAATCACAGCTCTTCTCATAACTTTTTAAGAATTTTACTAAATTCATAGTTTGGAACAAGAATAGAGCTTACTGAACCTGTATAGACATTTGATAAAGTTACCAATTAAACAGAGACTAAAGTTCAATGCTTTGATTTTTTAACAGCTTTAAAAATTAGAGATATTTTTGTTTTTAGATATTTACTAGCATTTTTATGTATGCACACTTCAAAAAACTTCAAGTACTTAACAATAAGGTGAAAATAACTTGAAAGAGATGTTACAACATTGTTGTTTCTCACAAGAAATCAGACTCGAACTCCATTGTCTTAAAGGCAAAATGCAGAAGTTATACACCTCATAACCATTTTCACTGTACAATTTAAACGAATTTGTTGTTTTCCTGTAAGGCAAAATCTCATATTTCTTTGTAAATAAGAACACAAATAATTCACAATCAGGGCCAATTTCATAATTAGGAAACATCTGATAATCTAAATTATTTTGAATGACAATTACACTACTCAAATTTTTGTCTCAATCTTTGAGAGTTCCAGGGATCCTACTAGAACGCTCAAAGTCATGAGACTTGGTTTAGAACTCTGAAGAATTTAGAGGTCCTAATGAGTTAAATAATAAAATACCTTTAGCATTTAACTGTATGCTCAATGCCAAGACAACACTGTAAGCTGAAGATCAAATATCATAGAAGAAAACATCATAGGAACTTTTCCCCAGTGGAGGTAGGGAGTCTGGTGTGGCCAGGGCCTGTTGAATTTGTTAGACCTCTCTAAAATTATTTACCAGGAGAAAGAAAGGGGGTAGGTCATCGTCCGTCACATCTTGTCTGTCAGTCAGTCACACACGCACCCAGTTCTGAACAAGAACAACTTAACAACTCAAGACAAAGATAGAACTGGAGAAAGAATAATAAAACAAAATCTAGTTTTTGTCCGGACAAAAATAATAGAACACCAACAATAATGACTAAACATATGCACAAACACCAAACACATCAGAACAGAGACATATAACTCTTAAACCCTTTGCGATTTCCAACACTTCTTTGACATACTTTAACCTGGAGCTATTTTATAAAACAAGTACTTAGGTTCCTCTCATGTTTTAGGTTAATTCAACAGTGGACCACTTTATATCAGATTATTTTTGTTAAATTAAGTTGCAGAACACGTGTCTTTCTTTCATTTTTTTTTTCTTTCTTACTCTTTTTTTTTTCTTTTTTTCTTTTATTTTGAATCTACCTTGCTTGAATTGCTTAACTCTCCGGTCAGCCTGTTCTGACCAACAGCATTCCCCATTTTATGTAGAAGTTCTTCAAGCTCGGTGTCCAATTTATCCTGGGAGAAGGCTGAACCCGTTTTATATTCCTTTTCGCAGGATAAATTAAACACCAAAACCTAACTCTACTTCAAAATAAATCTAAAACCTAACTATGCCTCAAAATAAATCTAAAACATTAACTATATTTCAAAATAAATCTTAAACCTACCTATATTTCAAAATAAAACTCCCTTTCCTACCAGTTTAGGAAAGACTTACAATACGTCCCACTTACCTGCTGGCCAGCCTCCTGGGACGACCCTTCGTCATGTATCCTCTCTTTCTCGATCTCGGTGGGACCTCCATTTGTTGGCAACGCCTGCATTGCCACGTACCCCGAGCCCCGAGTCGAGCGGAGGGACTAGGGTTATGAGACAGACAAGACACACAAGACACACAACACACTGAGACTCATTCTTGTGAAGTGAGCCTTTATTCAAAGTCAAACTCTCTTATATAGTTTGCTTGGCCCCTCCCAGGATCTTCCCAATGGTTAAGCAACACCTAAGCTCCCCCAAGGACATGCAAAAAGGGGAAGCAGGAAGGAGGGAAATTGCAGTCAGGACGTGCAAGAATGGGAGGCAGGAAGGAGGGAAATTGCAGTCAGGCCATGGGCTAAATGTATCAGGCCATGATTGCCCTTCCTGTTACACCTTTGAGAAACAAGCTGTGCTGTGGAGTTAACCTTTGGGAGACCCGGCCGTGCATAACTCCTTTTTTAAAAATAATGTATAGAAGCATAATTCGGCTCTTAGAGAGTCATGTCCATTATTTTCTCAGGACCTACAAGATCTGTTCAGCTCAATAGTTTAACATGATTTCAAATGCATTTACTGCTAGGGTACAGTTTCAAGACTGGTCATGGGAGCCCAAATTCACATAAGTTAAATGGAAAATATATGAGTATATGTATGCAAGTGTTTAATGATAACTCAGATCTCAGAGAATGTTAAAATGCTCCAACATGGGAAGCAGCTCTTACAGCAGACTCATAGACTGACAATTTTGAGTAACACTCAGTGGCCTCAGAATCAGCCCAAAAGGCATTCTGGTCTGACAGGAGAGCGAGCAAGAGAACAAGCATATCAGGTGTGGAATGCCAGGACACTGCTGCTAAGAGTGTCCCTCCATGAAGGACCTCAGTGGTCCACACCCCAATGCAAAGAAGCAGCCATCACGGATGGTGTGCTCTTCGCTCAATAGGGGAGAGAACTTCCATTTTATGTGTGGCCTTGTCTAACGGGGTTGTTGTGGATTCATGAGGCTTCCACAGCCTAAGCACCGTGTGTCTGGAGCCTCAGGTGATCACTGATGTCACACATAAGAGTGCTAATTTGTTAAATCCACTAGAGTCACTGTGTACACTATCTTCCAATGCAGGAGCTGTATATTCAGAGTCATAGTACATCTTGCTGTATTTTAGTATAAAGATTTATCATCTCAGTTTTGATTATGTCTGAATATTTAACTCTTTTGCTCTAAGAAGTCAGCTTGCATTTACCTGTCCTGTGATGGGCTTATATCCTGATGCTGTATGCTAATCCTTGCATTTACTGTGCCTTCTGATTGATCTAGGTTAGCAATTTTATGCAGCTCAGAAGTTTCATGTGTTCCATTGAGCTCATTGAGTATGTTCCAATATTTGAGACTTAAAGAAGTTAATTTAGACAAATGTAAATCTCGTCCATAGTCTTAAATTAATGTTCACTCTGACAAAAGTTGAAACCTAACAATTCTTTTACATCTAAGTTCTGATGTTCAAATATTCAAACTGCTAACTGAACTCACAACATGCTAGGCTGGGAAGAGTTATAACTATGTTATGTTTTGCTATTTAGACTTCAACTCAGAGAAACTTTTCAAGTGCCAGGATGTACACCAAACACCTGATGACTTCTGCCTTCTATCAGGAACCACAAGATGGACCCCCTACAGCTACTGTTACCCAACAGCGCCCCTTCTCAGCAGGAAGTAGCTAAGAGCGGATGACAACGCCCCTTCTCCCTAAAAACAATTGGGGTTCATTTCTGTTTGAAAATGTTGGAGTCAGATGGGATGATAGGCAGTTAGGGTCTCTAGTTCCTGATAAAACTGTCTTGTATACATGTAACATCTTAGCACTATGTGATTCTGGAATGTTATTATTTTCAACAATACTTGTACATTGTTAAGTATGTCTTCTTGAATCTCACCAGCCATCTGCTCCCCAATATACCATCATATATGTATCACCCCAGTATAAGTTCACAATATTTTGGCCAGAGTGATAAAAATTAATCAATACCTCTGGGGACAATGGTCTAACGCCTTCCTAAATTTTACCAGTCAATTAGCCACCAGTATAATAATTAAAGTAAATGAGACCCCAGTTCTACCCATGTCAGGGAAAGTTATTCTAAATGACATTAAGCTGGCAGCTTGCATGTTCAAGAAATGCAGCGAGGTTAAAAACCTTGACATTGCTGCAATGACTCAGGCTCCCCAAGTGATAACACCCCACATTGTGCTGTGCGGCTCCAGTCTTCAAAGAGGCTCATCTAATATAATGAGGCATGGCTTTTCATGGGTAAGCATTTAGCCAATGATGGGCATCTTTCTGATACCCCGCCAACCTAAGACAGGGAGCCCTGGATGACTGGCAGGGCTGCCCAAAGACGGGTAAGAGTTGAGGGTCCCTCAGAATGAGCCTAAGACAGGCAGTGCTTATCTTGCCTCAAGGAACCTTTTTCTTTTTGCCGCTTTCATTGATATATAGAAAAGAGGGGGAGATGTCAGGAGCCGTGTACTATAGCCACACTGAAGCCATTTTGAATATAGAACTATGGGCCAGTGGAAAATCCCCGGCTGGCTAGATGCTTGGGAAAGAAGTTATGAAACTAATCACACACTTAGCTTCAATTGTTTGTAGCAACTGTTTTAGAATGTGATTTATGCTGTACCTGCCGACATCTTGTTACTGATTACCTATGCTATTGTTAATATGCTGGTTACTATTGTGGATATGGTGACTGCTCAAGAACAATCGGTCTGGAGACCATGGCTTGCATCCTAGTTTCTCCTTTCCTCCCTGAGCCTTAGTTACTGCAGAGTATAAAAACCCTCAACTAAAATCAATAAACTGACAGCTTGATCAGACATCCTGTCTTGCTGTCCATTCTTCGTGTCTCTTGTCCCCCAATCTCTCCTAGGTGGTTGCGACCCCCATTGACTGTCCTGCTGGACGGGACAATCCAATAAGCTTAAAGATCACTAAGGCATGCCAATCAAGGCAAAGGGCCAATCATAGGACAGGATAGTGTGAGTGCCCCCAACACTCTAAAAAACCTAGCGGAGCAGGCGTACAAAGTAATGGGGAGGCGTTAAACTGATACAATAGCCAACCACCCCACACACACCGCCACATCACCTGCCATGCACTTCTTTGGCAGCTGCTTACTACTCCAGAAATCCAAGATGCAATACAGCTTATAACATGGACATGTTCTCCAGAGTTAGAACTCGCTGAGCAGAGCGTCCACTTCTCATAAAAGGGACCACTTTAACTGTGTGTCAAACCATTCTCTCGGGTCCCTGTTCTACCTAGATGAATGTGGTCTGCAGAGTGGCTCAAGGACTGTCCATTGTGCACAGTGTTATGGCCATCCTCTGCCTATGTGAGTCTAAAGAGAATGACAATGAAACCACAACCAGGGGAAACAATTTTTAAGTAACAGTGTTGCAAAAGCTTGGGGCTTCACACCGTTTCCAGCATATTGGCACATCCCCACTTGGTAGACACCCAAGCCCCATACAATGCTAGACAGGTGGCTTCCATGGTGGCTGTAGATCCTCTGTGGTAGAGTCTGTGGGCATGTGTGTCTGTGTGGGGGAGGGGGAGCTTTGGCAGGGGTTGGGCAGAGAGGCGTTGTGCTGAAGACCACAGAAAGCAGAGCTTGAGACACCGGCTCGATTTCTGCACCAGGCCGAAATTGGCCATTATGTCACCATGGCTTTTCTACACTGCTGAAGCCACAACATGCAGGGCCACTTATGACAAGGCAGCTGCTAATTGGCAGTTGGTTACAGCCACAGAGCCCTGTTTCATCATGGAGAGGCAAACAAATATGATGCTGCCTGTACCTGGACAGCCGAATGGACTTACATAAGTGAATCAAGAGTGAGAGCTGAGGTCATGGTCCACCAACTTCCAGCTACAATGGCTCTCTCCACACACACGAACACATACATCAACTGCCATGCCCTTTTTTGGAAGCTGCTTTCAATCCCAGGAATCGCAGATGCACTACAGCTTCAGACATGGACCTGTCCCCCATAGTTGGAACTCGGTGATCAGGGTACACACTTCATATAAGAAACCACCCCAATGCGGTGTCAAACCAATCACGTGGGTCTCTCCCTGTTCTACCTAGACAAATGTGGTCTCCACAGAGGATCAAGGATTCTCTGTTGTGACACAGGGCTATGGCCATTCTCTATCTATGGAACTCTAAGCAAGAATGACAATAAACCACAACCTGGGTGCAATGATTACCTAGTAACAGTGTTGCAAAACCCAGGTCTACATGACATTGCCAGCATATTGGCACATTCTCAATCAGTAGACACCCAAGCCACATACACTCACAGACAGCTGGCTTTCAAAGTGGCTGGACTTGCTCCCTGGTAGGTACTGTTGAGATGTGTGTGTTGTGGGAGGTGAAGGCTTGCAAAAACGGGGTCGGAGGGGTGTTGTGCAGAAGACCACAGAAAGCAGAGCTTGAGACACCTGCCCACTTTTCACATTAGCCTAAAAGGGGCCTGTGTGTAGCCATGGCTTTTCCAGAATGCTAAGGCTGTAGCATTCCAGGCCGCCTATGTCCAGGCGGCTGCTGATTTGATGGCTGATATGAACACAGAGCCCTGTTGGGTCATGGATAGGGAGCCATATGTGATGCTGCCTGTACCTGGACAGCCACATGAGCATAGGTGAGTGAAACAAGAGTGAGGGTTAAGGTCACAGTCCACCAAATTTGCTATAATGTCACCTGCCTATTGGTCCAACTCATCTAACCACATGCCAGCGACCTTCTGGTCATCTGGAGCTCACACCACCTGTGACAGCTGGCTTACAATTATATGGCTATCACATTGTTACAATGATCCATCCCCCCCCCCCAACACACACGCACAGACCATGTACCAACTGCCACTCTTTTTGGCAATTGCTTGCTACCCTGAAACCAAGATGCATCAGAGCTTCTGACAGGGATCTGTACCCCATAGTTGGACCTCACTGAGCAGGGCACACACTTTAAACAAGTGCTGGAAAGGGGCTGAATGGCAATTTGATTTAAACAAGGGACCTTCCCAATGAGGTTTCAAACCATTCCTCTGGGCCCTTTCCTGTTCTATCTATATGACTGTGGTCTTTGTAGTGGCTCAAGGACTGTCACTTGTGGCACAGGACTATGGCCATCCTCTGCCTACATGACTCTAAAGAGAATGACAATGAAACCACAACACAGGTGAAATGTTTTCCCAATAAAATTGTTGCAAAATTCCTTGGTTTCAATCCGTTTTCAGCATATTGGCATTGTCCCATTGGTTAGATACCCAAGAACCATAGAGTCATGGACAGCTGCAGTCCGTTGAGGTAAGATATTCTCCCTGTAGTGCTAGTGGAATGTGTGTGTGTGTGTGTGTGTTGGGGAGAGAGGGGGGAGCAAGGGCCAGGGCCAGGGCTGTGGATGAGAGCAGTTTGCGGAAAGACAGCAGAAAGCAGATCTTGAGCCTCTTGCCAGCTTTCTGCAGCAGAACAAAAGGGGCCTGTCTGTCGCCATGGCTTTTCCAGAATGCTGAGGCCATAGCATTCCCAGCTGCTTATGATCAAGTGGCTGCTGAGTGGATGGCTGGAAAGGCCATAGGGCCCTGTCTGTCGTGCCCACGTGTCTTATCGTCCAGCAATAAGAGGCAGTTGCGAGTGAAGCCTTCTGCGGTAAACTTTATTGTGCCCACCAAGATGAGGAAGAGGAAAGGGCTTCGACCCCAGCAGGCTGTCTGCTCTTATGTGCTGACTGGCACCGCCTCTGCCGATGATAGGTCGGCATCATGATCACGCAGGGTCCTGGGCGACCGGATTCGTCAGTCCCCAGTGTTCATGCGCCAGCCACGCCGCAGCTCACTGCGCAAGTGCTAGGCGCCTGCGCAGTACCACGAAAGCTATGTGACTCTCCACCAGGCACGAAGGTGTGGCTTCTCCGGCCAGCGCCATTTTGGGTACGGCATGTGGCCAGTGCATACAGATGCGGCTGGCAACAATAGAGCCCTGTGGGTCGTAGAGAGGCAGCCAATCGGGATGCTTCCAGGACTGGAATTCCACATGGGCTTAGGCGAGTGAAGCAAGAGTGAAGTTGCCAGTTGGTCCAACTCATCCACCCCCATGCCTGTCAGCTTCCTGTCATCTGGAGCTCCACATCACTTGGGGCAGTTGGTTATAATCCTATGGCTGTCACACTGCTACAATGCTCCACCCTACACAGACCAGTTACCCCCTGCCACGCATTTTTTGGCAACTGCTTGCTACCCCAGGAATCCAAGATGGAAGACAGCCTCGACTTGGATCTGTACCCCATGCTTGGACCTTATTGGGCAGGGCATCCACTTCACACAAGTGACCACTTCTAGACGGTGTCAAACCATTCTCGTGGTTCCTTGTGCTAGCTAGACAAATGTGGTCTCTGTAGTGGCTCAAGAAGTGTTTGTTGTGACACAAACCTATGGTCATCCTCTGCATATGTGACTCTAAACAGAATCCCAAAGATATCACAACCCGGAAGAAACGCATTCCTAGTATCAGTTTTGCAAAATACTGGGTTTGTCATTTTCAGCATATTAGCTCACTTCCACTCAGTAGTGCCTTAAGCTCTGTATACACATGGGCACCTGGATTCCCAGAAGGCTGAACATACTCCCTCATAGTGCCTGTGGCGATGTTTGTGAGTCTGTGTGAGAAAGGGTGGTGAGCGGGGCAGGAGTGGCATTTTGTGGGAAGAGCACAGAAAGCAGAATTTGAGCCACCTGCCCGCTTTTTGCATTAGCCCAAAAAGGGGTATGTTGTATCCATGGCTTTTCTAGAATGCTGAGATCGTAGCATTCCAAGCATCTTATGAACAGGCAGCTCCTGATTGGATGGCTGGTATGAACACAGAGTTCTGTGAGGTCACGGAGGGGCAGCCAATCGGGATGCTTCCTATATTTTTACAGCCACATGGTCTTAGGTGAGTGAAGCAAGATTGAGGGCTGAGGTAGGGCCCACCAAACTTGTTGTGCTATCACCTGCCTGTTGGTCCAACTCCTCCACCCCCATGCCTGAGAGCTTCCTGTCATCTGGAGCTCCACACCACCTGTGGCAGTTGGCTTATAATTCTATAGATGCAAAACTACTAGAACGGCGCAGCCATCCCTCCCAAACAAACCTACACCCCATTGGCAATTGCCTGCTACCCCATGAATCCCAGATTCACCACAGCTTCTCTCCCTCCTTGTTGAACTCACTGCGCAGCGTGCCCACTTCAGCTTTTGACATGCATTTGTCCCCCTTGGTTCAACCAGCTAATCAGGGCACCCATTTCATAATGCATTGGACAGCCACAACGTGGTGTCAAACCTTTCTCATTGGTCTCTGTTCTACCTAGCAGAATCCGGTCTTCAGAGTGGTTCAAGGATTGTTCATTGTTGCACAGAACTATAGCCATTTTCTGCCTACGTGACTCTAAAGAGCATGACAATGAAACCAGTTTCATAGTACCAATGTTGCAAAAGCTCTGGACTTTACTCCTTTTCCAGCATATTAGCACACTCCAACTCATTAGACCCCTAAGCCCCATACACTAACGGGAAGCTGGCTTTCACAGAGGCTGGACATCCTCCCTGTTAGGGCTTATGGGGATGTGCGTTTGCTGAGGGGGGCGAAGTTGAGGGGAAGACAACAGAAAGCAGAGCTTGAGCCACCTGCCCACTTTCTGCACCATGCCAAAAGTGGCCTGCCTGTCGCGATGGCTTTTCCAGAATGATGAGGCCTTAGTATTCTCCTCTGCTTATGTCCAGGCTGCTCTTGTTTGAACAGCTGGTACAGCCACAGAGCCCTGTGAGTTCATATAGAAGTAGCCAATTTTAATGGTCGCTATATTGTTACAGTCGCATGGGCTTAGGTAAGTGAAGCAAGATTGAGGGCAGAGGTCAGGGTCCAATAAATTTGCTGTGCTGTGACTTGCCTATTCGTTCAACTCATCTAACTCCATGCCTGAGAGCATCCTGTCATCTGGAGCTACACAGCACATGTGGCAGCTGGCTTACAATCCTATAGATGCATAACTACTAGAATGGCACAGCCATCCCTCCCAAACACACACACACACCCCATTGGCAACTGCTTGCTACACCATGATTCCCAGATTCACCACAGCTTCTATCCCTCCTTGTTGTACTCGCTGTGCACTGTGCCTGCTTTAAATATGGGTCAGTCCCAACGCTGTGTCAAACCATTTTTGTTGAACCCTCCCTGTGCTACCAAGATCAATTTTCCCTCAGTAGTGGCTAACAGACTCTTTATTGTGGGACAGGGCTATGGCCATCCTCTGTACATGAATCTAATAGAATGACAATGAAACCACAACCTGGGAGAAACACTTTCCTAGTAACAGTGTTTCAAAAGCTCTGGGCTTCCCAAAATTTTCACATTATTGGCACACTTCCACTCAGAAGTCACCCAAGCCCCATACACTCACAGACAGCTGGCTTCCACATAGGCTGCACTCCTCCCTGGTAGGACCTGTGGGGTTGTGTGTATGTTGTTGGGGCTAAGAAGCAGAGGGGTGTTGGGATAAGACCACAGAAAGCAGAGCTTGAGAGACCTGCCTGGTTTCTGCACCGGGCCAAAAGACCCTGTCTGTTCCAATGGGTTTTCTAGAATGCTGAGGCTGTAGCATTCGGGCTGACTATGACCAGGCTGCTGCTGAGTGGATGGCTGATATGATCCTTCCTCTACCAGCATAGCATAATGGGCTTAGTTGATGCAAGAGTGAAGGCTGAGGAAATGGTCCACAAAAGTTGCTGTGCTGTCACCTTCCTGTTGTTACATCTCATCCACCACCATGCATACCAGCCTCCTGTCATCTGGAGCTCCACACCCCCTTGAGAGCTGGCATACAATCCTATGGGCGTCCAACTCCTACAACAACCATCCCCCTGTGGAAGGTTTGTGTGTGTCAGAGATTTGGATGGATGTTGGTGGGAAGACCACAGAAAGCAGAACTTGAGCCACCTTCCCCCTTTCTGCACCAGGCCATAAGGGCTTGTCTGTCGCCATGACTTTTCTTCTTCTTCTTATTATTATTATTAATAATAACCTTATATTATGTGATACAGTTTTATAGGTACTGGAATTCACACCCCCCCTTCCATAACTTTTCCCCTATAGTGGATTCCTATACCTTGTTGCATAACCATAGTGCAAATTCTTTCGAGATTTCTTCATTGCAAGCATAGAGTCCAGAATCTTATTGTCCAGATAAATTTAACAGCTTCTTGGGGATATCTTCTCTAGTCTGAAGGTAGAGTGAACAGAGTAAAATCCTGATCGATTAAAAGCCCCAACATAACATCAGCAACAATATACAATGTTATGAAATTAATTGACATAGGATTGAGTAAACAGTATTTTGAAAACAATGCCAGTTCTTAATCACAACCTGTGACCACTCCATTGACATTTCAACATTTGAGGTGCAAAACAGCTATAGGAGGGGTGTGTAGAGAAATCCTCAATACCTTGTTAAGGAGTACTTACTCTTTCTGTCCCACCTAGTAAGGTATGTGTGAGTCCAATATGATGAAGCTTTCCGTGGAATTCTCTATCTATTCTAATGTGTGTGTGTGTGTGTGTGTGTGTGTGTGTGTGTGTGTGTGTGTGTGTGTGTGTTGGAGGGGGCTCTGGAGTAACCCTGATGGTCATTGCAGAGAGGGTAGAGACCCAAAGTTTGAACTAATTAAGGACGAGAGAAAGCTCCCCTCCTTAATCCTGAAGGAAGTTTACTGTTCTTATGATTCTGAGGACCGTTCTGGGTTCCTGGCTATTGTTTCAATGACCTTGGATCCTATGAGGTAGAATTCAGGCTTTTTTCATTGCATGTGGTAGACTCAAAGGAGAGGGTTCCCTCTGAGTTTTAGGGCGCTGAAGCATTTCAGATCCCCATGGTCTCTTTGGCAGTTGAGATACAGTCCTCGGTGCCCGTACTGATAGTCCTTGGTAGGGATCCAGGAGTCCCCAGGGTTGGGATACAATCCTCCTCCTGTCCTCGTACTCCACTCCGGGGTCCCCCCCCACCCCCCGCTCTGTGCATTTGACCTCCTGTTAATAGGTTTTCAGGGTTGCTCTTGTTTTCCCCTGTATATCTTTCTAGTTTAACTATTGTCTAATGCTCTTTTGAATCTATTGCCAATTAGTTACTTGTTATTTTCCTAAAAGGTTACAATACACGTCTTCCTCACACATTCTAAGGAGATGGAAGATTTCTGTACTCTGCTGCCCCATTTCTGATTAGCAAAAGGTTTTGAAAGTAAGTAGCTTTTACAATTTTTGAAAACACACAGGTTGAGACAGTATTAATTACATGTTTAAAATAATTACAGGTTAAATTAATGCAAACATGTGGTATCTAATCTTTTGGGATTGGCTCTTTTCCTTTAGCATGTTATTTTCCATTTGGGCCCATTTGGTAACAAAGAACTGCGTTTTATTATTTTTTTTTTTTTAAGAGCTGAGTAGTATTCCCTGGAATAGGTGAAGCATAGATTTCTTATCCAGATTTCTGCTGATGGGCATTTCGGTTGCTTCCATGTTTTTGCAATTACTGATTGTGCTGCTATGAACATAGGGGTACATGTTGGTTTCTCGTGTACAGGTATTTTGGATATATTCCTAGGAGTGCTATTGCTGGATCACATGGTATGCAGATTTTTCAGTTGTTTGAGTGTTCTCCATACTGATTTCCATAGAGGCTGTACCAACCTGCAGTCCCACCAACAATGGAGTAGCGTTCTCTTTTCTCTATATCCTTTCCAGCAAGTGTTGTTGGTGTTTGCCTGTATGTTGGCCAATTTTACTGGCCTCAGGTGGTACTACATTGATGTCTTAATTTGGATTTCCCTTATTGCCAGGGAGTTTTAGCCCTTTTTCTCATGTTTGTTTGCCATTTGTGTTTGTTCCTTTGTGAAATGTCTGCCCATTTTCCATGCCCATTTCTTGAGTGGCTTGTTTGTTTTGGTATTTTGGTTGTTTTGGTATTCTTTTTTTTTTTCCTGGAGATTAGCTCTCTATCACTTATGCAGTGAGCAAAGATCATCTCATATTCCGTGAGTTGCTTTTATACTTTGTTAATTGTTTCCCTTGCTGTGCAGCAGCTTCTTAGCTTGATGAGGTCCCATTTGTTTATTTTAATCTTGATTGCTACTGCTTTTGGTGTCCTTTTTAGGAAGTCAGGACCTACTCCTAGATCTTGCAGGGTATTTCCAACATTTTCTTCCAGAAGTTTGAAGGTCTCTGGATTTAGTTTTCAATCTTTTATCCATTAACATTTGATCTTAGTGTATGGTGATAGATGCGGGTCTATCTTTGTGTTTCTGCAGGCTTAGTTGTCCCAAAAGCATTTATTGAAGAGACCTTCCCCTTAGCCTGGATTGTTGTTTGTCTTTTTGTCAAAGTTTATTTGGCCATAACTGCATAGGTTTCCTTCTGTTGCTTCTATTCTGCTCCATTAGTACCCCTCTCTATCTTTGGGCCAGTACAAAGCTGTTTTGATAACAACTACACTACAGTGTGTCCAGAGATCAGGAATTGTGATTTCCCCTGTTAAATTTCTATTCTTCATAATCGTTCTAGCGATTTGTGGTTTTTTTGTGTGTTTTCAGATGAACGTTTGTATCATTGTTTCCAGTTTCATGAAGAATGTTTTGGGAAATTTGATTGGGATTGCATTGAATTTATATTGCTTTTGGTGCTATAAATATTTTAATGATATTGATTTTACCTATTCAAGAGCATGGAATGTTACTACATTTTTTGAGTTTTTGTTCAATTTCATTTTAAAGTAATTTCTAGTTTTCTTCAAAAAGATCTCCTACAATTTTGGTTAGATTTATTTCTAGGTACTTCACACTTTTCTTTGTTACTTTGAATGTTATTATGTTGGTTAGATCTCCTTCTATCTTGGGGTTGTTGATAGTGTTGGCTGTTGATTTTTGTTGATTTTTGTTTATTTATTTTGTACACTGTCACTCAGCCAAACTCTCGTATCAGTTCTAACAGTTGCTGTATTGAGTCTCTTGGCTTTTCAATGTAAAGGATCATGTCATCCACGTACAGTGGAAGCTTGACTTGTTCATTTCCCATTTAGATTCCTTTGATTTCTTTGTCTTGTCTTATGACCTCAGCGAATATCTCCAGGACTATGTTGAATAGCAGTGGTGATGGCAGACATCCTTGTCTTGTTCCAGATCTCAGTGGGAAGGGTTCCAGTTTTGCTCCATTCAGGCTGAGGCTGGCATTGGTGTTTTCATATATTGCTTTGATTGTGTTGTGGATTGTTCCTTCCATGCCTATCCTGGCTAGAGTTTTTAGCATGAAGTGGTATTGGAGTTTGTCAAAAGCTTCTTCTCCATCTATTGATACTATTATATGATTTCTGTTCTTCAGTTTTTGGATGTGGTGTATTACATTTTTGGATGTTGAATGTTGAACCATATCTGCATGCCAGGGATGAATCCTACTTGATCTGGATGAATGATCTGTCTGATTTTTTTTTTTTTATTCTATTGGCTAGGATTTTGTTGAGAAACTTAGCATCAATGTTCATCAGGGATATCGGTCTGTAGTTTTCCTTCTCTGTTAGTTTTTTTATGGGTTTTGGGATTAAGGTGATGTTGGCTGCATAGAATGCGTTTGGAAGTGTTGCTTCCTTTCCTATTGCTTTGAATAGTGTGTAGAGGATTAGAATTAGTTCCGTTCGCAATGTTTTGTATAATTCTTTAGTGAAACCATCTGGGCCTGGACATTTCTTTGTTGGGAGATCTGTAATTATTGATTCAATCTCTGCCTCAGTTATGAGTTTGTTTAGCTCTTTTCTTGCCTCTGGGTTAAGTTTTGGTAGGTGGTGGAAGTCTAAGAAATTTTCCATTTCTGGATGGTCTTCTGACTTGTTGGAGTATAGTTCATTGTAGTAATTTCTAATTATTTTCTTAATGGTTGCATTGGCTGTTTTTATGTTGCCTTTTTTATCCTTGATGCCATTAATTATAGCTTTATCTTGTTTTTTCTTTACCAGTGGAGCGTCTATTTTGTTTATTTTCTCAAAAAATGAGCTTTTTGATTCGTTGATTTTGTGTATAGTTTTTTTTTTTTTAAATTTCTATTTGGTTTATCTCCTCCTTTGTTTCATATTGTGTGTGGGGCTCTTCTGCTGCTGTTTTTCCAATTCCTGGAGGTGTGTGCTTAATTCCTGTATTTTGCGCCTTTCTTGGTCCTTGACATGAGCTCCAATTATGATGAATTTATCCCATATCACTGCTTTGGCAGTGTCCCACAAGTTTTGGAATGTACCAGAGTTTTCATTCATTTCCATAATTTTGTTTACACCATCTTTAATTTCTTCTCTCACCCATTGTTCGTTTAGCAGAATATTCTTCAACCTCAAAGAATTTCTGTATTGCCCGGGGGCATTTTGAATTGTCTATTTCTCGTTTCATTCCGTGGTGGTCTGAGAGGGCACATAGTATGATTCCAATTTTTTTTTTTTTTTGATTTATACTCCTTGTTTTTACTTTGATCAAAATTTAAGTATTTTGCATTGAGGCTAAAAAGTTGCAATTTTAAGTTGAACTAGGCTCCTGGATTAAGAAAAGATGTACAATGTATAAAACAGCCCCAGCAGACAGTGTTGTTGAGCATATTCAGATACATGCAGAAATACAAAACAGATGAAAAGATATCAAGTAACCAAGGAGTGAAATAGGCAAATGAAAAGGAAGATAATGGCAACAAACCAAACGGTACGGGTTCTGTCCCTCAGTGCCAAGGTCACTGACTTGACAGTGCAGAGTAACTTAAATTTCTTCAATGAGAACTTCCTGGAAGGATCTGCCCTGACAAACTCTTAAGCTGTCTTGTTTTATAGAGTAGCCAAAAGTTAATGCAACTGCATGCTCTTAACTCTTTTTACTTTTTAAAATATCCTAGTTTTTTGTTTCATTTCAATTTTATTAGATTTTGTTCCTTGAAATCATCTTTTTAAGGACAGAACTTTTTCTTGGGATTCCAATTTTTTTTATGTTGGTGAGGCTTGCTTTGTGCCCTATCATGTGGTCAATTCTGGAGAAGGTGTCATGCACTGCTGAAGAAAATATATAATTTATGGCCGTAGGATTTAAAGTTCTATAAATGTCTACCAAGTCCAGTTGTTCTATTGTTTGTGTGAGCTCTGTTGTTTCTTTGTTGAGTTTTTGCTAATTTGATCTATTGGTATTAATGGGGTGTTGAAATCATCCCAATTATTGTGTGCATATCTATATCTCCCCTTAAGTTTGTAAGTAATTGCTTCACATAGGTAGGTTAGGTAGGTGTGTTGGAATTTGGTGCATATATGTCCACGATGGTAATTACTTCCTGATGGATCATTCCTTTCACCAATATAAAATGACCTTCCCTGTCCCTTTTGATGTTTGGCACATTGAAGTTTATATCATCTGAAATTAGGACAGCTACGCCAGCCTTTTTTTTTTTTTTTCTTTCATCTATTGGCATGAAATATCTTTTTCCAACCCTTTACTGTCAGTTATTTAGCGTCTTTTCCGGTTAGATGTGTCTCTTGTAGACAACAGATAATTGGGTCCTGTTTGCTGAAAGATTCCGTTAATGTATACTTTTTGAGTGATGAGTATGCACGCTGTATGCTTTAAGAGTTAATATTGAGAGATTGCAATTTTGCCCTGCGATGCATATGTGTTTTTGTGAGTGTTGGTATCTGTGTACTTTATCCTTTTTGTGCGGATTCTATTGGGGAGACCTTCCTGTTTGCCATCTTTGCTTATGGTTTGTCTCCTTTTTTACTGGATTTATAGTATTTCTAAAGAGATTTTGTAGAGCTGGTTTTGTGCTGGCATATTCTAGTTTCTCTTTGCTCTGGAAGTATCTGATTTCATTCTCAAATACAAATGAGATCTTTGCTGGGTACATTATTCTTGGCTGACAGTTGTTCTGATTCAGGATTTGGAAGACCTTTGTCCACACTTTCTTTCCTTTAGGGTCTCTTCAGAGAAGTCCGTAGTGTTTCTGTTTGGTTTTCCCCTGTATGTGATCTTTTCTCTGCTTCATACTTGTCTCAGGATTCTTTCCTTTTCTTTGTTTGAGTGGAACTTGAGCACCATATGTCTGGGTGAAGATCTGTTTGGCTTGTATCTTTTGGGAGTTCTCTAACCATCCTGGATTTGGGAGGAGTTCATATTTCAAGTGTTTTGGAAGTTTTCCTGTAAAATTTTGTTGAGCACCATTTGCATTCCTGACTCTCCTCCCACTCCTTCCCGAAGGCCAATAATCCTGATATTCAATTTTCTGAGTTGGTCTTTGATTTCTTGTATGGTCTTGTTGGCTTTGTCCAGACTTTGTTTCCAGCTGTTTAATGAGCTGGGTATCCTCATTTTGTGTGTCTCCCATATCAGACATCCTCTCTTCTGCTGTATTTATTCTGTTGGTTAGACTCTCAGCTTTGTGCTCTAAGTCAAGAATTTTGCTTTTCATTTGTTGTATTTCCGTTACTAAGTGGTTCGTGGATTATTTGAAGTCTTCCCAGTTCTTCTCATTGTTTCTGATGAATTTTACCATGATTTTTAAAAATTCCTTGTCTGGTAGAACTTCCATGTCTTCATCTTGCATCTCTAAAATAGATATTGGCTTTTGGTCTTTTTTTCTGTAGGGTCCTGGCTCTCTCATCTGAATCACTGCTTTTTCTAATGCTTCGTCTCATTGCATTATTGTTTCTCCTTGATTTGGAGGATATATTCTCTGGTTTGTTTATCCACAGTTTCTGGTCTCAGTGTAGTAGTCTGTGTTAGGTGTGAGTCTGCTCCTGCTTTTTTTGTTTGCATGCAGAAGAGAATTTATTTAAATCCTGTTGGAGCCATCTGGTGGGGGTGAGGGTTGCCTGTTAATCCCTGGGTGTATATTGTCCTCTGTAGCTTGGTTTCTCTAAGGTCTTTTGGCTGTGCCTCCTTCCTGTGTGAGTCTTCAGGGTAAGGGCGTAGTAGCAGCACTTTGTAGCTTCAGCACTCCATGATTCTGGTTTGGATGGATTTGGGAGATCCACAATGCCCCTCAGGTTTGTGAGGGAGTATGCATCAGGCTGCCAGGGACTCTAGCTATGTGTGTTGAGGCCACTGCCACAGAGCCTGCAATTGTGGAGCTGCCCAGCCCTGTCCTGACTTGAAATTCAAGTACTGGTGTGCTCAGCGTCCACCCAGCACTGTCCCTCAGAGAAAGTGAAGCCGCAGAAGCCACTAATACCCGTCTTGATGCCCTCAGGCAATTAGCAGCAGGGCGCTGCTCTGTGGTGAAACTCAGGTGCTGGAGTGCTCTGGGACCCGCAGAGAAAGTGAAGCTACATTCTCCACTGGTGTCTGCCACCTCAAAACTCTCTGGTGTTTAGCAGCGGGATGATGCTCTAAAGTGAATGTCTGGCACTGGTGTGTGGATGGGCCACCTAGTGCTGGTCCCGCAGAGAAAGTGAAGCTGCACTCTCCACTGATGTAGCACTACTGGGGTTCTGTAGGAGCTCTACATCCAGCCCCTACACTATTTTGGGTGTTCAGTTCTCACACAGGCTCAGGCTTGGAGAATTTCTTGGGGTTGGGTTAGGGGCAATGAGCAGGGTCAGACTCCGAATGTTTCTCTCAGGTAGCTAGATCTGATAGGCTCTTCTTCACAGCAGTCCCTATCATGCTAGGACCCCAGGCATCCCAGTGCTGCAAGAGCCAGCAGCACAGACTCCAAGACAGATGCCACCTGAGGCCCGTGCCACTTGGAGAACCAAGCAGTCTCACTGCTCGCATCTCGGGAGATTCCACAGGAGGAAAGAGAAGGGGTCCCTGCTGGTGGAGACGTTAACAAAAGGCAACTGTCTAGCTGTATCCGTCCACCCTGGGTTGGTTGGGCTTCCCTCTGGTGCACCTCTTTGCCACGTTGACTCACCACATTCTGTACAGGTTGCAGTGATTTCTGCATTCTTTCTTTGGACACCTACCAAATAATGGAGTTCTTCTTGGCTGCTCAACGTTCAGGGAGCATCCAGTTCTCCTTCGTATGGTTCCTTGGTCTGCTGAATATCTTTCAGCTGTGCCTGGTCCCTCCTTCATGGCAGCCCTACTATGACTGTAATCCTAGGTCAGCCATCTTAGCTAGCATTCCAGCCTAGCATTCTGGGCCATATATGACCAGGGAGCTGCTGAGTATATGGCTGGTATAATAACAGAGCCCTGTGAGGACACAGAGGGCAGCAAACCAGGATTCTCCCTGTACCAAGAGAACCTCATGGGCTTAGTGGAGTGAAGCAAGAGTGAGGGTTGAGATCACACTCCACTAAAGTTCCTGTGCTGTCACCTGCCTGTTGGCCCAACATATCGACCCCCATGCCTGCCAACTCCCTGTCATCTGGAGCTCCACAGACCTATGGCAACTGCCTTACAAACCTGTGGGCATCAAACTGCTACAACGAACCACTAAAATCCCCAAACATGCACCCCGACATACCCCCTTTGGCAACTGCTTGCTATTTGAGGAATCCAAGATGCATGACAGCTTCTGGAATGTATCTGTCTCCCATAGTAGCACCGCGCTGAGCAGGATAGCAATTTCATACAAGGAACAGTCACAGGGCTGAGTAAAAAAAAAAAAATGTCGTGGGTCCCTTCTTGTTCCACCTAGATGAATGTGGTTTCCATAGTGACCCAAGTAGTGTCAGTTGTGGCACAGGGCTATAGCCATCCTCTGCCTACATGACTTTAAAGAAAATGAAAATTAAACCACAACCTGGGAGAAATGCTTTCCTAGTAACAGTGTGGTAAAAGTCCTGCATTTCATGACATTTTCAGCATATTAGCATTCTCCCACTCAGGAGAAACCAGAACCCCATACACTAATGGGCAACTGGTTTCCACAGAGGCTGGGAATCCTCTCACGTAGGGCCTGTGGGGATATGTGTGTCTGTGTCATGGCGAGAATGGAGGGGTTTTGGGCATAAGATCACAGAAAGAAGAGCTTGATCCACCTGCCTGCTTCCAGCACTGGGCCAAAATGGGCCTGTCTGTCACCATGGCTTTTCCAGAATGCTAAGGCTGTAGCATTCCAGGCCGCTTATGACCAAAGGGCTGCTGAATGGATGGCTTGTACAGCCACAGAGCCCTGTGAGGTCATTGAGGGGCAGCCAATCAGGATGCTCCCTGTACCTGGGACAGCTTCACAGACTTAGGTGAGTGAAGCAAGAATGAGGCTGAGATCACGGTCAACCAAAGTTGTTGTGCTGTCACCTGCCTGTTGATCCAATGCATCCACCCACATGCCCAAGAGGTTCCTTTGATCTGGAGCTCCACATCACCTATGGCAGCTGCCTTACAATCCTATGGCCATCAAACTGCTACAACCACCCACCATCACACACATACATTCACCGTTCTTATGAAACTGTTTGATACCTCAGGAATCCAATATGAAAAAGAGCTTCTGTCATGTATTTTTCACCAACGGTTCGACCTCACTGAGCAGTGTGCACACTTCATACAAGGGACAGCCCCAATGCTGAGTCAAACCATTCTTGTTGATTCCTCCCTGTAACACTTAGATGTATGTGGTCTGCAGAGAGGAATAAGGACTCTCCATTGTGGCACAGGGCTATGGCCATCCTCTGCCCAAGTGACTTCAAACACAGTGATAATGGAACAACAACACAGGAGAGTCCCTTTCTTAGTAACAGTGTTGCAAAGGCCCTGGGCTTCACTCCGTTTTCAGCATATTGGCACACTCCCACTCAATAGGCACCGAAGCTACATACCTTTACAGATAGGTGGTTTCCACGGAGGCTGGACACCATCCCTGGTAGGGCCTGTGGGGATGTGAGTGTGTGTTCATTAGGCTTAGGGGTTGTGCTGAAGCCCACACAAAGCAGTGCTTGAGCTGCCTGCCTGCTTTCTGCACCAGGACAAAAGGGGCCTGTCTGTTGCCATGACATTTCTACACTGCTGAGGCCATAGCATTCTGGGCCACTTATGACCAGGTTGCTGCTGATTGGATGGCTGGTACGACCACAGAGCCCTAAGAGGTCATGGAGAGGGAGTCAAATGTCATGCTCCCTTCACTGGGACAGCCTATGAGCTGAGTTCAGTGAAGCAAGAGTGAGGACTGTAGTCACGCCCCACTAAAGTTATTATGCTATCTCCTGCCTGTTGGTCTTAATCAGCCACAGCCATGTCTTATATCTTCCTCTCACCTGGAGCTCAACACCACCTCTGGCAGCTACCTTACCATCCTATGGACGTCAAATAGATACAATGGCCCAGCCACACACACAAACACACACACATGCACTCTCACACCCCGTTTGGCAACAGCTTGCTACTCCAGGAATCGGAGATGCATGGCCATTGTGTCCCCCCATAGTTGGTCCTTGATGAGCAGGGTGAACACATCCACCCTGGTAGGTCCTGAGAGGATGTGTGTGTGTGTCAGGAGTAGGAAGAAAAGAAGCCTCAGCATTCTGGTAAAGCCCTGGAGACTAACAAAACCTTTATTCCTGGGGCAGAAATCTTGCATCTGGTTCAAGCTCTAATTTCTTTGTTCTTCCCCAAAATGCCTCTCCATACCTGCACCTCCGAGACACACACACACACACACACACACACACACACACACACACACACACACACACTTCCATTGTCCCTACCAGAGATGTATCCAGGACTTTTGCAACACTGTTAATAGGATAGCATGTGGTTTAATTATCATTTTAGTTAGAGTCACATAGTCAGAGGATGGCCATAGCTCTGTGCCACAACAGAAAGTCCTTGAGCCAATATGAAGGCCACATTCCTTTAGGTAGAACAGCAAGGGACTCATGAAAATGGTTTGACACAGTGTTGGGGCTCTTCCTTGTATGAAGTGTTTGACCTGCTCAGCGAGGTCCAACCAAGGGTGACAGACATATGGCAGAAGCTGTCATGCATTTTGGATTGATGGAGTAGCAGGAAGTTGCCAAAGGGGAGTGTGGGTGATGTGTAGTTGTCTAGGTTGTGGCATTGTATCAGTTTGACACTCATATGATTGTAAGGCAGCTGCCACAGGTGGTGTGGAACTTCAGGTGACAAGAAGCTCACAGGCATTGGGGATGCATGAGTTGAACCAAAAGGCAGGTGATAGTACACTAACTTTGGTGAAGCATGACCTCAGACCTCTCTCTTACTTCACTCACCCAAGCCCATGAATTTGTCCAGGTACAGGGCGTCTCCCAATTGGCTTCCCCTCTGTGACCTCACAGGGCTCTGTGGCCTTTCCACCCATCCACTTAGCAGCTGCCTGGTCATAACTGTACGGGAATTCTACGGCCTCAGCAGCGTAGAAATTCCATGGCGACAGACAAGCATTTTTGTCCTGGTGCAGAAAGAAGGCAGGTGGCTCAAGCTCTGTTTTCTGTGGTCTGCCCCCTAAAGGCAATCCGCCAAAATCCACATGCACACACATTCCCACAGGCCCTACCAGGGAGGATGTCCAGCCTCCGTGGAAACCAGCTGTCCGTGAGTGTTTGGGTGTTTTGTGTCTTCCGAGTGGGAGTGTGCCAATATGCTGAAAATATTGTGAAGCCCAGGGCTTTTTGCCAGTGTTACTAAGAAAGGGTTGCACCCTGGTTGTTGTTTCATTGTCATTCTCTTTAAAGTCATTTAGGCAGAGGACGGCCATAACCCTGTGCCACAACTGACACTACTTGAGCCACTCTGGAGACCACATTCATCCAGGTGGAACAAGGTGGGACCCATCGAGAATGCTTTTACTCAGCATTAGGGTTGTCCCTTGTCTGAAGTTTGCACCCTGCTCAGCAAGGTACAACTATGGGGACAGCTTCTATCATGCCTCTTGGATTCCTGGAGTAGCAAGCAGTTGCCAATGGGGATGTGGTGGTGTATGAGTGTGTGTTGGGGGTGTCATAGCTTTTGACACCCATAAGATTGTAAGCCAGCTGCCACAAGTTGTGTGGAGCTCCAGATCATCAGGAGCTGGCAGGCATGGGGTGCATGAGTTTGACCAACAGGCAGGTGACAGCACATGGACTCTGGTGTAGCGTGACCACAGCCCTCAATTTTGCGTCACTCACCTAATGTACTTTTCTCTGCCCATCATTTAAAGCAGAGCTTTTAAGAGATGCCCGCAAGGAGACACAGCAGTATCTCAGTGCAGGAATATGACCAACTTCTGTCGAAGCTTTTTAAAATCTAAAACCGCTTTCTAAAATTGCCATCACTTCATTAGAATTACGTTTTACTCTTCATAATCCTGGTTAGCTGTAGGTTTTCTTGGCTGGGTTCTGCAGGAGATTAACATTCCTTGAGTGCTCCATTCGCTAGACTAACTGCAGACTTGGGAAAGGAATTGAGCCTTTTTTGCAGTAACTGCAATAACAGTCTTAGTTCAGACTTCCTGTACTCTGGTCGTTTGAGTTACATACCTGGGATTCTTGCTCCCCGCTGTCACTTGCTTCAGGTTCTTGCTTAGGAAGCTACAAGAAGCTTTAAAAGTCAGGGGAGCCCCTGGACCTCTTGGTTCTTTAGAACGTAACTCACTCAAAGATATTTGCACACTGATATTCCCCCTGAGGCAGCACTAGAGCCACCTGTAGCTCTCCAGGGAAAATGCAAATACAAGAAAACACGCTTTGGAATACTCCCAAGGGGGAAGTAGGGATGTGGGCACAGAACAGCTCTAATTATTGAGAGAGAGCAGAGCAATGGGGACACTGGATTCCCAGCTCTGGGGCCGCTCCCACTGTGTGCCCTGTAGGGAGGAGCAGTCTCCACTGGTCACAAATAAACTCAGTCACACTATTGCATGATTGCACTCTATGTTGGACTTTCCCACTCTCTCCAAACAGGAAGCAACACAGTGATGCCTGAAATTCTTCCTCTTTCTGCTTTCCTCCCCACAATCAGTATGTTTTGTAGGAATGTGCTCTGGGTGAGGGTAATGCACCTGGATCATTCAGCCTCCTCTCTCGGCTTGTGGTCCAGGAGTCCGTTGACAGGCATATTGACATGGCACAACTCCCCGCAACTGGACAAGTCTCCTTTCTCTTCTTCCCCTTCGTAACGGACTTAGGTATCGTCAGTGACCTGGGTGGGGGGCCTCCCCTTTGAGACAGCCACCTCCTGTCTTGTCAAAGGAGAGACTGAGCATTTTCTGAGACTGGTGGAGTTGCTGACAGATCCCCCACAGGATGATTTGCATTCATTTCCCACCCATCTGATTCTCTCTGGGACTCTAGGTCAGGCAGTAGGAGGTGTCTTACATAAAGAACCCTCTGTGGGGTGGCTCTTTCTGCCTCAGGAACTTCTCTATTATGCCACTGCTTCCACTAGTTAGTGTGAGAGCTTGGACTGGAGTGGACTGTCTGCAAGACCTGCCAGCGAGCAATTAGACTGGGTTTGGGGAAGGGCTGTACTAACTGGTGCACATTAACCCAGACCAGGTGCAGGCCAGCTGGAACTGGTTGCAGTGCTCACCAGCAAATGACATGATAGAGCAATCATATCAGGTCAAAGTGCAGTACCCTGGGCAAGTGCAGGATCTGGGGTTGGTAGGACAACTGTAGTTACTCTCCTGCTACCCTGCAGCTTCTACTGGTGAGACTGAGAACCTGGCATCAGCTTGGACCAGGCAGAACGAGAAATATGTGGCATACATGTGGCCCTGGTATGGGGGTGGGTAGACTGAAGGAAGCTACATAGCCAAAAGTATCTATAGGAGTAGCTATAGGGTAGGATATGGAATGGACCTGGTGTAGAGCACAACACATGCCACCGCATTAAAATGTAGAGCTGTGGTGGACCTTGTGGGAGTTAATGGGAGTTGTCCCAACTAGGGTATAACACCCATTGGTGTGTGTGTGTGAGATGATGTGGCCTGTCGTAGTTTGGTTGGGACTAGCCTATAGCACCCATTAGTTTGAGAGGTAGGGCTTGGGACAGATCTGACTGGGCAGCTGGCTGGCAAGTGTAGTTACAGATTCAGCCTGCTCCTGCACTTGCCGGTGCACACAAAAGCCAAGTCTGAAATAATCCTAAGCAATGTTTCTTTGAGGACTCCCCAGCTAGACTGCTGGACTCAAATTCTGGCCTCAGGAAAAGTTACAAGCTCTGTGCTCCCACTTGGAGTGCACATATTGGATCTGGGCCTCCTCAATTCCTCTTATCTGAGCAGGGAGAAAGGACACACAAGGGAAACAGCAACTAACTCATCAGGGTCAGCAGAAGATGGTGAGTGCCTCATCAGAGGATAGAAAGCAGAAGAGTTTGGACAGTGTCTTCTTCAAACTTTGCAGTAAGTGTCTGGGACTGTGGAGGCAGTCAGATGGACATTGTCATGCGAAAAGACTCTCTCAATCCTGGAGAAGTGAAATCTACAACATCTGAGACTGTCAAAGTCACTCAAGAAACATCTACAGGACATGCTGCCCCACATCAGAGTTTTTGAGGCATCATCAAATGACTATCCTCCATCCCCAGGCCATGAGGTAGTGGCACCCAGGTTCAACCCTGCCTCTGGTTTCACCTCCCCCAGAAGACACAGGAGAAAATGCAAAACATTGAAACATTTATCTCACCCAACCATCATCCTCCATATCTCGACCTTTCCTTCACTGATCTGAGGCTCATAGGTACATGCATCCTCCCAACTGTGGAAGCAATATTTTAATATAAAATAAAATTTGTAAAAGCAGGAATTAACTGCATAAAGGAGGAGTAAGGGAACTTTTACAGTTATGAAGGATAATACTTTCTAAACAGCAACAATGACCATATCTGTCCAGCCCAAGGGCAAGAACTGAAAGTTTCATCTGGGTTTTCACTGTGGGTTTTAGCTCCTTCTTCAGCCTCTTTTGTAGAAACATCAGCAGGCAGCTGGGCTTACACGCAGCAGCCTGGAGTTGAATTCATGTCCTATTCAATGCTGGCACTACATAAGCAGCTTTATCTGCTACACCACAACACTGACCCTTTCAGTGTGGTTTGTATGGGAGTTGCAGTATCTGTTTCAGGTTTCCAATCTGTCCATACCTCAGGGTGTGCTTAGCTCAAGACCTGTGACACCTGGGAATAAAAGGAGTTGTGCGTGAGTCTGGGGAAAGACATCATAAGCTTAAGGTGGAGCTGTTGTTCTTGGCATGATGAGATTGGAGTCTGGAGTGGAACCCTCCCCAGCCACAGGCAACAGATTGAGGGAAACATCTCTCAATGAGTCATCTCGATATTGCCTAGATGGACACCTGTGCGTGAGACCTAGGTGCACAAGAGGACGGCAGGGCAGGGCAAGAGGATCCTATGTGGACAAGAATGCTTCCTGTGTTACCAATGCTTACTAGCCCGTGGAGTTTCTTTTCACAGAATTGACCCAAATGATAACTGTATGAGTCTAATATCCCAATCTCTTAAAGCTACAGCCCCAGGTACATTGAGTCTGCAACTTGCAAACCTGGCTTTTACTGAGGATGGCCAGCTCATGCCTACTGCAGGAACCCCACTCCCAGGCTGTGAGGTCACCCAGTGCTCCTTAGGGGCTGCCTCTGTGATTGCCTAACCGCTCCAGATCACCTGAATGTGCCTGGTAGCCTGCATTGCTGTGGTAAGTTAGGTACTTCCCTTGTGACTATGCTCCTAATCTGGACACCCATCAGTCCAAATGCACACATGAAACTGCCTTTTCTCACAAGAGTCTCAAGTGAGGCTCAGTTTTTCAGCCTATAGTACTTAAAATCAAGTCAATTCAAGGGTGAATTGAAACAATGGATATGGGAATTTAAAAAGTATAAATCATTAAATGTTTATCTAGTTTTATCATTTTAATCATAGCTATTCAAAATATTTTCTCTTAGTTTTGTATTTTTTGTAAAAGCTTGCAATCAGATTTATGAAAAAATTCTAACAGATTTTTCAAGCAATTTTAAAATTTATTATTATTATTATTATTATTATTATTATTATTATTATTATTATATGATGCAGTTTCATAGGCCCTGGCATTTTCCTTACTCTCCTCTCAAATCCCCTATACCCCACTGAGTTCCCCAATATTAATATAATAGTATGGATCCTTATAAACATTCATAAGTCTATCATTGTGGGCATAGACAATGGCAGAGAGTCCAGCATCCTGTTGTCAAAATATATTTACAGGTTCATTGGGAGCCCATCTTTGACCCAGAAGTACAGATGCATGCTGCATTCCTTCTTAAGATCTGGATATGATATTGTCCATAGTTACTATGCATCCTTAAATGAAAAGCTACAGTACAAAATCAACAACAGGAAGCAAAAAGAAATTGACAACACCATGAAGTTAAATAACATACTACTAAATGATTAACGTGTAGCTGAAGAAATGAAAGAGAAAATCAAGAACCTTCTTGAAGCTAGCTCTGGGATCCTGGCCTCGGGTTGGTACAGCTCTAGCCATTGCGGTCATGTGGGGAGTGACTCATCGGGCAAAGGATCTTCCTCTCTGTGTTTCTTCTTCTCTATACAGGAGAGCAAGCTGATTTTCTAATAATAATAAAATAAAGCCTTTTGTTTCTTTAAAGATGAACTGGTTGTATGCAAATGTCTCTTCCTGGAGGGATTCCGTGGGAAACAAGGCCAGCTCTCACTGGGAGGGATACCCCTTGGCTGGGATGGGCTCTCTGGCCTGATGTGGTTCTGTCAGCTCTCAAAGTTCCAGAAAGTAGCTAAATGTTCCATGGCTGTTTCTCCACAAAAAGTTTCCACAAGAGGCAAAGCACAGCTGCTGACCTCTGCTGATGACTGCAGAATGCTTGTCTGCTTTATTGTTTCCTAGGGCCTATATTGATGTACAGAGCTACATACACTCATTTATGAGCTTTGGTTTGGTTTGTACTGATGTAATTTAGTCAGTGCATAACTGCATTTGTGACCCTGGACATGATAAATTATGTTGAGGGCTTCTTATTTGGTGTAATGAAACACCACACATCTTCTGATTGAGAAACATGGGTATATAAATAAATGTAGATTTTTATGCAAATATCTGGGTATATTCATGTTTAGTTAAATATTTTCCTTTTTAAAACATTTATTTTAATTTTACTGGAAAGACAAGTGGTAGCCAAGACAAAGCCAGGACCCAGGAGCTTCCTCCAGGTCTCTCATGCAGGTGCAGGGTCCCAAGATTTTGGGCCATCCTCCACTATATTTCCAAGCCACAATCAGGGAGCTGGATGGGATGTATGGCTGCTGGGATAAGAACCAGTACCCATAATGGATCCTGGCTCATGCAAGGTAAGGACTCTAGCAGCTAGGCTATGACACTGGGCCCAGTATTTTCCTTTTTTTCTTTAGCACTTCTTTTATCAATATTTTTAAAGATTTTATTAGAAAATCAATTTCACAGTAAGAAGGAGAGACAAAGAGAGATATCTTCTATCCACTGGTTCACTCCCCAAGTGGCTACAATCGCAAGAGCTGAGCCAATCTGAAGGCAGAAGCCAGAAGCTTCTTCCAGGTTTTCTACATTGGTGCAGGGTATCATTGCCTTGGGCCATCTCCACTGCTTTCATGGGCTACAAGCAGGGCGCTGAGTGAAAAGTGGAGAAGCCAATACATGAACTGGTGCCAGGTACATGCAAGATGAGGATATAGCCACTGAGCCATTGCCCTTGGCCCTTAAACATTTTCTCAGTTATATATATTTATAAATACATACAGATGTTTATAAGTAGGATGTGTATACATAGTATATCAATATATGATATGCAATGCATACATACTTTGGTGTGCTTCTTCATTTATTTGCACCTGCTAAATGTGAGGATATATTTATGTGGCATGGTCCTTGTTCAGAGAGGTCTCCCACAGATCTCTGTGAAGCTTTAAAGCCTTAGTTTTCTGTAACCTTACCAACACTGAGGACACAAGGTAAACCTATGTCTGATGGCTGTGCCTGACCCTCTGTGCATGTGATCCTAAATACATAACATTCTGAAAAGGACAAGACTGCTGTTTAGATGAGTGTTACCTCAAAGATGCCCATTGTTACTGTATGTTCAGGATGTGTAGGTCTCAACCCATCAAGGTTCTTTATATACTGGGGTCCTAAGTACAGAGAACCTTAAAAACAAAAGGAACTTGTGTGCTCTTCAGCAGCAAATATCCAAAAATGACAAGAGCACTGCCTACAAGAATTCTACCTGAAGGTCTGAGCTCTATGTTCGTGAGCAGAACTTTTTGATCTATGTCTCTCTGGGTATGTTGCAGAGTTTCTAAGCTTAGCACACATGGAGTTCAGCACACAGTGTTGGGTAGAGTGCTACCTGAAGATGCCCTTTTCTTGCCGGTGTGTCATGGAACAGGTCAGGATGGCACTTGGCACTGTTTTCATCCTGCTTCCTTCTCTGTGGCCTGTTGCAGCATCCTTGCCTAATGAGCACAGCACTAAGCACATCATGTTTCCCAAGCTGCATGAACTCTGCCGGAAGAACATGTACATGTGCCTCATTTGTAGCTAGTTCATGAAGTTCAGTTTGTTTTCAAAAGTCTCAATCCAGCAATTCAGTTAGGGCACAGGCTAATGAGCTTGGTGCAGCAGCCTAGCAGCTAAAATCCTCACCTTGCACATTGCTGGGATCTAATATGGGCACCAGGTTATATTCCAGTGGCCTCACTTCCCATCCAGCTCCCTGCCTGTGGCCTGGGGTAGCAGTCAAGAAATGGTGAAAAGCTTTTGGGCCCTGGCTCCTAGCTTTGGATCAGCTCAGCTTTGGCCATTGCACCCACTTAGGGAGTGAATCATTGGATGGAAGATCTTTCCCTCTGGCTCTCCTTCTCTCTGTATATCAGACTTACCATTGAGACAAATAAATCTTTAAAAAGAAAGAAATTGGCTAAAGATATGCACAGATCTTTAAACATGCATTTGTTTTAACTTGAAAAGAAGACTTATAGAGAAGGAGAGACCTTCCATCAGATGATCGACTACCCTAGTGTCCACATTGGCCAGAGCTGACCTGCTCTGAAGCCCTGTACCCATTCTGGCTTCCATTAGGCCTTTTCCAAAAAGTATGAAAATCTCAAATAGCTAACAAATGCAAGAAAAGATGCTCAAAAAGCATCAGGAGGGCCCGGCGTGGTGGCGCAAGTGGTTAAGGTCCTCACCTTGCACACCAGGGATCCCATATGGGCGCCGGTTCTAATCCCGGCAGCCCCGCTTTCCATCCAGCTCCCTGCCTGTGGCCTGGGAAAGCAGTCGAGGATGGCCCAAGTCTTTGGGACCCTGTACCCACGTGGGAAATCCAGAAGAGGCTCCTGGCTTCGGATTGGCATCGCAGCGGCTGTTGCACTCACTTGGGGAGTGAATCATCGGACGGAAGATCTTCCTCTGTCTCTCCTCTCTGTATATCCGCCTTTCCAATAATAAAATAATAAAAATACATCTTTTTTTTAAAAAAGGCATCAGGAGAATGCAAATCAAAATCACTATGAGATTTCACATTGTTGCCAAACAACACTCCTAACTGGTTGGAGGTATTGTTCTAGAACACCCATAAACTGGACCTTTCCATGTGGTTTAAGAAAATCAATCACCAACATTGGAGTGCTGCAAGAAAATGGGGATTTTCAAATTGCAAAAGAAAGAGAAAGGAGTGATGAGCTATTATTTAATGCCTGGATCACTGAAAGTGATGGCTCAACATTGGAATTGTGGCTGGCTGAGCATTTTCTGGTTTGTCAGTGGAGCTTCTGATTGCTTGACCAGTCAGTGATCCATGCTCTTTAGAGAATTTACAGTGGCCATGTGGGCTGCAGCTGGTCTGGGTTACATGAAGGTAAGGGTTACATTCTGCCCAGATTGCAATTCCCCTACATAAATCACTGCAAGACAACATTATCTCTCATGTTTCTTACCTATTGGAGAGTCAAGAGCTTCCCTGAGCCCAGTGATTAAAACTTTATAAGAAAGCTGGATAACTCCCTAAGTCAGTGCATTCTTTTGAGAAAGGGAAGGCAAACAGTTCTTAAATTAAGGGTGACAGATAGTAGCCTGGGTCCTGTTCTTAAACGACAGGGGCTCAGATTTAACATCATTCCATTTGTAAAGGTGACCAACCAAAACTCCAAATATACTAGATGCCAGTACACAGTTGATGGGAATGTAAACCAGTAAAGCCACCAGCGAGGACAATTTGGAGGTTCCCCAGAGATCCACCGCACAACCCAGCCAGCTCACTCCTGGACATTTAGCTAACTGAAGTGACATTAGTATTTAAAGAAAGTTCTCAGTACTGCTATGTTTATAGCAGCTCAAATGGCAGTTTCAGATATAAAGTCAACGCAGCTGTCCATTAGCTGAAGAATACTTGAAGCAACTATGGGGGCTGGCACTGTGGCTTAGTTGTCTAACTCATTACCCACTGAGCTGGCATCCCATGTGGACACAGGCTTGAGATCAGGCTGTTCCACTGGCAATTCAGCTCACTGCCAATGATCCTGGGAAAGTAGTGGAGGATGGTGCCCCCATGCGGTAGAACCATAAGAAACTTCTGGCTCCCAGCTCCAGATGAACACAACTCTGGCTCTTTCTTAAAATTCTGTCTTCCAAATCAAGCTGAATATTTCTTTAAATAGTAAAGAAATGAGGAGAGAAGGCGGAATTGAGGTGGGGAGGAAGGGTATAGTGGTAAGCTTCCTTAAATTCTTAGAATGGCACGTATGATGGGACTGCTGTGGTGGCACTTTAACAGAGGTTAATGCCATCCCCTGTGACACCAGCATCATACGTGGATGAAGTGTCTGCTTTGTGCTTTACTTTTGACCTAGCTCACTGCTCAGGGCCTAGGAAAGGCAGCAGAAGGTGGCCCAGGCATTTGGCTCTTGGTAGCCATATTGTAGCCATCTGCGGAGTGAATCAACAGTAGGGAGATCTCTCTTCTTCTCTCCCTTTTCTCTCTCTCCTTCTCTTTTATCTCTGTTCCTCCTACTGCTTTTCCAAATGCATTGGGAGGAAACTGAATCAAAATGGGGCAGCCTAGACTTGAACCTGAGCACATAAGGAATGCCACATCAAGCTGTCCATCCAATCACCATGCCAGTCCCTCACATGTGCCTCTTGAAAAGATTAAAAAGCATAAGGTCACAATCTGGAAAATGTTTCTCTGAAAGATGTTTGTTCTTTTTGCTCAAACAAAACACGTATGTCAGAAACTCTTCAGATAGTGTTTCCGTATGTCAAAACCTGTTGCAGTCTGAAGACCATATTTCAACAGCAAAAATGTTCTCATGCTCAGAGAACTAAGTGTTCTACAGTGTTAGAACATTCCCAAAGCTACACTTAGAGCTATCCATGATATGGGGCATGTATACATTTTAGTGTTTATTAACAATGCTTGCACAGCTCTCTAGGGAGGTAAGGAGTTGATTTGATGTGTAGGGGACCATTGTATTAAAGCCAGAAGTACTGGGGGCCAATATCATAGTACAGTGAGCTAAGATGTATTCCAAATATAGAAGGAGACAATGTGATCACTTTCCCCACTCTGATTTAGTGAAGTCTGCAAAGCATTGGCATGAAAATTTAGGAAGTTTTCTAGTTCTTGTACTAAATGGCATCAAAATGAGAAAGAAATGTAATCACATTTGCAGGTGACATTATGTTATGCATGAAAAAGCTTAAATTCCCCACAAAAAGACAGTTAGAATTGGTAAACGTCAATGATGTAGCAGGTTAGAAAATCAACATAGAGAAACAGTTGCTGTTCTGTCTGCTAATGATGAGCTTACTGAAAGAAATCTCAAGAAATCTTATCCACAATGCCTTAAAAAATAAATTTAGCCAAAGTCAAAATTCTGTGTATTGAAAGGGATAACACATTAACAAAAAGATCACAAAAGATGTACAACATTTAGCAAGTTTTTTTCTTGCTTGTGGATTGGAAGAATTAGTATTATTAAAATATCTACACTAACTAAAGCAATTTGGTTTCAATGTAACCTTTACCAGGATACCAATGACATGCATCTCCAGAAAGAGAAACAGGAATTAGAATGCACATGGATTCTTGGAGCTCCATGGAGGCACCCGGCTCATCCCTTGGCAACACACTGAAGGCTTTGTGTACTTGGCTGGTTCACAGCATAATATGCAGGCTTGCTGCAGGTTGCAACTTAGGGACTGTGTGCTTGTGGACATGATGCTGCACAGGAATCTTACATTTGATATAACCCTGATTGCCCATGTATTCCAGTCTGCAGTCCAATGGAGCATGGCACTCTAACACACAGCCAGCTAAAGGTGCTGCCCAAAGTGGACTCTAAAGAGAAAGAGCATCACATCTGACTGTTCCTTCTCCATTGTTCCTGGATGTACTCATAGGCACACAGCCTGGCTAACTTGATGGCTGCCGGCAGACAGGGATGAAAGGCCATAATCATCCAGGGATGGCAGAGAGAGGGAGAGAGATCTTCCTGCTGCTGGTCCACTCCCCAAAATACCACAACAACCAGAGCTGAGATGATCCAAAACCAACAACAAACAACGTGGGTTCTCCCAAGTGGATGCAGTGACCCAAGATCTTAAGCTGTCTTCTGAAGCTTTCCAAGACATTAGCAGAAAGCTGGTTTGAAAGGAAGCTGTCAGATCATGAATCAGCACTCATATGAGATGCCAGAAGTGCAAGCTTAGTTTATCATGCACAGCGCCACCCTGTGGTTACAAAATGCATTTTCATAGCCAGTTATATTAAGCAGTTTCCCCCCTTATATTTGTTGTCCATTTCCATTTGTTCTATTGAGAATTGTCTGGTGAGATTTTTGTGCCATTTATTTATTTGGTTGTTTGATTGTTGTGCATGTGGATATTTTGTTCAATAAGGAGCTTGCAAGAATCTTCTCCTATTCTGTCATGTGTCTCTTCACTCTTTTGATGTTTCCTTGGCATTCAGGCATTTCTGATTTATAATTTAATTGTTTTTACTTTTGCTTTTATTGCCTGAGTTTTGCAAGCTTATTTAAAAATAATCACTTTCATCATTGTTTTTAAATATCTTTCCCCATTTTTTTTCCTAGCAATTACATAGTTTCTAGCAATGAAGTTAGGTGTTGGGCCCAGCTAGAGATAATTTTTATGGGGTTGGAATATAGTTTTATTTTATATATTTACTTTTAGTGTGGACATGAGCATTTATTGAAGACTTGCCTTTCTCCAAAACATGCTGTTGGTACTTTTCTCAAAAATCATTTGAATGTATGTGCTAAGTAAACAAACCAGTCTGCAACATTTGTAAAAATCTTTTCAATATCCTTATTTCAATTGATTTTTAAAATTTTGTTTTGTGATGCAGTTTAATAAGCACCTGGATTTCCTGTCCCCCTTGCCAAATTCCCTCCCCTCCTCACTAATTTCCCCTCTAGCTCACAATGAGTCTTCCATGAATAGACATAAGTCCATCATGCTGCCATTGAAGTGTCTCCTGACAGTGCAGGTGTGGACAATGTTGGAGGGTCCAACATCCTGCTCTCAGGACATCTGGAGCCATTTCTCTGCAAGTCCACCCTTGTATCAGTCTCTGTTACACTTCATTATACATCCCCTTAAACAGACAGCCAGTGTTCACAGTCTATAACAGGGGGAAAAATAATAAACTTTGATCCACAAAACATTAGTGAACATGCAACAAAATACTAATGTGTTACTAGAGTGGTGAAGCAAAGTATCAAGGACCTTCATGTAGGAACTGACACCAGTGCATGGCCCATGTGGTGTGAAAGGAATTACACTAAAGACCAGAACATCATTACTCATGAGATGAAGCAATAACATTGGTGAAGGGACAGTAACAGCCTCAGATATTTACAAAGAACAGGAGAAATAATTAAACTTGACACCAGAGAACTGCAAATTGAAACAACATAGAGCCATTTCCTGAGAAGATGAACAAAATGCCCCTTAGCCATGTTAGCACTGAGCATCACCAGGGCACAATCTCTTAAAATTAATTATATGCCTACCTTCATTCCATAGTAGAGATGCATTTGGTCGATTTTCCCTGAGTTCTTGTAGTCTGCTCTCTGTTGTGTCCTTCCAGTGTGGGGTTACATATGTTCATTAGTTCTCTTCTTTGTTGTTGTTGTGTCTTTTTAGTGGATGTTATGTTAGAGCAAACATATGATATCTGACCTTTTGCAGTTTGCTCTTTTCCCTAGGAATAGCGGTCTCCAGTTTGGCCCATTTGACTGTAAATAATTGTATTTTCATTTTTTCTAATAGCTGAGTGGAATTCCACATCCAGCTGAAGAACAGTTTCTTTATCCAGGCTTCTGCTAACGGGCATCTAGGTTGCTTACATGTCTTTGCATTTATTGGTTGTGCTGTAGTGAACATAGCAGTGCATGTTGCTTTCTCATATATCAAGTCCTTTAGATATTTATGATTGTTGATATGATAGATTTTCAAGGTCACACGCTTATAGCTGTTAGTGGCTCAACTGATAGGAAGCTGAGAAACTCTCAATTGGTGGAGAAATGGCTCCTCCTACTGGCCACCACAGAGAACCCCAAAGATAAAAATATCAAAACTGATCCTCACTGGATGATAGAATTTAGCGTTTTCTGGACGAATGTGTTTACATTGCAAATGGATACAGGATGCTAACTTTTATCTTACTACACATTTGAAAGACATGTTCCCCAATAAGCAACCTAATCCAATGACGACTAATAAATTAGTCACCTAGATGAGAACAAACTTTTCAAAAGTAACATCAATAATCAAGTATGATAGGGATATGACTTCTTATGCTTTTAAATGTGAAAAATGAATGCCAAATTTATAAATGTAGCATGTATTGCAGTATTAAAAGGTTAATTTATTATGACTATTTAATAATCTCCCATGATTTCCACAAATCTCAGCTATCTGCATAAAGAGCAGTTTTGACACACTACGTCTCTTTCCCCAGATAACTAGATCTCTGGGACTAGTGTCCTGCCTTGGTTCCTAAAGGACTGAAGCCGAGTCTCCTGGGAAATGCATTCTTCTGATGATGTCATCAGAAAACACCTGGGAAGGGTCCTTCCAGGGTCTCCTCTACTTTCCCGGTCCAAGTACACCAGTTTTTATCTGAATTCCAGGCTTTGTGTCTCTGCTGGAAATGACCCACAGTTTGTGCATTTGGTTTCATGTCCTGGCAAACAGGGATGAGAGACAGAGAGAAGGCTTTGGAAGGTCCTGGAGTGGAGTGGTGTTCCCCAGGTGGTGAGTGCAGACCCAGCGGTGGATCTCAGCTGGTGCCTCCCCATCTAAACAAAATTTGCACACCAGACCATGTCCAGAACAATGGTGTTGCTTCCTCTAGCCCAAGAAAGGATGAAGAAGACAGCGCAATGTCCGTGATCACTTTGCCAAAAGACTGTGCGGTGCCAGAGACTGGCATGTGCTCCTGGAGTAGTAGAAGGGGAAGGAGCTGCCTGAACGAGCTGGCCATGTGTGGTGGCTGTGCAGTGACAGGCTCCCAAGGTAGGTAAACTGCGAGGTGTGTGAAACAACATGATAGTTCTGGTGCTGAAAGCTCCAAGTGGAGATGAGCATACCGACAGCAGTGCCCAATTCCCTGAGAAACCCTGTGAAGTGCAGTGCAGGTAGATGCTGTATTGGTTTAGTAAGTGATGCCATGTTTCCCACTTGGGGCTGCTGGTTTCCTACTCCTGCTTTGAGTGCACAGTTTGGAGGAGATCAGGAGGACAGTGAATTCTAGGAGGGAGATTGTGGCCGTGGATGACATGTGATGGGAAGTAGCTGTTATGCATTGCTGGTTGTACCTTACTATGCTCTGTGCTGTTCTTTCTTTGGCCACATTCAAGGTCTTGTCTTTATGTTTAGATTACATTAGCTTGGTCATGATTTGTTCTGAAAAGTTTTCTTTGTATCTGTTTTAACTTGAGTTTTTGAGCAAATTGAAAGTATAAATTGAGATTTTTCACAAAATGTAGGGAGAGTTTCATAATTGTTTCTAAGCCCATATTTTCTACTTTCTTTCCCTCCAGATTTGCAGTTCCAGGTGTGCTGCCTTGCATTCTAAATTGCCACGAAGGTTCTAAGTCTCTTTCTATTTCTCATATCCCCAGCACAGATTTGAAAATACCTATGATCTCTTAGGATGACATTACTTCCTTTTGTTGTTTTGTATCTGTCATTAAGCACCTTCGTGGAGTTTCTTTAGCAGCTGGGATTGTAGAGCAGAGGCAACTGGAAGCCAGGAGCCAGTATATTCTTCTGGGTCTCCCATGTGAGCGTGGGTTCCCAAGGCTTTGGGCTGTCCTTTTCTGCTTTCCCAGGTCACAGGCAGGGAGCTGGATAAAAAGTAGAGAAGCAGGTGCATTTACCGGTAGCCATATGGGATCCTGACATGTGCAAGATAAGAATTTAGCTATTGAGCCATTGTGCCAGGCCCAAAACTTGCCATTCTTTTTATTTCCTTAGAAGAGTGATTTTGATTCTTTGAGGTGATTCCTTGGCTACATTCCAACTGTAAGCTATATTCCAACTGTAATAGAAAAGGTCAGACAGAAAGATCCTCCATGTACTTGTTCACTTCCCAAGATGTCACAATGGCAAGAGTTGTGATGATCTGAAACAAGGAACCAGGAGCTTCTGGATCTCCCACATCAGTGCGGGGTTTTGGGCCATCCTTGACTGTTCTCCTAGGCCACAAGCAAGGAGAAAGATGAGAAGTGGTGCAGCCAGGTTTAGAATTGGTGCCCTTTTGGGATCCTGACAAGTGCAAAAGTTGAGGACTCTAGCAGTTAGGCTACCACACCTGGCCCATTTCCTTATTGTCCAGAATTTTAGAATAAAATATTTCTGTTGCCCACAGTAGCATAAACAGGGCTGACGTAGTGTGGAAAGCTGTACCTCTGTTGCTAATATCACATATGTACATTAGTGTGAGTAGTGGCTGTTTCATTTCACTTCCAGTTCTCAGCTAAAGTGGAAAGAGATGCAGCAGAGGATGGCCCATGTGGGAGACCAGGAAGAAGCTCCTGGCTCCTTCCTGGACCTGACCCAGCTTCAGCCAAATGGCCATTTGGGGAGTAGATCAGTGGATGAAAAATGAGAAAGAGTGAGAGCATTCTCTCTCTGTCCCCATAGAGCGAACATCCTCTGCTTTTTCTTGAGTTCACAGTTCATTCATCCCAGCTTAATGACCTGTTGCTGGTAAAAACCTGAAAAGAAGAGAGTCTATTCAGTTTGGAAGGACTCAAAGTGCTCCTGACGGCCAAGACTTCTGGATGCCATGGGAACTGCTGAATGATCTGGCCTCATTATACTCAAGTACAAGAACTGATCACCTGTGACTCCAGAGAAAGGAAAAAACAAGGAGAGGTCCACCAGCCACCAGGCAACTGAGTAGAAATAACTTTAGAGAGACTGGTATTCACTTCAATTACATGCATGTATCCCACAAGGGTGGCTGGTATGCAAGCACCTGGGCCATCTTATGCTCCTTCCAAAGATGAATTAGTAGGCAGATGGATTAGTCATCTGGCTAGGATATAAACCACTGTTCATTCTGGATATTGGCATGGAAGGCAGCAGATCAAGCTGCTGTACTGAAATGTGAAGTACCTTGACTCTTCCAATGCTCTGTGGGGAAGAGCGCCATGGTCCTGCCTGAGGCATTCCCTAAGAGCAATTCAAAAGGAGGTAATCCCACTGAACCTGCAAGTCTCCCTGAACCACTGGAAACACTGTGGCTGCAAAATGACTACTGGCGCCAAAGTATTGTTTTTAACAAGATAAAATCTCTCTGCAATGTCTTTAAAAATGTCTTTAAATTCTGTGTAGTGTAGTACAGCAAGGAGTTTCCTCATCAGAAAAGAGGAGACAATTATCTTTGTTAGATTAAGTGGCCCCTTATTTTAACCAGTTCCCCTCTCTCTCTTTCTTTCTCTCTCTCTCTCTCTTTTTTTCTCAAAAATCCTTCTAAAAACTTCCAGGGTATTTTCAGTTTGGGTAAATATTTGCACAGAAAGCAGCTGTTTCAGTGGTAAGCAAGACACTGTATGATTGATCCTTTGCAAATCACTCCTTGTCCCTTACCATTTATAAGGCCCAAATCTGCCAATTATAAAAGCCCTAACTCCACCAGGTGTCCCATGGGGAAGAGTGACCCATGGGCCTGCTGCTCTGGTTTGAGATGTTTCTCAACTGATGTGTGGTGTCACTGATGGTGCTCCCCCAAACTTCACTTTTGGTTTCTCCAGCCAGTAAGACATTCGCTATTACAGATTGGGCCATCCTTTGGAGGGGGGGGGGTTGACATATGTTGAGGTAAAAGCCAGTGGCTGTCCTTTCCCTTCTTTCTGAGGATTGCTAGAGTGCCACCCTGATTCACCATGACAAAGAAGACTTGTGGTTTTTTTTGCAGCTAGTGAAGGACCAGGACACTGAATATAGTAGAGGCCATGCTTTAATATAGCTGATGCATGAATCTCTTTTGGGCATCATTGGAAAGTATCAGGGCTTTTTCTGGAAGTCTGAGGTAAAGAACCTTGCTTTGTTTGTTTTAGTGTGTGTATCTTGAGAATGGTGCTACCCTGTCTGGCTTAATAAGTTTCATAGCTCCAATTTGGTTTTTGACAAGGTTAGCTGTGAAATAACTGATACTCTTTCAGAACAGATCTATTAACATATTCCCTCACTGATGAACTGTCTCAGATATTTTGCCTCCCTTTTTATAAATTGTAGCTTATGTTTAGAAAGCTGCATTCCCCCATCCACAAAAAAATGAGTTAAGCAGATCCATAATGATGACTGATGCATTCACCTGCTTTCTCCTGGCGATGAGAAATCATCCATGTTTTGTTTTAGTTGTAACTCAGGCACAAAATGACAGCAGTTTGCCTGTATAAAGCATCAATTTAAAATTTGGCCAAGTAAGTTGGGTGCATCATTTAGCCTTTAGTTAACACCATCTGTCAGTCTTGGTGTTCTCTTTCCATCTGGGGATCTTCATATTTGCAGTCCAAGAGTTCTCTGCTCTCTGGGTTTAGCAGATAGATCTAGAGAGCAATTTTCAAGTCAATCACACTAAGATATTTTCAGTGAAAAGGAATGTTACTGAGTAGAGAGTAAGGAGTTGGTGCCACAGGGTCATCAGCCTATATGATTTGCTTGACAACCTTCAAATCTTGTGCTAACTTGTAAGATGAATCAAAAAAAATTTTTTTTACTGGAAGAAACTAAGTATTGTATGGGACATTCAGCATTCAGACAGTCCATCTTTAATGGGGTCATCATTCCCTTTTTTTTGTCTCATAAACTACTTTCTGTGGCATTGAATTTTCAGAGGCATACTTTTTAGCCCTCCTTTGCTCATACTGAAGGATCAATATGTTTTCCTTTCTTTTTAAGGAAATTCACTAGGACTCCCAGTTGTGCATTACTTACTTCACTGGAACTTTCCAACCTTCATTTAATTACTAGATCTTTTACACAATATTGGTTCTGACCTCTGGAACTTATGGGAAAGATGATTTTACTTGTCCTAATCCTAATTTAATCATTGTATCTTCAAATATTGGGACTTGAGATTCTTCCCTTTTTATCCCAACTTTGCAGATTCAGGCCACCCTGAAATTCACAAGAATATGAAATTTATTGATTAGTATATAATTTGTCCCAGAATCATTGCTACATTCTCCTTGATTGGGGAGGAAGCTTGCAATACAACATGAACTACTTAGCCTTGCTGTTTGCTTTTTCTTTGTCCTACTGCATGGGGAAACAATGGTGGCAGGGTCCTTTTGAAATCCATTGGCAGACTGACAATCACTCAAGGCATACTTTTTGGACGGGTTCCAGATCAGTTCCTACTGCTTTACATATTTCAGAATCTGTCTGCAGTGGCTTAAGTTTCATACTAATCTAACTGAGTGTCCAAACTGGTATTTCTCCCTGATATTGAGTTCTTAAAGCCAGCAATTTTTTTCTTCCACATCTTAGACTTTAACACACATTTGTCAGTTGGGTGGAACCACTGACAGTGCTTACTTACAAGCAAAAAGATCTCCTCATATGAACTCAGAGAGATTTTACTGTGAGCCCCTCAAAATACCCTGTAAAAAATCTTTGTTCTCTGACTGAAGATGAGTTTCCCATGATTTGCCAAGAGTCACTTACATTAAACATTCCAAATGGAGTCTCAAGAGTCTCCTGACTTTTTCCTCCAATAACCTCTTAGTTTTCCTCTGCCAGTCAAGCCCACATTTGAAAAGTGTTGTAAACCAGAATGCAAAGTCTTCAACCTTTCAGGGAAAATGATTTTATTATGAAGCAAGGCAGCAGCTATCTTGCATGAAAGTTCGTCAAGGGAAATGAATAACAGGGTTGTAGTTTAGGTGAACATACTAAAGCATGCTATGTGCACCAGATCAGGCTGAACGTCCTGCTGCTTGCACAACAGCATGGATGTCACTGGTAGCAATCTGTAAATCCTAAAAGCAAGAATACCTCCTCAGATAAAGCAAAAGTTCCCAAGGTCAGCATGCTCTGAAACAGACAGTAACATTAGGAAGTCCAGAAGCTCTCAGCCAGCCGAGAGCCTCACCTAAACTGATAATTGTGCCAAGACCACAAATGGTCCTGTCACTGTTGTCTGTCTTAGCTGGTCAACACCAATACTAATGTCTGCTGTAAAAATGAACACGGATTATTATTCATACATGTGAAATGGCACACGGTTACACACTAAATGAAACTTTTGTATTCTGCAAGGATTAGAGGTATATTTCTTTTCAGAGGCCACAGTGCTGCAATATCTTTAAACCCAGAGAGAATTTAGTGCTTGATACAAATTCCAGACTTAATATGATTGACCATGATCACTGTGGGCATCTGTCTCATAATGTAAACCTCTGTGCAGCATCATCCCATGAACATGCTTTGAAACATGGTCACAAGATGTGCATTTATTTTAAAGGTCATCTAAATATCAACATTTTCTGTCCAAATCCTTGCTTTTCTTAAGAATCATTGCAGGACTCTCCTATTATTTTCAGTAGTGATTCTGAAGGAAGAAAAATTTTTGTCCATAGAGAATCAAGCCACAATGCCTAGTTTTACATGTATATTCCACTGAAGTGTTCCTTCCCCACAATAGTTTGAGTTTTCAAGACGCTGATATACAAAATAACTTGATTGCCTCAGTCAATGAAGGCACCACATTTTCATGAAATGCTTTATTGTGATTGTTGCCATAATATTAACTTTAATTTTCACATCTTCCTGTGCCTGTCAAGAGGTGTCTGCTCAAGGAAATGCCCAGTCCAAAGGGTGTGATGGATGTAGGGACTGCTGCAAGACCAGACCGTGACCATTACAGAGCGTGTGAACAGCTGCAAGAAGCCTGTAACCAGGCAAGGTGTTACAACTGCGGAGCCACCCAGCCTATGGCCAGAGGTGAGACTACTAATTTTGCACTCCTGCAATATCTCTCCGTCACAAAGGCTCCCAAGTGCATATTACATCTTTTCTCTATAGTGTTATTATATTACATGGCCATAACCGAGACCTGAGAAAGTGTGGACCTCTGAGCATGGGTCACAGTTTGTAAGCACTCAAGGGGCAATTTGAAATAACACATCCTCATTGTGTGTTCCCAAGTTGTTTTGCACCATCACATGACAGCTAATTAAAGAAGGTGTGAATATGGTTTAAGTGTTGGAATTCAAGTCCTCATTGTCAGGTCTCCATTGTCTGAGAGACCCAGAACAGCATGTTAGAGGGAATCCCTGGACCGAACATGCCTTAGTAATGAGGGGATCTCTGTAGGAAATAGTTAGGGTTACTGCTTGTGCAAGAGAAAACACTTTGGGGTTGATATTATAAGAGACACATGGAACAGAATGTTCTTGTCTTTGTGTTCAAACTGTGGCTTATAAGGAAGGGTCCCAATACTTTAACTGCACCTTCCAAACCTCCTTTTCAGATTAAATTGCTCACTGCATGTGAAACAGGCAAATTTTCTCCTAAGTTTTAATATTTGAAGTTGTAAGACAGGGTAACTCAGTCAGAATATTTCTAGGGCTCCTTGTTTAGAAGCAATGATGGGACCATTCATGAAGTGACTGTGGTATGGCAGGACTTCATAGAATGAGATGCTAGTTTTCATCTGTGATGTGTTCCCAAGGCATGCTGTGGGGCTGTGTCAGTCCCAGTGAGATGCTGGGCTTCCTCTTTGATGTGCTTCAAAGGTATGCTTAGCACTGTGTCATTCTGAATGTGATGCTGGCCTTGCTGTGTGCTGTGTTCCCAAAGTGTGTTGCAGAGTTGCATCAGTACCAGCTGGACTTCCATGGTGTGTTCCCAAGGCGTGCTGCAGGGCAGCATCAGTCTCAGTGATTTTGGGCTTCCTCCTTGATGTATCTTAAGGCATGTTATGGCACTGCATCAGTACCAGTTAGATGTTGGGCTTCCTGTATGATGTACTCCCAAGCTGTGTTGTTTGATTGCATCATTTCTCACTATAGAAGCTTTGTTTCCATATGTCTGCCTCATGAACTGATTTCTCTCTTCTTACCTAAAAATGTATATGCCAATCCATTGAAAAATATATCTGGAAATGCTGCTGTTACACCTTTATTTATATGAGATACAGATGTGAGAAAGAGCCCCTGTGTGCTGACCCACACCCCAAATCCTCACAGTAACCAAGGCTGAGCGAAGAACCACACCTGACTCCCTGTATTGCCAGTTCCAGGTCCCCTGGCCCCTCAAGTGTTACCTCTCAAAGTTTTCCTCAGCAATGAGCTGGAAATGGGGCTGAGTGTCAACTCAGATTGTTACTTAGATGGGATGCACCTGCTGTAAATATTGTCTCTTAAAAAAACTTTATTATTTTTCTTGGAAAGGCAGATATATACAGAGAGCAGGAGAGAGAGGAAGATCTTCCATCCAATGTTTCACTCCCCAAGTGGATGCAACGGCTCGAGCTGTGTCAATCCAAAGTGAGAAACTTGGACCTTCTTCCAGATATCCCACACGAGTGCAGGGTCCCAAGGCTTTGGGCATTCTTGACTAGTTTCCCAGGCCACAAGCAGTGAGCTGCATGGGAAGCAGGGCCATTGGGATTAGAACCAGAGCCCATCTTAGATCTCAGTGTGCTAAAGGCAAGGACATAATCCATTGTGCTAATTTGACAAGCGCCCAAGTGTTGTCTTAACCACGAGTTCAAGTTTTTGATTCACTGTTTACAATTAAAATGGATAGTGTATTTTCATTGAGGCTGTGATTCACCTTGGTGAGATATCCTGAATTCATTAATTTGATTGTCTTATAGAAGCATGATGGTTTGCTGCCAGTGCAATGGTCTATCAGGTTAAGCTTTCCTCTCTGCTGCTGGCATCCCACACAAGCTCTGATTCAAGTCCTGGTAGTTCTAGTTCCAAGCCAATTTCCTGCTAATGTTCCTGGAAAGCAGCAGAATGTAGCTCAAGTGCATGGGACCCTGCACCCATGTGCAACAATCACATGAAGCTCCTGGATTCTGCCATCAAACTAATCCAACACCAGCCATTGTGACCTTTTGGGGAGTGCACCAGCAGATGAATGATGTCCCTCTCACTATGTCTCCTTATCTCTTTTTGTAACTCTAATGTTTTTCAAATATAAACAGAAATAATTTTAGAAAGAAATTTGATATATGAAAATTTATAGTAAGTAACCATAGCTTTTAAAATATGTTTAGAGTAGAACATAGGTGGCTTTTGATTGTAGATAACACATTTAATTCACAGTATGCCTTTGCATTTTTTGTTAAAAAGTACTTTTATTTGAAAGAGAGGGAGATGACTCCAACTTACTTGTTACTACTTAAGAAGCACAATACCTGGGCTGGCCCCAGGACAGAAGCCAGTAACACAGGCCAGGTCTTCCATGTAAGTGGAAGTGATGTAGCTCCTGCAGCAATCACCTTCTTCCCACCATGTACAGAAAGTGGGAAACTGAAGTCAAGGGTGAGGCCAATAGTTGAACACAAGCAGTCTGCTATGAAACATGAATGCCGAAGATTATGTCTAAATGCTGGGCTAAAAATTTACTTTAGATAACTCTTTTGACTGGAAAGTTTGAATAATTTTCAGTAATTTATATAAGAATTTTGTTTTCACAGTCAAATCAAATTTACTTAATGTGAATGAATTAACGGAGGATGGCCAGCTAGTGGTGTGCAGATGGAGTGAACACATGGTAGTTGTCCTGTGGCCTAGGTAGCTGGGCAGAATTGCAAGGATGGACTGGGGAGCAATACAAGGCATGGGATAGAATATCTTCTGGAATGCTGCAGTGAGTCTTGAGCCTATCTACATGAGGGACTAGCAGAAACAAGGGCCACATGAGTGCCTCATTGGGGGCCACACGCTGGTCACTCCTGTTACCTTGTTGGACATGGGAAGAGTAATGGTTACATGGGGAGAGTCATTCAAACGGCAAGACTAGTACAGAATACGCAGTGTCATTGAATGGGAATTGAGTTTTTCCTGCTGTGCCACTGACCTAATATTTACCTGGAAACCTGATCATAGCAAAGCACTTTTTAGCTTGAGTCCTATAGGAGCTATGATTCAGACCCAGGAGTACTTTAACCCCCAGGTTAGCTCTATTTTCATTGCCCTGCTCTATAAAATTCAGCTTCTGTCACAGGCACCTGTTTGTTCAATATAATGATTTGACCCATCATAAACAGGTGCTGCTTGGGAGTAGACTGGCCTTGGTGAGCATCCCTGATAGCAGAATACTTTAGAGTCACTATTAACTGCCCTTCTGTCCAGCTAGCTCCTTATCCTTCTAGTCTCTAATCAAGTAGACATGGGCAGCCTTTAGAATGTTAGCAAGGGCATTCTTGGTTATATGCCTAACACTTCTGTGGACACAGTTAGAAATTTGTAGTCACAGGCATGTTCAACCACATTTTTCCTGTGAGATAAGGTAGAATAAAGACATTAAGTTCATGCCGGGCATGGGGGTTCAGTGATAACTACTTGTCTTGCATCTGCCAGGATCCCAGGCAAACTCTGGTTCATGTCCAGACTTGCTGGAGTCCAGCTCCAGCTGAGTTCAGAGCTTGAGAATTGTGCATGAAATAGGCATAGAGAGAAGAGAAATGGACTACTACAATTCCAAGATCATTGTAGACAATGCAAAAAAGCTGTCTGCTTTATTTATACAGAAGCAGTCACAAGCTCTGGCACAGACCTTTCACGTCCTGGTGTTGCATCCACCCAACCAGGAAGTCTGGCCCCAAGCAGTATAGTTACAAAGTTTTCTTTAGGGGAAGTTTGACATAGCTTCAAGTGGGAGAGGGGCACAATTTGAAACAGCTTAAGAGGTGAGTGAGGAAGCATTATGCATTCCTTCCTGATCTCCGCTTGCCAGCACTCCGCCTGCTCTCCTCAGGTCTGAGCTTTAACCCTTTAACCTTGGCGCTGCCTGTGACACCCAGACCCCCTACCTTGAATTATCTATGGGTTAGTAAAGCTGGAGTCTTGGTTTATGAGGATTAGGGTTATTGGCATTAGTAGCAAATTGGGCTTGCCAGTTCACATCATTTTTTTACTAAGCAATTTACACAGGAGTTATAACTGCAAAAAGAATTGAAGTTAGCAAAGAGCCATGTTTACTCTATTTTGGTTTCAACTCTACAATGGACAAGTATGTGCTTCCAAAGGTAATTCTGCAAATTGTTTCACCTTAAGACAGGGAATTATCCATTCTGATGTTGCATCAAGGAATTCCTCAGTAAACAACACATATTAATCAGTAATACACTTCTAATACAATTCTTATTTTACAACTTATCCATCACTTACTGGGATAATACTTCAGAAGAGAAAAACATAAAGATCTAAGACAAAAAAGTTTTAAACATTAAATCCCCTTACAACTTTAGGCTCTACAACCTCATAAACAACCAAACCATAGTTAAAAGTATATCTAGTTGTATCTAGTTAAAAATTATGAAAGCCGCTAAAACAAATACATTTTCTATGTTCTAAAGAATTGTAAGGGTAAGCTAAACCTTAAGGTCACAGTAACTATATATATATTTTTTGCCATAGCAGGATAACCTTTAGGGTTATAGTAACAAGATGGCCTTTAGGATCCCAGTAACTATATTTTTGTTTTAGCAATTTCAGCCCATACTATCATCAGTTCCATCAGTTTGTAAAATTCTTATCAAGCCATTTCCCAGAGGGCATGCGATATCTGGGATAGATTTCAGGACAATAGATAGGCACACAATAAGGTGTCCATAAGTGGCTTGGGTTTAATTGTACTCCTGTGTGCAGTTAAAGGCCCACTCACCAAGACTATCAATAACATTAACTCTCAAGCTCATATTGGTTGCAAAAGCCATCTCACAGGGGCAAACAATGCTTCAATAGATTACAAAATTCTTGATGGGGTGGTTGAGTGTCCATGTGAAAGGGGGTGAAACTGTATCAAGGTTGTCAGAGAAAAATCTGCTGGACCCCGCTAAACAGCTGAAACCTCCCCTGGGTCCAGAGAAGCAGGGGAGCTGTTCTCTTCACACCTTTGCATTATTCACACCTACTGCAAGGACCCCAGCACAGACTGCCATACTTCCCTTTCCAGCTACCTGCTAGTGGCTTGGGAAAGCAGTAGATAAAAACCCAAAGCCTTGGGACCCTGCACCCATGCGGAAGATCTGGAAAAAGCTTCTAGCTCCTGAGTTAAGTTCAGCTCAACTTTAGCTACTGCAGCCACTTGTGGATTAAACCAGCAGATGGAAGATCTTCCTCTCTGTTTTTCCTTCTCTCTGTAAATTGGCCTTTCCAGTAAAAATTTTTCATAAAAAAGAAAAAGACATGATGACCTATAAAATGATCTTTTTTTGGTTTGAGAAAAGATGTGACTGGGTTGTCTACTGTGTTTATGGCACCACGAATGTAGCTGTGAAATGAATGTACACTCTGATTTTGGCTGTACTTTGTGGTTTGTATGTGACCTGGATACTTAGTCTTTTGAGTGTTGTCACTCACCTACTTATTAAAAGATTTGAGATCAAACTGTACATCCTGGGAGTCCTTTGGAATGGAATTAGCTTTCTGTCTTAGAGAGGACGCAGGAGAAATGAAGGAACAAGCCAGGACCTCCAGATGTTTACACTTACTAACCTAATACCAAGTGAAAACTGAGAAATCAATTGTAATGATCAATTAATAACTTGGGAAAGTTGCCATCTATAATTTATTTATTATTATTATTATCATTTTATGATATAATTCTATAGGCCCTGAGATTTCTCTAAACCCCTTCAAAATTTTTCACCCCCACAACTGAGTTCTCCTACATTCTTACCATAATATAGTTTTTCCTAAACAGTCATATATATACATATCATTACAGGTATGAACAATGATGGAGATTCCATCATCCTATTGTCAAGGTGTAGTTAGTTTGAGTGGGAGTTCATCTTTGGTCTGGAAGTAGAAATGAATGCTGCATGCTGCAGTATATCCTCATATTTGGACATGGTAGTCTCTATTACACAGTCAATATCCGTCCCCCTTAAATGAGAAGCCATGATATAAAATCAAGAACAGGAAGAAAAAGAGATATTTACAACACTAGGAAGTTAAATAACATGCTACTTAATGACTAATGTGTCACTGATGAAATGAAAATCAAGAACCTTCTTGAAGAAAAAATGCTACTGTATGATCTATGAGCCATAGAAAAATTTAATGAGAAAAAAGAAGTATTTTGAAAAGATGAAACAAAAAAATCAGAATTCATGAGATATAGTTTCCACTGATCTTTGTTTGTGAGATATGCTTTCTATAAGAAACAGATTGTTTATGTTTTCATAATCTAGTCCAGTTATCTACAACATTCTCTTGATGAGTTTAAGCCATTTAGTTTCAGGTTAATATGAATGGATGGTAATTTGCTCTTGTAGTTTTAACAATGGGATAGTTATTGACTTAGTCTTTTGTTAATTTACTGGGATGCTCCTCACACTTTCTTTAGGTTTTGGTGGGTGTTATTCTTCTCTATCAAGAAAACATCTTTAGGTATCATTTGTAGGGCAGGTTTGGAAAACGTATACTCTTTTAACATTACTTTACTGTGGAAGAATTTTATTTCATTTTCAAAGAGAGGAAAATTTGCTGGTTACATTATCCTGGGCTGACAATTTTTCGTTTTTGTTTTTGGAATCTGCAATATGTCATTTCATTCTTTCCTGACCTGTGTAGTTTCAGGTGAGAGGTCTCCTGTGAGATTAATTGGCATTCCTTTATATGCTAATTGGATCTTTTTTTTTCCCACGTGCAAATCTAAGCATTGTTTCCTTATGTTTGGTTGAAGAGAGCTTGATTATCACATGTCATGGTGAAAATCACTTTTGGTCAAACCTTCTGAGAGTTCTGTGCCCTTCCTTGATGTTATTTTCCAATTCTTTCTCTAGATTAGGGAAATTTTCCCAATGATTTCATTAAATACATTTGTAAACTTAGTTTCTCTTTCTGCACATTCTGGGAATCTCATAACTCTTATACTTAGCCTTCAAATAGTGTATTTTAATTCGTGATTTTTTTTTTTAGCTTAATCTAGCCCTGCTTCCAGCTTTTTGTTTGTTTTTCCCTAGTGACAGGAAATGTCCTCTAATTTTGAGATTCTTTCTTCTGTCTCCTTCATTCTGTTTGAGAGACTCTCCACTGGACTTTTAATTTGCTCTACTGTATTCTTAATTTCTGATATATCAGCTTTCATTTGATGTATTTCCTGTGTGATATGTTTCTTAAATTTCTTGAATTCCTGTATTATGTGTTTTTCATTATTGTTAAGAAGCATTTTAACAAGTGTTTTGAATTCTGTATCCTCAATTTTCTAGATGTATTTGTCAATTAACTCTGAAGTTGGCAAAGGGCTTTGCTCCTTCTCCGGGGGGAGTCTCCAGTTGTATTCATGTTCCTTGTCTCTTTCCTGGAAAGTTCCTTCATTTTCCCTCCTCTAAACCACTCTGACTCAGCCCCCTCATTTAATTACAAGTGTGTTAGCTGTTGGTGGAATTCCCCAATTATTTTCTCACTTCTTTCTTTGTGGTCCTCCCACCCACACATCCCCAAATGCCCTTGGCTTGTGCAATATACAGCCTCTTGCCAATGATTACACAGGTCCATTAGCCCTGTCTTCCAGTGTTGTGTTGTGCAGTTCTGGGACCCTGCACACGTTCTTGGGGATCCATGTCATTTGGTGGACCCCATCTGCCACCAAGAAGCAGCAGGCTGGTGTGTGTGTGTGTGGGTGTTTTTCTATTTGTCTATCTATCTATGCTTTATTTTATTTGTATTAAAGGAAGATTTGCAGAGAGAAGCAAAGGCAGGGAGAAAGATCTTCCATGTGCTTGTTCACTCCCCAAGTGACCACAGCAGCTGGAGCTGAGCTGACCCAAAGCCAGGAGCCAAGATATCCTTCCAGGTGTCCCACCTTGGTTTAGGGTCCCAAGGCTCTTGGCCATTCTCTGCATCTTTCCCTGTCCCCAAGCAGGGAGCTGGATGGGAAGTGGCGGATATAGTATTTGAACCATCTCCCAAGTAAGATCCTGGCACATGGAAGGCAATTATTTAGTCACTGGGCCACTGTGCTGTCACCCTCTCTGTTCCTATTTATCTTAAAAATAAAAACAAAACACAAAAGCAACAACAACAACAAACCAGATTAGACAACTATGCTGGCCCAGTGGTATAATTATCATATGTTTAGCATAAAGCAGTCCCAGAATGCCTGCCAACTATTAACTGTTTTTCTCCCAGTAGTGTAAGCACCTGCCTAGATTCAAGACAACCTGGGCATTTGTGCACAGTATGGATGGATTAGACTCCTGGCTCCTGGTTTTAAATCAGTTCTGCTGCAGCCATTGAGGTCATTCAGGCAATGAACAAATAGAAGCAGAATGCTTTGTCTGTCTCACCTTCTCTTTGTAAATCACTCTTTGCAAAATAATAATAATAGTAATAATAATAATAATAATAATAATATTTTAAAAATGAAAAGTGAAGAGAAGGAAATAAATAAAAGAAGTGAACCAGACAGTGCTCACCCTCCACACCCAACCCCAAAGTACATGGTACTTGCTTTAATTCTTTCTAGGAGGAGACAGAGAGCTGGGAGGTGGGAGATTTTAATGCAGCCAGATTCTGCTTTGGTATTCTTATCAAGCTACCCAGTCTGAGGAGTTGTGGAATAAGAGTCATGGAATGGTGGCATTTAAACTATCATGTAGGAGACAAGATCTCACTCCCCATTCAGAGGCCTCATTTCTCAGCCCTGAGTGTCCCTGGCCTTCAGCTTAGCTTGCTGTCATCATGGTAGGTAGCCAAGGCCCAGTTCACTTTGAAATGCTAACACGTTGACTGGGTATGGGAAAAATGGACAAGATCAATCAGCATCCTGCACTTCTCACTGCTCTGTTTGCCCTTTGTTCTTACCAATATTAAAAGAAGCAAGAGAGCAGAACTTCCATCCAAAATGATTTCTTCTACCTGGGACTCCTAATCAGTAACCAGTTCCTCTGTGTTACCTGGTACCTCAGGGACCATGCTCCACTGCTCTGTTGTGGGCAGTGTCTGTCCCTATGAGGAGCACTGCCACATATACAGGATATTATCAACTGAATTCAAAGGTACAATGCAAAAGCCATTACAAGAGCAGCATTATGCATGCTGTTCATAATATCTTCAAGTTTCACAAAGGCAGGGATGTACTACATTTACATCAGAAGCATAGTGAAGACACAATTATGCTTCCGCACTCAAATGAGATGAGCGTAATGCAGCGCTTGGACACCCCAGACTGGAATATTAGAAAGGACAAATTAATAGTGTCAAGTACAAAATGCAAACTCCTAAATATATAGAACAATATTTCTTATTTATTTGTGAAAAAAATAGAACCAAAAGCATAAAGCTCCATAGTATCATTTGGGTATTCTAGGCAAAATATCTTGACCTTTAATGTAATATTAAGCATTTTATGCAAAGTTACTAGAAAAGAACAAGAATTTGCCTGGAGACAAAATTGGCAGAAAGACTTCTACATAAATCAATATTGACTTATTAGCAAACATTAGACACTGTGTTACTCCCAAGGCTACCCCAGTCTGAGTTTAACTTGATGATCTGTAATTCTGTCTTTTGAATACATAATATCCTTTTCTATTTTAAATATTTATTTTTATTTGTATTTGAAAGGCAATGTTACATAGAAAGGAGAAACAGAGAGACATTTTCTATCTGCTGGCTCAGTAAATGGTCAGAGCTGAGCTGATCCAAAGACAGGGGCTGCTCCTGCATGTCCCGTGTGTGTGCAGGAGCCCATACAGAATGGTCATGCTGCAGGGGGAAGTTAATCCTCCTACAACACTGTACTGGCCCCATAAATAAATACTTTTTTAAAACATTGCAGTATCTTATCAGGTATTTACAACAAGAGACTGTTCCAAGTGGCACTCAAAAGTCATTGTAGATATTGCTATGTAAGCACTGACCTAAACTATATTTCATTCACATCCTGATTTAGATCAGCCTACTGCTTGGGGTGCACTCAAGAGTCAGACACTAGGGAGGGCTCAGAATAATGTAATATACTAGTTCCTACTGCCCACTTCAGATGTAGCTCCCTGTTAGTGGCCTTGAAAAGGAATGAGTACATGGCTTAATGCCAAAGAACCCAGGCAGAAAATGGCTTCAAGATGACATCTGCGTCTGAACAAGTCTGAAGTCTCATGAGGCCTCTGGCCATGTTTGGGGTGGAGTTTGGGGGGTCAAATTGGGGTTAGGGTGTGGAAAGAGTTGACTTATGCACACCAAAGACAGTCCATCTTCTAGCTGGCTGGCTGAGTTGTGGCAGCGGTATTGGTTTGCCCCACACTACAGAATCCATCTACCAGTCCGGGCTTTCGCTACTTGTGTCTCTCTGGGTCCCCTCTTCCCGCATGCTCCAGGTGAGGGAGGAGGAGGCCACACCCATAGATAGCTATTACCTTTCCATGAATGTTTTCTTTGGTCTTTCCTTTCATTTTAGGTCTCTCTCTCTCTCTCTCTCTCTTTCTCTTTCTCTCTCTCTTTCTGGTTTTGCTTGCTTTTTCCCACTTTCCTCTCTTTCTCTAGCTTTCTCCTGTTTACTTTTCCTGTAGTCAGTTTCTCACTGTTGCTCTTGCTCTCCTCTCCTCCTTCTCCCACTTCCCTACTTCTCTTATATAATTTCATTTCTGACCTCTGCCTTTACTTAATACCCTCATCCTCACTTTGTCTCCCTTTGGCTTGCTTTTCCTTGGGTCCTTCTTTAGTTGTTTCTCTTTTCTGTTTCAATTGCTACATATTTTACTTTTGTGTCCTCATTCTGTATTTATTTTCTTGCCTCATCTTGTTTTTTGTGTCTATTTTTTCTAATGTTTCCATTGCTGCCATTTACGTGTTTTTTTTTTTTTTGTCTTTCTGTTTATGGTCTTCACACTTTTGTCTTCCTTCCAGTTCTTGTTCTCTCTCTCACTCTCCCTTTCTCACTCTCCATCTCTGATTTCTCTCTCCCTTTTCTTTTTCTTTCAATGTCTGTGCTTTTTTTTATTTCCTGTTTGCCTTCTTCCTTTACCAATACCCCCACCCCCAAGAATGTACCGATACGTCTGATGTGTGGTCATTATTACATCAGGATTCTCCCCAATCCAAACCACAAGCACAGAGTTAGATCAGAAATGAAGCATCCAGGATATGAGCTGATCTTGGCTCATTCTATTGGTACCCACAGAGAATGGCGGTGCTTTCCTGTTGGCCACCACTCTGGCCCTATGAGGATATTACTTTCTGTGATGTTGTGAGATTCATGTGATCAGTGCTATCAGACCAAACCCTCATCTACCACCCTGCCCGCCTTCCCAACCCACCACACCTCTTTTCCTCCCCAGCACTCCTCCCCTTTCTCAGTCATGAACCATAAAATCACTCTTCTTGGCCAGGGCAGACCTGAGCTCTGGGGTGGGAGGGTTTTGGCACTTGAGGCTGAGCCATGTTGTCTGGTGTTGCTTCCACTCAATATGCTAAAACAGAATGTTAACATTCCACCTGTGACAGTCACAAGATAGTTTGGTTATAAAATAGAGGAAAGGCAACCAACCAGCCGACCAGGACGAACACCTCTTGCCAGAGTGCCGCATTCCACAATAGCCTGCAAGGGGAGGGAGGAAATGACACACATTTTCCTGCCTATCTCAGATTCATTGCCTGGCTGCATCCAGTGGGTTATCCCTTTGCTCTTGGTGCTGGCTGTTGGACTCTCCCTAGTGGAAGCCTTGCTGTAACTGTAGAGTGCTCTGAAGCCAGCATGGGAAGTAAGTGGGTGGAGAGCACGAGTCAGGATGTAACAAAGTCCCCAAGCTGTAGTCGGGAGAGTGCCTGCCCTGCTGGGACCTTAGTGGCTTGTGTGCTCTTCGGAAATTGGGCCTGGAAGTTTTCAAGTGGTAGGTGTCAGCTTGCTCCTGTATGTGGTTGGGTTCAAGTACCACTAGAGGTACTCTAGCACCTCCTATATCACTGCCACCACATTAAGAGAGCAGATCAAGACATTGATCATAATGTAAATCTTAGCAAGTACTGTTGCTTCTACTGAACTTGTGAAAGTCATTCCTTCTTGCTTCCCTTTATTTTCAGGAAAGCACTGTATGTAGAAAACTTTAGTGCAAGTCTAGCTCCTGAAAAATAATCTCCTGAATGGAGGTGGGTAGCAATACTAGTGTGACACCAATTGTTGCCTGGACACTCAAAAAATCCCGGGGATGTACCAGGTGCTCACAGGAGTACACACCTTTGGAGATGTTGTCTTTCTAGGGATTTGTGACCTGGGCTACTGTCTTGGGGTGGCTCTGTCTCATATATTGTCCCCGTTGTCCCCTGAGTGAATATTTTTACATATGCAAGTGCCATTTTGGATCTGCAGGTTGGTGCTGACATGCTGTCTACCTGTGACTAAAACAGAGCTGGGCTCCTGGGCACACATCTGGAGGGCAGAGAGGGGCTGCTGGTGGCCTGGCACTGGACTGCTTCTCCCATTTTTATCTACTGAGCTATCTGCCTGGATTCATAAAACAGCTTGGTGCATGTTCTGCCTGACCTACAATGGTGCTGCTATCCTAATTGTGGCTGCTCTGAGAGCAGCAAAAGTGAGGTCAGGCATTGAGTACTATACCTGTGTACACTCCCTCTGCTGGTGGCCCATTGTATAGCAATAATTTACAAACCCCCTCTGTAGCAGTAATGAAGTGGTTTCATGCAATATGTGCATCAGGCATCCCTCCACTGGGGTTGACCATGCTCTTATGAGGCAAGGGGCCGGTTAGGCTGCAATGGACCCTCCCTGGAAGTTTTCCTGGTCAGGCTTGACTCCCTGTGCCCAATGTGATATCATAAACCTAGACCAACTGACTGATGTGGTGATGCGGCACTCATCTGGACTCGGCTTTAGCTGCTACAGACAAGGGATGGCCATTCATTATGAATGCTGCTGAGCTGCTTGTTCTTCCTTGTAGGTTTCTGCTTGCTGTTTCCCCTGACTCTGTGTGGTGGGAAAGACCAGGGATGTGGAAGCTGGCTCAATCTCTGCTCTCTCTGTCTTCTGCTGCCTGGAGGTGCTGGTGGGGTCCAGGTGTGAGTCCTCAGATATGGCATACCCACTTTATTCTTTGCCATGTTGGCTTGTCATGGTGTGGACTGCAGCCCACTCTGTGTGCTGCCTGCTCCATGGGAGTCTTCTTTTCGGGGTAGAGCTGGTAAAGAGGAGGTACAGGGCAGCACCTCACCTCTTGAAGACAGAGGCTGCTGCCTCTGCCTGTGGTTTGCCTGGTTTATTTCCTTGTGCATTTGGGGGCAGGATGACCACTTTACTAGTGCTGCAGACCCCTCTGCCCATCTTTGGGCTTGGCCTGGGTTTAGTGGTGTTCCCTCAATGGCCCTCTCAGCCTGGTGAGAGATTTGCACATGGGGTTGGTGGGTGTGGCCTCCCTTCAGTGAGAAAAAGCCTCTCTAGCGACTTGAGAGGGATGTGTCTACATTATGGGGTGTCGTAACCCCTGCCTGTTGCTGTTCTTCCCTCCTCCTGGTGTATATTGGTAGCTGCCTGCTGATGATGCAGATCACCTGGGTTCTGCATTACAGTGGTGTTGGCTGCGTGTTCCCTCTACCCCATACTGGGGAGAGGAGAATGGAGGTTACATGGTGGCTCTGCCAGCCCCCTACCACTGAGGGCTGGATGCTGCCTTTTTTGGCTCTGCCTTGCCTTGGCCTGTGCTACAATTGTCTGTGTTGGGGGATGGTCTAACTGGGCTGGATGAGGTTTGGGTCCTGTGGTTGATTGCATGTGCCTGTGACTGCCTTCTGTATGCCTCCTGGAGTTTTGGGGTGCGTATGGCTTGACCCATGCAGCCCTGTGACTGGCCTGGTGTGGAGTCTCTGTCTGCCTCCTGCCTTGGACTGCTCTTTCCCCTCACTGTCCTGTCATTGCCAGTTTGTGACAGTTGTGTCTCCCATGAACTGTCCTGACCTTGGGAGTGTTCTTGTGGGGTTATGGTCTGTGAGACTGGAGACTTGAATGTTGGTGGATGGACACTGGAAGACAGTAGAAGCCGATGCTTGGTGTGCAGGTGCTGGCAGTCTGATTTTGGGGGACCTGGCAAAGGCACACTCAGGTCCATGTGGGAAAATGTCTGGGGTCACTGGAGGTGGGCTCTTGTGCTTCAGGTGTCACGAGATTTTCCTAGTGTATGGTGGTGCTATCCTGTCTCTTTTCTGGGCGGGCCTGGCTTTTATTGACCGAAGGTGTTCCCTTGTGGCTCCCCATTGCACTTCTGGTGCCTCTCTTACATGTATTCCTCTTGTGGCCTGCTGTGGTCTTTTGTCTCTGGATGTGCTGCTGAGAGCTTGTCAGGTTTAGAGATTGGTGCTGGCAGTGAGATTCTTTGTGGTGAGTGGTGGTGTGCCACCTGGCCGCCACCCAGTTTAACTGTCCATGTCAACTAGGCCTTCTTTTCCTGTGCCTCTTTGTGCTTGGATTTGCTGGTCCTTAGATCCCAGTGCCACCCTTTCTCATGTCTTTCTTCCTTTCCAGGATGCGCCTGCTGCTGTGCCTCCATTACTTCTCTTTCTCACTCTGCTCCACATTCCTGGGTCTAATGACCCCGCTGAGCTTTGCACTGTGGGTTTTGCTGTGGCTGTTGTGGGGGCACTTGGTCCCCTTCAACGTGTCACACTGCCTTGCCCTATCAGGTGGTGGGTGGTGGTGGTGCCATGGGTTAGATTCTTAAAATGATGTGTGTGGGTGTGTGTGAATTTGGTGAGTGGTGACAGTGTGGAGTTTAGTGTCCATTTCCCTTCTTCCTGGTAGTCTTCTCAGACCTGTTGTTGCCTGTGATGATTTTCTTGAGGCTAGAGTTGTCTGGCTCCTTGGGCTTGTTTCTGTTGTGAAGCTGTATGAGTGGTTTGGCATCATTTTGTACTCTTTATGTGTGGGGAACTTTGTAGGCCCCGGTTCTGGCCTTGGCCCCTTTGTGCCATTTCCTCCATGGTGCTTGCCTTTTGTTGGCCTCTCCAGATGGAGACAGGGACTACTTGAAACCTTGGCATGGTCTGGCATTTGCACCCTTGGTGCTGCTGCACCTTCTGCTACATCCCCTCTGCCTGCCCCCCACTGTTCCACATCAACAGGGTTGTGATTGGTTGCCTTGGGATTTGGCCTGCCTCATGCCTTTGTGTCTCATTGTATAAGCCCATGTGGGTGGGAAGTGGTCATGGCATGAAATAGCCTGTTGTGCCCTCCCTTCCACTGGTTTTAAGTTGGCACTTAGATGGTGATCATGTTGTGTTAGTGGGTTTTTCCCCTCTGTCCTCCCAAAGATTGGTGAGTGAGGCTGCATGTTCTTGCTGCCACTCCAGTCTTCATCCTATGCCTCTCCTCTCTACATCTCCTGCCTCTGTCATCTCTGCTTGCCTGAGAGTAGTCTGATTGGGTTTGCAAGCTCACCTTTTGCCTGGATGTTGGCTTGTCTATAGGTGATAACGAAGCCTTTTCCCACCATTGCAATCCTGCCAAAATTGGTAGGACACATTTCCCACTCAGCTACTGTTCTTCATCTAAAAATATTTTATTTTTTAGTGGAAAGTCAGATATACCAAGAGGAGAGACAGAGAAGAAAAAATATTTCATCCGTTGATTTACTCTCCAAGTGGTCACAATGGCCAGAGCTGAGCTGACACATATCCAGGAACCCAGAGCCTCTTCCAAAGCTTTTGGCCATCCTCGACTGCTTTCCCTGGCCACAAGCAGGGAACTTCCCAGTGGGGTCAAACAGACATGAACTGGTGCCCAAATGGGATCCTGTCACATGCAAGGTAGGGCCTTTAGATGCTAGGCTACCATACTGCGCTTATATCCTTTGGCAGGGCATCTAAGCCTAAAACATGCAAAAGAAATTGGAAGTGTTTTGGATGTATACGTTTGTCAGAATGATGAGGATATGGGATAGAATAGCATTCTACAGGGGAAATAAAGTATAGAGAGGTAATGTAAAGGAAAAAAAATAAATATCACACGATGCAAAGAGGTTGCCTCTGTAACACTCTCATGGCTCACTGTGTTCCAACCTGGTTGATTCTGCCAGTAGCATATGGTTGTCTCAAAGATTAATCCATGCATATCTATGTATGCATGGATGAAACAGTGAAACTACAAATGGCTCATTAAATCAGTTATGATTCCTTTTTTTGCTTGCTCCTCCTATGTGGATAATTGTAATTCTAGAGCTAATAAAAGCTAAAGGGAGCTGACCCCTTGGGATGGGGGTGGGAGTTCTTGCATTTATCAGATCAAAGCCAAACCTGATTAGGGTCTTCTAAGCTCTGGTCATGGGGTGGCGTTAGTGGCTTGGAGACTTTTGGGAACCTTGGGCTGATTGCACACCCTCTATGCTGGCAGTGGTGCACCATTTAAATGTCTGTCCTATCAACTTTTGATGGAAGTCTCTATGTGTACCATGGTGACCATGGATGATGGGGAATTAGGATTGATTCTGGAGAGGGAGCCTAAGAAATGGCTACCACATGCAAGGAAATAAAAGTAACAAGGTTTCTGCAGGTGAATGTGCAGAAGGATCATTAATGAGAAGTGCTTGTGTGCACACACATGGTATGTGTGGTAGTGGGTTGCTGACCTGTGCCTGGGGAGAGGAAAGAGTTTTCTCTCATGGTGTTGGGTTTTGGAGATCTATCCAGGGACATTTCAGTGGTGATGGTTGCCTACCCTTTCCTTGGCATCCTATTTGTGTGGGGGTTTGGCTCCTACTCCACATGGTGCCTTGGTGGTGTCATGTCGGGGAATATTCCACTGTTGTGCCACAGGGAGGGGGAGGTGACTGAGAATGGCTACTCTTGCAGACTTCATTCCACTTTTCCCTCACAACCCTTGGATGTGACATTCTTTTCTTCCTACCCCTACTCTGTGTCTCATTGGCTCACCTGGGGGAAGAAGGCAGCCTGTGAGTTCTGTTTGGAGAATGGGCACTGATCATGCTTGTGGTGATGTACTGTGGGACTGTGGTTGGTCAGGGTCATGTGCCTTATGCCTGGTGTTGATCTTGTTGTGGTGGCTCTGGATGCCTGTGCTAGGTCAATGCAGGGCTCTTGTGTCAGTTGCACCCAATGTCAAACCCTGTTGACCCCATCAGTGTCTGGTGTTGTTTCAAGATTGTTTCCTGGCCTGGGGTAACCCTTTCCTCTATCTACATTAGGGATGGTACTGTACCTTGCAGCAATGTGCAACTGTGCCCATGTGTTGATGAAGAACGCAGCTGAGAATTACTGTGGATTTCAGGACACATTGATCATTGTTGCTTTGCACTTATGGATCCAGCAGCAATCCTGAGCTTTCCCTGTATGAGTTGCTTGGTGTTCAGTCTTGTTGGGGGCACTGACCATTTCCTGCCCTGTGATTGGCCCTTTGCCCTGATTGGTGTGCTTTGGTTCTCTTTAAGCTGATTGGACAGGTTTGACAGATAAGCGGGGGGCTTGTGGGGGAAGGTCATCAGCATAACGGAATTAATGGTCATAACGGTTTCAACGGAAGATCAGAATAAAGCACCTTGGAGACTCTCTGTCAAGTGTCAGGTGATTTCTTCCACAGGACAGAAGGACCCTGGATAATTGGTGCTGTGAATGGGATAGAAGATAACTGGTGTTGTGAATTGGATAGAAGTCAGCTGGTAAACACCAGGAAGGTAGCTGAACAGATCGCTCAGGGAGCTGCTTATAGCGAGAATTAGTTTACAACTGAGCTTTTTGCTCAGGAAGCCGCTGATAGCAGAGGGGACGCGTGTCAAGTTCCCAGGGTAGCGACCATTAAAGCTCGGGTCTAGCAATAAGTCAAGTTCCCTGGGTAGCGACAAGTCAAGTTCGTGGGGTAGCGACCATTAAAGCTCAGGTCTAGCGATTACTCAGATTCATCCAGGTTCACTCATGATCATGTTTACCGCCCATTTACGATCTATGGCGTTTACCACTCACCCATGATCGGGGTTAACAATGGCTCAGGTACATAGTTAAGGATCGGTCAATTTTGCAATTTGACAATCAGTCAAGTTTGCAGGTTAGCGACAATCAGAGTTCTTAGAAATATGGACAATTTAACTTCTTCAGTGCATATGCAGCCTTTATTGCAGAAACTGCTGACAGTGCTGTCGTTTTTGCAAACTGTGCAGAGGATTACTCCATGGTTTCTGGAGGAGGGCCTTTTGATCCTGCCACAATGGGAGCACTTAGGCAGAGACTTATCTAAGGCAGAACAGCAGGAGCCCCTCCCTCCAGGAATGGTCAGGTTCTGGACATTGATTAAGTCTTGCCTGACAGATGGCACTGATAAATTCAGAAGACTTATACAGGAAGGTGAGAAAGTCTTATGGAGACACACATGAAAAAATAAGATGGAAGGTTTAAAGACCCTTAATGATTTCTAGCAGGTATGCAGGTATTGCGGTATATTAATTGGATCTGACCATATTTTTGTATTATTAGACAATGCCAAAATTGTGTCTACTTTTTATCCCAGCCTTGCTTTCGGGTTAACCCCCATGGTCTTATGCCTAATCATATATGGCAGATGGATGTTACCCATGTTCCCAGTTTTGGTCGCCTTTCTTTTGTTCATGTCTCTATTGATACCTGCTCTGGGGTCCTTTATGCCTCAGCTCAAACAGGGCAAAACGTTCAAGATGTTATATCTCATTGCCTTCAACCTTTTGCAGCCTGGGGTGTTCCCAGTGTTATAAGGCTGATAATGGACCTGCCTATACAGCCAAAGCATTTGATAAGTTTGTTCTGAATTTGTGATTAAACACTCCACTGGCATCCCATATAATCCTACGGGCCAGGCTGTGGAAGAATGTGCCATGCAACTCTCAAAGCATTATTAATGAAACAAAAAGGGGGAGTAGGAGCCACCCTATATCCCAATAGTCCTAAACATCAATTGGCTTTAGTTACTTATATTTTTAATTTTTTGATTTTGGATTTGGATGGCCATTCTGATGCCGAATGCCCCGCTGTTGGCACAGGCCCCTGCAAAGATTGAATGATGTGGAAGGATGCTTTAACACAACGATGGATGTGCCCGCATCCTGTCTTACGACAGACGCAAGGAGCGGCCTGTGTTTTTCCGCAGGATTCTGATGGACCAGTGCGGGTGCCAGAATGTTTCATGTGAGTGATAAGAAAGCCGGAGCAAGATGAACCTGTGGATGTGGTGGATGCCAACCAGCCTGATGTTCATTCATATACCGAGAGGAGACAGCCAGAATCTCCAGCTAAAACTGCACCATAAAAGGTGTGCAGCAAATATTGCTGCTGTCTAGGGCATTAAAAATGGCCCCCAGAATGGACTGCTGTCAAAGTACTGAGACTCCTACAAGAGTAGCACCTGGTTTTGCTGTGACCAATTTATTTCCCACCTGTTCCAATTCTGCCTTTGTGGGGTAAAACTATACATATGGTAACCTTGTTCAATCTGTTTCTGCTCAGTCTTGGAATGCCTGGATACTTTACACTAGTAGGGGTGGGTGTTCAGATATATCAGCTTTTGCATTTATTGATAAGGTAGTGATAAGAAATTGTAATTATTGTAGTAATAGTTCTAGAATAGGGGAAGAATTTGTTAAAGTTAATTGCAATCGTGATGTTATTTATAATGCTATTTATGTATGTGTACAAGCTCCATTTATGTTTATTGTTTCCATGAGTGCTAATGTTACCCTTTTGAATTGCTCTGTAGTTAAGTGAGCCTTTAACAAGTGTTAGAATGGCTCTGTCACTGCGGTGCTGGTATGCATTCCACAACTTATTCCCATGCCCGTGCAGGTGAAAGAAAGTGATCTTCAGGTTTTTATTCAACATACCTTTTAAAAAAGGCATTTTACTTGTTAATCAGAGAGTGGATCTTTTGCAGGAGGCTGTAGAACAACGTTTCCGTCGTATGGCGACCTCCTGTGTGCTTAGTCTACCTCGAATGTGTGTTACTCCCTGTATTGTCACCAATGGTTCCTGAGCATTGAATTTGTTCAGAGTTATCTGCTATGCTGCCCCCTAATGGAAGCTGGTCCATACAATTTGATAATTTGACTTAGGAACTAAGATCCCAAATTATAGCCATAAATAGCACAAAAGTAGAGATTACCACAGTAGAGCATTGGACAAATTGGATACTAAAGGATCTGTCCTTTGTACACCAATGGGCTTGTATAGAAGGCCTTGGCCTTATTTTATTAATTATCATTCTTAGCGGTCTGTGGATGCTTCATCCTTGAGCACAGCGTCAGCAGCAGTAACAGCAGCTGCTAGTGCAATCTGTGCTTGCCCTTCACAACAGAGAATCCCCAGAAGTCTGGCTAGGCATGCTGGACCAGTAGTCAGAGATAGGTAAGTATCTGATAAGTCTTCACCAACCTGACAGGCGCCACATTCCTAGCCACGTGGTTAGCCCATGACAGGTAAGGAGATCCCAAACTCAGAACAGCTAAGACAGGCAGGGTCCATTTTATAATAAAAAGAAGGGGGAGCTGTTGATTTTACTGACCATTTCCTGCCCTGTGATTGGCCCTTTGCCCTGATTGGTGTGCCTTGGTTATCTTTAAGCTGATTGGACAGGTTTGACAGATAAGCGGGGGGCTTGGTGGGGGAGGGGCATCAGCATAACAAAATTAACGTCATAATGCTTTCAAGGGAAGTTCAGAATAAAGCGCTTTGGAGAATCTCTGTCAAGTGTCAGGTGATTTCTTCCGCAGGACAGGAGGACCCTGGATAATTGGTGCTGTGACTGGGATAGAGGATACAATCTTTTTGTGTGTGGTTGAGTCTTGTTCTACCTTTCCCTGAATCGTGGGGTTGGCATGTGTGCTTTAGGGCCCCTCACTTTCGTGGGGCCCTCTATCCTACTAAGTTCAGACTGAGAGCTTGGCTTTCCAGGCTCTGTGGTGATGTTCTGTCCACAAGAGGCATTGTTGAGTGTGCTGAGGGGAAGAAGGTTGTGTAAGGAGATGAGCATGCTAGACTTGTTGAGAAGGGAAGGAGACTTGTAGGGTCGGTTGGGAAGTGAGCTTCATAGCTGGTAACAGTGAAGGGTCCCCTGGCTGTAATCTCATGCCTCCCCTTTGTTTACACATCTTTCTGTGTTCCCACCTTTGCTTTGTCCTTCTCTTCCCATTGTTGTTCAGGAGGTTGTTTGTGTCGTGCATGGTTGGTTGCCTGAGAGTGAAACAGGAGTGGGGGAAAGCAGCGTGCCTGTCTGGGAGTGCATTTCTTCTGATACACTTTTTCTGTTGTGACTCGTGAGTGATCAAATTGAGGCAGATGCTCAAACCATTGCTTTATCAATTTGTCTAGAAAGTTTAGATGGGTTCACCCATAGGATAAATAGGTCAGTCCCAAACATCACACCCAAGTGCATGGCATGGTAGCCTAGCGGAAAAATCCAGGCCTTGTACTTCCTGGGATCCCATGTTGGTGTTTGTTCACTTTATGGCAGCTGTAGTTAGCAACCAGCTTGTGGCCTGAGATAACAGTCAAAGACAGCAGCAAACTTTCTGACCCTGTACCCTCATAGGATTCCCAGAAGGAAGGTAGTTGGTGGTTACCAGCCTCTTAAGTCCTAAACTGCTGTGCCACCTATGAACCAACCAAAAAGTACAATTTTGAGTTTTAGCAAGAGCTCTAGGTAGTGGTGGGTGACTGGAAGGGTGGACAATCCATATTTATGCAGAGCAGTGGGGTGCCAAGTATCATTTTTTATAGGTTCAATCCCACTTAATGGATGGCTTAGCAAGCTCATGCAGTCTTCTCTCTGCCTAGTCAAGCCACATATTCTGGATAATAGGCAGAATTCTTTTTCTATATGCTATATTGCATACCCTAGAAAATGCTACCAGAAGCACTCAGTGGTTCCTTCTGGAGCTTATGGAAACAGAATCTCGGTTTCAGTTGTAGACAGAAGCTTTATGTGCTATATGGACAGGTGGATTAGAGGAAAAACATCTCTGAGAGGGAGCTCAGAGATTTGAGTTTCACCTTGAAAAGAGAGGAGAGACACTGTAATTTATTTTTATTTTATTTTCTACAGTTAGCCTGATGAAATGTCATTTGGGAAAATGCATGCCTTTGTTTCCCTGAGAACAGCCTCCAGAGTTTTAAAGTCTCTCTCAGCAGGACAAATGCACATTTCGCAACAGTCTTTTGAACACAATGGGAAAGAAAAAGCTCAGTGGGAAGAAAATAATCCTTTGGTTTATAGCAAAGAGCTGTATAATAAGAAACCTGTCAATACAGAAGAAGCAATTCAGGTTGAAAAAAAAATGTTTGCAACAATCCTTATTTTGGCAAACATCAAGAAACACAGTTATGAGATAAATGTTTTTGTGGACACTTAAAGGCTGAGAAATAACTTTCACATAAAACAGATATCAAAATAAATCCAACAGCAAAGTGACTATATACCTGGGTGCAATGAATGTAAATAATATACTTATGAGAGTTCAAATCCTTCACACTGTAGAGAAGCCAAATGCAATGAGCTTGGGGAAGTTTTTTTTTTTGTTTGTTTTGTTTTGTTTTGTTTTTTACAAGCATTTATTCTCATTAGACATCAGACAATTCACACAGGGCAAAAGCCTTACAAATGTAGCCACTTTGGTAATTCCTCAACCTACCACTCAGTTCTCATTATATGTCAGAAAACCCACAGAGGGAAAAACGTTAAGGATGTGGCGAGTCTAGAAAAATATTCAGTCCTGTTTCATTATGCCTTAGCTTTCACACTGGGAAACATGAACATAAATAGAATGCATAAAATTTTGCAGGCCAAAAATTTTCATTAGACTTAGGCAACTTACACAGGGCAAAAGTGTTATGAAGGTATAATGAGTGGAAAGCTTTTAGCTGGGACACAAAAATACTGGAGAATCTACATGGCTAAAGCCTTAAATTGTAGCGAGTATGGAAAGTACTTTATCCCCAGTCAGGTCTCATTTTACATCAGCAAGTTCAGAAAGATGAAATTTGTTGACAAGTGTGGAATAATTTGTACACAAACACAACCTCAGGGCAGTAGAAAGCATAAACATACAATAATAACATAGCAACAGAAACCTATAAAATGTCACCTCATTGACTTAAATATTTTTTTGAACTCAATCTTCAGCAGAACCATGAAGCTCAGAAATACAAGAAAAACCAGAAAACCTCCCTTTAGTCTATTGAAGCTTTTTCCAAGCAAGCATTAGCAAGAGTGCAAATTAGACACCATTGTAAAAGTGCAATGCAAAAAGAATTAGTTTTAGCAAGTGATTATGGATACACACGAGGAGTTACTATATTTCAGAATACAGGGTGCTAAAATAATGCAGGAGTTTATTTGTTCATGATCTTTTCTTGTAAGGGTAAAATGTTTTGAGTTCTGCTTTCAGAATTTAATGTTGATGATAAACGTTCAATGCATAACATTTGTTTAATATGCCAATTACACATTTATCTACCTGAAAACTCCACATTCTATTACAAGCTAATATTGGAATCACAAATAACAATGCGTGTGACAATTATAATGGTAAGGATTCACCTGTCAAGTGGAGACTCTTGTGTCATTTGGCCATTGTCTCCTTTAATACTCTAATGTAGGAGATCCCTGCTTAACTTATCTGGGAAACCATAGGTACACTGTGTCCCTGCAGAATCCCCTGACAATAGTATTGACTAACAGACTCCAACTTGGCCTGTGGAGACTGTATCCCAATCTCTGTCCTTCGAGAAGCTGTGCTAGAATTTTCCCGACAAGCAACTCTAAGAAGTTAAATTCGGCCCCCATTCTGTTTACATATGAATATTCCCCAAAGCATAACTTTCAGTTTTAGTGGTATGTTATCTTGACCTAACCACATGTGGCCTGAAACACAGCTTCCAAATAGGCTTGCTAAATGTGACCTGTGGCTTGATTCAATTGACCTGAGAGATAGGCATGCCTACCAGTGAGGAACAATGCCACTGTTCTGCCTCACTGTTCTGCCTCACTGTTCTGCCTCACTCTTTTCTACTCTATATAAGCTTGTAAGGTCCCCCCAGTAAACTCATGCCCCATAACTTTGCCTCCCCTGGTTCTGCAGCCAAATAGCACCATTGCCTCACCCTCAATGGTGTTAGGGCTTGCTGACCAGGAAACACCCGAGATTCTAGGAGGTATATCTCAAACACATAAAAATTGTTTGTTATTAGACTTTCGATGTTTCTGTATCAACTGGATTTTATGCTACTACTTCTCAGATTCACAACAATTTTGTGCATCATGGCTTCCCACTGTAAACTTTTGCCATTGGATATGCGAATCCACTAGATACCAACTTGTACCTGAAAACTTTCAACTGTAACCGTGAGCGCCAGGACCAGAACTGTGGCATAACACAGAATTATGAGCAAATCTTCAATTTCTGAAAATTATATACTACTTTAAATTTTGCTTTAAAGTAAGCTTGTATTTCTGTCTCATATCCTTAGATTATTGTTATTTTGTGTATATCAAGCTGGTTGCAAGTTTCATGCACGTTAGTGTCTAATTATACTATGACTAAACAAAACTTTTTGTTTTCCTTGATATTATTTGATTGGTTTTGCTAATCACTTTATGGAAAGAAATTAAAGCTATTATATGTGGTTTCTTTTCTATCAGTAACCAAGTAAACCTTTAGCTCTCCAAACAACCAGCTGTATTTACAAGGCAGGCATTATTTCTGCAGTCTGCCCTGAGATTCTGACAAGAATAAATGTTAAGAATAAGGTTACGCTGACAAAATCTAGCTTTGACTTAATATATTTGTCTGGTACTCCAGCTCCAATGCAAGTCAGATTGCACGATTCTCTGGAGACTTCACAATGTTTGACATAAACTCTCAGGGACATGGGACAACCTCAGTCAGGTCAGCATTATGAAAAACTGAAAAGAAGTACAGCCTCCAAACTTGGCTATAGCACTCCAGACAATAAATTAGTAGAAATGTTAACCACACCTGACAGAATACAGCAGGACAGAGCCCCTTCCAAATTTCACAGAAGACAACTCAGACCTTTTAGTTAAGGGACAGTCCAGATTTTGTAAACTCTACCAACTGCAACACTACCTGGAACCAACATTTCAGAAGCAGGAAGCAACCAAGAAGCTCAAGGCTGACCTGCAGCCACCAAGTAAATAAATATTCTCCAGTCCTGAGCTGTATTTCATGTAACACCACAATGCTATGTCCCAAGCCAATCCTCCCTCATAATGTTCTTCAGATAATTGATTGTGTAGTAATAATTGAAGTCCCCAAATCATGGTTGTACCTGTACACCAGGTTACTGACATTCTGACTCATCCTTCTCAAAACAGTACCAGCCCAGAAAACTGAGTCTCTGTCTCCAATTTCCTGAAAACTGAGTCTTTGTCTCAGGGCAGACTGCAGAAATAATGGCTGTGTGGTAATATTGGCTGTTCAATATTAGGATCTAAATGTGCGCATTGCTGGGAAGAGTGACTGTGAGAAACCAAAAGGTGGGTAAAAGTCAAGTTCTACTCTAATGTGACTTGGGCATGGTGATACCCAGGTAAGGGAAAGAGGCAGGGAACAGGTTTTGCCTATTTTCGAAGAATATTATCAGATAAGACACGTTTATTGCAATTCCATTTCTTTTCAATTTAAATGAAATTTATTTTGGGGTTTTACTATCAACTGTAGCCTGAAATGCAATGGTTTGATGTTAGCCATGCAAAATATAGGCCCCTATGGGGAACAAGTGAACTAATAACACATTTCTGTTTGTTACTCAATTCAGGGAAAACTTTTTGGACAGGAATGTACACTTTGAGAATTGCTTGAGTCAATAATCTCCTGTGACTGATTATTTGATTATTTTTCATCCAAAAACTCAGGAATCAAGTAGAGGTTAACATCTTCTCATGCTGAAGACCCACTTTAATAGAATTTGAGGGCTCATACTGTGACACAAGCAGCAAACATTCGACCTTGGAAGGCTAGTTTCCCACATGGGTGCCAGTTCATATCTGGGCTGATACTCTTTCTGACCAGCTCCCTGTTTGTGTCCTGGGAAAGCAGTTAAGAATGGCTCAAAGCCTCAGCTCCCTGAAGCCAATGAACACACCCAGAGGAATCTCCTGGTTGGGGCTGAAGCCACTCAGATTCAACTTGTGATGGGACTTGGAGAGTGAACAGTGTGCCTGGGAGACTTGATGTCTCCTTGCTTCTCTCTCCTGGCTCTCTGTCTCCAGGTGTAATTATGAATACATCCATCCATCCACCCTCCAATCCATCGATTATTGGTGATTACACTGAAATACTAATTGCCACTCTTAGAAAACAAATCTTTGTTTTGTTTTTATTTATTTTTTATTATTAACATTGTATTATGTGATACAGTTTTATAAGTACTGGGGAGTCCCCCCACCCCTCCCACAACACTCCCCCCATAGTGGATTGCTCCATCTTGCTGCATAACTGCGTTTCAAGTTCAGTTGAAATTCCTTCATTGTAAGCATATACCTAGCATAAAGTCCAACGTCTTATTGTCCAGATAAGTTCAGTGGCCTCTTGGGGAGAATTTCTCTGGTCTGAAGGTAGAGCTAACAGAGTAAAGTTCCGGTCAGTTAAAACCCCCAACAAGGGGCCCAGCGCGGTGGCGCAAAGTGGTTAAAGGTCCTCGCCTTGCACGCCAGGGATCCCATATGGGCGCCGGTTCTAATCCTGGCAGCCCCGCTTTCCTTCCAGCTCCCTGCCTGTGGCCTGGGAAAGCAGTCGAGGACGGCCCAAAGCTTTGGGACCCTGCATCCGTGTGGGAGACCCGGAAGAGGCTCCTGGCTTTGGATCGGCATAATATCGGCCCATTGCGCTCATTTGGGGAATGAATCATCGGACGGAAGATCTTCCTCTCTGTCTCTCCTCTGCATATCCACCTTTCCAATGAAAAAACAATAAAGATAAATCTTAAAAAAAAAAAACAAAACCAACAAAACATCAGCATCGATATACAATGTTATGGGATTAATTGGTATAGTATTGAGTGAACAATACATTAAAAAAAAAAGTTCAATTCTTCAAAACCTCTGGGTTAGACAGTATCAGTGACAGGTTCAAAAAGTAACAATCAACCAAGCATAAATTACAGGTTAAATCAAGGCAAACATTAGATGTCTGACATAGTATTGAGTAGACAATATGTTAAAATTACATGTAAGTTCTTGATTTCCTTCTACAACTATTTCAATGTCACCTCTTCAATTGAGGTGTGTAACGATTTTGGGGGGTGTTGCAGAGAAATCTCTCATACCTTGCTAATGGGTACTTGTTCTTTATGTTCCATCTAATAGTACATGAGTGAGTCCTTGATGACCTATCTTTATTGTTCTTTGGTTATCTCATCCTATTAGTGTGTGTATATGAGTGTGTGTGTATATGTGTGTGTGTGTGTATGAAGGGGGAGAAGGGGTTAGGAGGAACTTTGTTGGTCATTATAGGGGGTGGAGGCCCAGAGCTGAAACTAAGTAAGGACTGGAGAAGATTCCTCCCCCATTGTCCCGCCGGAAGCTTATTGATCTTCTGGTTCTGATGACTGATCGTGGTTCCTAGTTGTTGTTCTGATGTCGTTAGTTCCTATGTGGAAGGACTCAGGCTTCTTCCATCTCATGTAGTTTGTCCAAAGAGAGGGGGTCTCTGACCTCTGGGTTCACAGCATTCGGAGGCATTCCAGATCCCTGTGTTCTCTTTGGCAGTTGTGTTGACGTTCTTGTGTCCGTTATGATAGACCTTGGTGGGAGTCAGGGAGTCCTTATGGGTGGGGGATAAGCCTCCTCCAGTCCCTCTGTTCCGCTCTGGGGTTCTCCCCTATTCTGTGCATATGACCACCTGTTAATAGACTGTATGGGTCATTCCTAATTACCCCTGTGTGTCATTATAGCTTTTGCTATTGTCTAATGCTGATCTGGATCTATCAACTTTAAGATACCTATCCAATTCCTGCAGGCTAACGACGTGGATTCCTAGCTTTTTCAAGGGAAATGAGAGATTTCTCTGTGTTCCCACCCAGTTACTGTGTATTGTAAGGAATTGGCATTATATTAGGAGTTACAATCATTCGGAACTTATGGAGTGAAACCATGATAACAGCAGATTCGTCTGAGGGAGATTTACACCCATTGGATATCTTTAGGGTTGCTTGGTGTCCCCAAAACGCCGCCATTTCAGCATGAAGGCGTCTTGAGCAGCATACAGAGAACCAAATTCTCAGGGCTCTCTGGCTGGGTGGCTGGCAGGTGAAGCCTCGTGCCAACTGGCGCACTGGTCACCCAAAGCAGCCTTCAGAGTGGGCGTGAAGACTGCTGGTTGCTTCCCAGGAGACGAGCTTGGTTGGGCTTGGGGACCCCGGCAGCCATACTGCCGGAGGTCAGGTCCCCGAGCGTCAGCCCCGCCCCTCTTCCCAGCCCGGGCTTGGGTCTAGCCACGCCCCTAGCATTACCGACTGGGGTGTCGGATTAGCTGTACCTGCACAACCATGCTAGGCCCGAAAAGGGCCACGCGTGGGGGTCCAGCCTCCCTGAAGAAGCCTTCTGAGTGGGCATGAAGACTGCTGGTTGCTTCCCAGGAGAAGAGCTTGGTTGGGCTTGGGGTCTCCGGCAGCCCTACTGCCGGGGGTCTGGTCCCCGAGCCTGTTTTGTTTTTAAATATAAACTTACTGATTTATTGGATTGATGCAGCCCAAAATGCCCTCCATCACTGATTCCCCTCATCGCGCTCACAACTTGTCATCTTGGGTTTCCCAAGGCCTATGTGCATTGGAGACCTTGTTTCCAATGACCAGAACGGGCTGAGTATTTCCCATATATTCTCAGCTGTATCGGGCTTTAGAGATGGAACCATGGAGCTTGCTGCCTGTATGCTCAGAAATCTGTTTGCATTGCCATTTAGAGCTCAAGTAGGTCCAGCCAATTTTGCATGATGTGAAACAAGACCACAGGGATTAGAACCAGAACCTTTATGGGATCCTGCACTTTGCAAGGTGAGGCCTTCAGCCTCTAGGCTATCATGCCAAGCCCCAACTTCTAATCTTGGATCACAATCATCAACTAGCCAACTTTACTATGGATCTACAGCCATGGTGAACATACAAGATATATGTTAAAGGTGAATAGATACATTGCCTTTAACAAGTCCAACTCAATCCACACTAAAATAAGCCAGGGCACAGATCTGTAAATCTGTAACATCCTGATTCCAGCTTCCTGGTAACGTATAACATGGCAGCATCAGATCATGGCACAAGTCCTTAGGCCACTGGCACCCATGTGGGAAACCTAGATGAATCCTAGCTTCTGCCTTCGACCTGGCCCAACTCTGGCTGTTGCAGGTGTCTGAGGAGTGAACCAGCAAGTGGCAGATCTCTGCACATGTCTGTCCCTCTAACCAGTGGATAATCTAGAATGTATCAGCCATTGCTGTGACTTCCTCCTCTTTGTACTTTGGGAAAGTGTGATCTGATCAGAGAATATGTCTGCTCACATCCACAGAAGCAGGACATCAGGAGACAAAAGGTGATTGTCCCTGCCTGCTTTCTGAGTGTAACACTAGGCTCGCTGCCCTGATACTTTGCAGCACCTTTCCGGGCAAACACTTGCACTTCTAATATTAATCCATTATCTATTCAGGGCTTTCACCAGCCTGCCAAGACCCCATCCAGCCAAGTCGGGTGATAGAACAAGTGATACCACAGTACAAGGTTGGTAGCCAGAATGCCCAGTTGCAAGGGTGGTGGTTCCTGGACAGGGGCAGAATACATTTCTTCCACTAGGATCAGCCCTGTGATGACCCAGGCACTGTGCTCCAGCTGTCACTTCCCTGTGGCCTTAATGTCCACCTTTGGTCAGCTTAAGTCACTGCCCTGACCTTTAAAAAAATTATTTTTGTTCTTCTCAGAGAGTTTAAGTGTTCCACACCAGAAACACATCACATTGAAGTCCAATTCATGTAACCATGTAGCCATTTCAGAGTGCACTTTGAGTGGCCTTTGTACCTTCTTCTGAAGCATCTCTCTCACCTCAGGGGATCCTGGCATGCCTGAGTTGTCGTTGCCCTTGTCTTTGCTGCCCCAGTCTTGGAAAGTCCTCTCTGTCTCCTGCAGAAATTCATGTCTTACAAGAAACTCCAAAAATGCACAAATAAAATCATACAGCTGGGGCCCGGCGCGGTGGCACAAGTGGTTAAGTCCTCGCCTTGCAAGCCCGGGATCCCATATGGGTCTGCCGGTTCTAATCCTGGCAGCCCTGCTTCCCTTCCAGCTCCCTGCCTGTGGCCTGGGAAAGCAGTCGAGGATGGCCCAAAGCTTTGGGAACCTGCACCCGTGTGGGAGACCCAGAAGAGGCTCCTGGCTTCGGTTCGGCATAGCATCGACCATTGTGGCTCACTTGGGGAGTGAATCATCAGACGGAAGATCTTCCTCTCTGTCTCTCCTCTCTGCATATCCGCCTTTCCAATAAAAATTAATAAAAATAAATCTTTAAAAAAAATCATACAGCTAGATCTTTCTGTAGGAATAAGTTGTAGGAAATTTTGCAAGCAACCTGAGGAATACCATTCAGTACTAAACACAAAATTACATGAAGTGGACTTTAAATTAGGTCAGGTGTCACTTCACCATTGAGATATGTCCTGAGAAATATATCCCTAAACAATTTTAGCATAAAATAAATTGGCTACAAGATCACTAGAAGGTATAAGCTGTAGAATTGCTGTTTTAAATGGCTATAAAATAAAATTAAAATCAAATAAATAGTAAAAGCTCATTACTTTTCTAATTGCAGTGTCATAATTTTCTGTTTTAAACATTCATTTGAAAGAAAGAGTTATACAGTGAAAACAAAAAGAGATTCCATCTGCTGGTTCACTTTCACATGGATGAAATGGCTGGAGCTGAACCAATCTGAAGCCAGGAGCAAAGTGCTTCTTCCAGGTCTCTCATGGGGGTGCAGGGTTCTAAGGCTTTCAGCCATCCTACTCTACTGCTTTCCCAGCCCAGAAGTAGGAAGTTGAATGAGAATTGGAACAGCCAAGAGCTTTGACTTGAACTGGTGCCCTTGGGGTGCTGGTGCAGCAGGAGAAGTCTTGACCCTCTCTGTTACTGTGCCAACCTCTAATCAACTGACTTTACAAGAGGCAGAGTATTCTGGATGAATCAAGTGAGCCCAGTGTAAGCAATGTACGCTAAATAGTGGAAGAGGAAGGTAGCAGAAGTAACCTGAGAATTCTGGCCTGCGAAGGACCCCCACCTGTCATATGTGGTTTGAAGGCAGGCAGGAGCAATCAGCCAAGGCTTATGTGGGGGCCTGAAAGAGTTGAGAAGAGCACACAATAGCACACAGAATCTGGCTTCTAAAGAGAAAATGGGCACCTGGGTCCCACAGCCATTTGGAACTGAATGCCCCCTAGTAACCTGAGTAAGCCTGAGTAGAGAACAATGCATGGAGAGAGAGTTCATGGTTAGGAGACAGGCTGAGGGAAGATGAAGGAGGATTATGTAGGGTAAGACACACATCTGGTCCAGATTTCACAGTGGGATTGTTTCAGGAATGTCAGCTCTTGAGACAGAATGCATTAGGCTGCTAGAACTACTACTAGTCTGACATGGTTCTGCAATCAAAGCAATTCTGGGGAATGCTCTCTGTGGCATCCTCCTGGATGTTGGCAATGTTGTTTGAGTTAAGCCTCCCAGATGTGCACTTCTCTGCTTTAGGAGTCATCTTTCTTCCTCTTAACTTCCATAGAAATAACACTCGCTAAGAGCTGTCAACATGGCTTGTTTTGAGTTTGATCCTAATTTTACAGCATGTTAGGACAGAAACCCACACATTTTCTGGGAAGAGCCAGTGAATACTTCAGACTCTATCTGTTAGACCCTCTCTGTCACAACCACTCAACTCTGCTGTTGTAGCATGCAAAAGGCTCTAAAGAACACATACAACATCTGTGGACATTGGAATTCACACCCTATAGACATTTCACACATCATTAAATATTCTTCCCCCTCACTCATTTAGCAAATGTGGAAATCCCACATACTGTATGGCCCTATACCTTTAGGCGAGGAGTAGTTCTCTGCCCGCAGGTTGAAGGATGACAAGCACCATGCAAAGCATGTGATTGATCTGAAGCCTATTTTCAGATGGAGAAACAGGTTCCTATGGGAGGGAGCTGCTCTTTGACTGACCATGTGAGCATCAGCCTGCCTCCAGACAAAGTAAAATCATGTGTGGACAGTTACTGCTGCCTTGGATTTGGGGAGAGTGTAGGTTACTGGAGTTCTGTTGATCCTGGATATAGAAAGTACAACTGAATCCCTCACGTCACTATGTGCCAACCTGACGCACTGCTGCACATGTCTTTCGTGATCTTGATGATCTTTGGATTAGCAGATGTTTGCATCCCTTGGAAAGGTAGTGTTTCCACTTCTCACGGTGCTTTCTCCTTGCCGTGCTCCTTACGATGGGGAGGTGCCTGAGGCTGGGTTCACAGAGGGTGTTAATGATATCAGCCACTTTTTAACTACAGTTAGACATTCTCATCACCCTTGGTGGATATGCTAGGGTATTCACATGACTGTCCTGGTATTCAGATGGGCATTCACCAGCGTGCTGGCTTTTGTGACTTTAAGAGCGTAACTGCCTCTTTCATCCCCACTGTCCTGGCCTGGACAGTGAGGGTCAGAAAGACCTGTCTCCTAGAGCTGCCAAATGACAGGAAAGAGGACATGTTTATCATCATTGGAGAATTCAAGTGAGACCATAGACCTTGCCATTCAATGATTCTAAAAATTATACTTTGTATGGTGCACCAGGATTGTCTCCAAAGGGTTCCTCTTTCTATTTGCGTTGCTGGTTTATCCTGTGTGCCCAGCACTGGGACTAGGGTGATGAGAACAGGCACAGTCACCTTTCCAAGGAATCATCCTGTTAAACAAATGAACACTTGCCTGTGTGGGGATTCAGCAGTTTTGCTGGCAAAGTTTCAGGCGAGCTCTCAGTGAAGAGTAGGAGGTTTACAATATCCATGGATACTAAGGCGAGTCTGTCTAAATGGAGCATTTCCAAAGTCATGGAGAGGAATGCACAGAGAGTGTGAGAACATGGTGGACAGAGGGACAGTGGGTGGGGATTTTTACAATCAAGGATGAAGACATGCATGGTCTTGTGTACCATTCCAAGGATTTTGGATACTACCCAACGGACAAAATATATTATTAACGTGTGTGTGTGTGTGTGTGTGTGTGTGTGTGTGTGTGTGTGTGTGTGTGTGTGTGTGTGTGTTGACAATCAACCTGTCCTTGAGTGAAGCAAGAATTAGCTGGGAACCAGAATGGAAACTAAGGCACAAGTCATGTTTCAATCATCAAAAAGAAACTGGGCAGAAGTAGTTGACCTTCACACAACAAAAGAAACAGTTTCAGAGTTAAGGACCATACGCTGGAGGTCAGGGCAAGAGGAGTGAAGAAAAATAAAATCCATGTTTTTGCAACTATCTGGGTCACACAGACTACATCTAGGAGAGATGATAAAGCCCTCTGAGACAACAGATTCTGAGAAGTCACAAGAACAGAGTTCCTGAACACTTCTTACCCAGTTTCCTCTGATGTTGACATCTTTCCTAACTATGGGACAATGACCAAAGCAAACAAAGAACACAGTACAAACTATGAACCAAATTACATGGATCATTTCATTTCCACCATTGCTTCTGTTGAAGAAAAAACGGTTATGTGATGCTCTAATCCATCACCCCACATTGCATTCCTTTACATTGCTCTACTTTTGTGACCCACCCAAAGAACTTGTGATTAGAGTCCATTAGTTGTTCTGCGGAATGTCTCTTGGTTGGAGTTTGATGTTTCCTCATTATTACACTAAAGTTATATTTTGGGGGCAGGAATAATAGCAAAGTGATACTATGTCCTGCTCAATAAAGTATATCAGGAGTCATAAAAGTTTATGTTATTTATGGTGTTAACTTGGACTCTAAACCTCAGACTTCTTACTGCTAAGTCCACATATTGTCTCTGCAATTAAAATGCATTAAGACTAGGTGGATAGTCTATTTATCCTCTAATATTTGTCCACTAATTTTAGGATTCACTCGTGGTTTTGTTGGAAAAATTATTATTGTAGTAAAATTATTTCAATTGTGACTTTTGTGTTACCCTTACTCCTTTTACATACATTTACTGGCCTTTACACTTAAAGATGAACTGATCCTCTTGCATTCACTTCCTCAGCTATTTATTTTTATGTTAAAAGATTTATTTATTTGTATTTATTGGAAAGTCAGATTTACAGTGAGAGGAGAGACAGAGATAAAGTTCTTCCATCTACTGTCTTACTCCCCAAGTGGCCACAATGGCTCAAGTTTAGCTGATCTAAAGTAGAGCCAGGAGCTTCTTCTAGGTTTCCCACACAGGTATAGGGTCCCAAGGACTCGGGGTGTCCTTGACTGCTGTCCCATGGCATAAGCAGAAATTGGATGTGAAGCAGTGGAGGCTGGGATATGACCTAGTGTCCAATGGCATCTAGTGCATCCAAGATGAGGCCTTTAGTCACTAGACTACCATCCTTGGCCCTATTCACGTGAACTCATGGATTTATGTTCAGGTGAACTCATGAATTTCTGCTACTTTACTTACAATAATTGTTAGTGAATGGGATAATGTCACCAAAAACCACCTTGGATGCACTTGGTCAAATGGATATTTTTGAGATGACTTAGACATCTATATGTTCCTGTAAGAATAGGCCTTGAAATATCTTTCTTATTCCTTCACCAGCATTTTTTTTTCCATTCAGAATTTTAAATGCATGCAGAGTGGAGACTGAATAGCATGTACCAAGCAAATATTCGATGGGCTGGTGATGAATGGTATGGAGGGAGGGAACGAGGAAGGAAAGAAGGGATGGAGAAATGAAGAGAGGAAAGGAGAGAGTGAGGGATGTAAGGTGGAGGGAGGGATGCATGGATGGATGGGTGCATGGATGGATGGATGAATGGATGTAGGAATGGATGGGTGGATGAATGGTTGAAGGGATAGAAGGAGAGAACAATTGGATGGAAGGATGAATGAACTGGTGCATAGATCAACATACATATTTATATATTACAGGTGTTCAAGCAGGTGAATCAGTGGGCTGTTGGGTTGATGAACAAATTTTTGATAGGATGGAATGAGTGGGTGGACTTAGGTGCTTTTTTGATAGAGACAATGGGAGGTTTAGCTGGTCTTCGGTGCTTGTACAGCTCTTGTTCCCTTGTTTTCTATGGCTATCTCTTCCTGCTCTTGGCTCACTAATCCTGTTTTAAACTGTAATGGCTGACACTTCTACTCCCCAGTCATCTTAAAGGAGAAAAGTAAGAATCATGAAAACCCCACTTTGGAATTCCCATAACAAAGAATCTGTTCAGATTCCTCTGGATCTTGAAACCCTTCCAGAAACCCTGGGAATGGATGGAATGTGAATTAGGTGCTGACTCTGCCCTCAGATGAAGGCATAACTAGTGGAAATAAACCACTGCCATTTTCTATGTTCTATACAGTCACAGAATCAGAAGAGCTTCTCTCCTTCATTCATTTATCTAGTAGGAGAGAGGCAAGAATGAGAAGGATAGCACATCTCTGAAGTGAAAACCTCACTCACTCCCACTTTAGTTGGGATTCATAAACTTTAGGTTCTTAGAGTGGTAAAAACACTAAAGGTCCCAAAGACAGTTTCTTATTTCTATTTGAATCATCTCTGTGTATATATTTTATTTCTAATGAAGCATTTTAGTTTAAAATGTGCATTCATACAAACTGCCAACCAGCGCACGGCATCCTTAAATATCAGGGATTTTCAGTTGAAAAGCTCAATGAGGTATCATCTCACATTTATTAGGATGGCTGTATACCCATACGAGAATGACATCGGGTGTTGACTAGGATGTAGAAACATCATCTACTGTTGCTGGGAATGCACAGTGGATCTGTTGTTTTAGAACATTCTGGAAATTTTCCAAACTTTGAACATTGTGCTGCAATGCAATTCTACTTTGAGATGTATGCGCAAGAGAAGTTAAAACAGAAATCCACACAGAAGCTCATACACAAGTATTCATAACAGCACTAGTAGAGACAGAAAGAGTAAATCACCTAAACATCAATAGACAGAAGAATGGCAGACAAATAGATATGCATGTAATGGAGTATTATTCAGCTATCAAAGAATTATCATGGATACCAAAATCCACGGATGTCCAAGTCCTGTCTCTAAAAATGTTGAGTAGTTTTGGGGGCCCGGTGGCATGGCCTATCGGCTAAAGCCCTCACCTTGAATGCCCCAGGATTCCCTGTGGGCACTTGTTCTCATCCCAGCAGCTCCACTTCCCATCTAGTTCCCTGCTTGTGGCCTGGGAAAGCAGTCAAGAACGGCCCAAAGCTTTGGGATACTGCACCCACATGGGAGACCAGAAGAGGTTCCTGGTTCCCAGCATCAGATCAGCACAGCACTGGCCACTGTGGTCACTTGGGAAGTGAATCATCGGATGGAAGATCCTGACTTTGTATATCTGACTTTGTAATAAAATAAATAAATCTTTAAAAAAATGTTCAGTAGTTTCATATAACCCTGGAACAAATTAAGGATTAAATCATCTCTGGTTGCCTATGCTACTGAATTCGATGTAAATGCTATGGTACTGCTTTTATTACTTATAGACAATCATTGTGAGAATTAAAAACCGAAAATATCTAGTACACAATCATATTTAAGATGATTTTTATCCAGGATTATTAGATAGCTAAATATGTATATTCTTATATTAGCATCTGGATAAGCAGATATTTGTTACAATAATGTTTATAACTTAGAGGTTATACAACTTTTCTCATACCTATGACAATTCAGGACTACCATTCTGCTGATTCACATAAAATCATTCTATTAAAGTCTCTCCCAATATTGTAACATGCAAGTCCCATAAAGGAGTGAGGAAAAGCATGTGGAAATGGACTGGACAGGTCATGTCAACACTCATCCAACTCTCCTCCTTGCTTTTGTCTTCCATGTGGACACATTCGCTGACTTCTGCATCTGACAACACCTCCAGTGAAATGTAACTGAATCTCTTTCTCTCCCTCTGTCTAAATCAGTGAGGTGCACAAAGAAGGGCTGGAGAAGAAAGGGCAAAGCTTCTGAACATCACAACCACAGTCATAGAAAAACCCTGGCCTGTGCACATAGTCTCACAATTCAGAATCTTGGGATCATTGGCGTTGGAGGAGGAGGGGGCCTCTGGGGGTAGAGCAGGGCCCACTGAGGATGGACTTCAAGGCCAACGAGGCTTGGTAATTCTGTGCAAGACTGGATCTGTGAAAGAGACAGAGCATACTTGGGTGGTTATTCAAGGTCACTTCTTGTGCCTTTGATCAGACTTTTAGTGGGTTCAAATGACCTGAATTAGAAATCCTGGCTCCAGACCACACAATGGATATATCAGACTGTATGCATTCAGTGGTGGGTTTATCACAAGAAAAATATGGATTCTGGTGGATGAGATTTCTCCTTTGCAAGAAGTAACCTGGCGATGGAGATAACAGGGATTGCACTGAGTTTCATGGAGACATCTTCTTCCAGTTATGCACAATTCACATGCAGAATTGAGGATTTAAAAGCTGCCAGGTGCTTCTGACTGCCAAGATGAATGTAACTCCAAGGACTCTAGGATGCAGGATCGTCCCTCCATTCAATTCTACCTCAGGACTTTTGGTGAAAGGATATGCAAGAATGATTTAATGAATTTCACTTTCCCTCTGACTCTTAACTGCATGTCATCCTCACTGGTAAAATGCAACTTTCTGCCAGGCAGTGCAGAAAGGTAAGATTCTCCAACTCTGCTCCTTGTGTCTCCTACTACCCTGATGGTGCAGGGATAATTTCTGTTCACTTTCAATCAGCTTTTCGTCTCTGAGCTGTCCAGAGTCCAGTTTCTCTACCAGGAGGCAGAATTTCATTTTTCTTCAGTGAAAATTAAATGGGATCTCCCCCATCAGCCTTCTAACCAAGGAATAACATGGTGGCCTGGAAACTGAATGTTTTGCATGTACAAAGCTTCAAGAGAGTCAGACATATGGCTGAAGAAAAATCATTGTTAAGCTTTGGAGAGAATTAGGCACTGAATTTTGGGAAGGTTTAAACAATTGGTAGCATATTATTTGCATGCCATGGGGCTTTTCATCAACACATTCAGAAGGATTGCTCAGTCCATAGGAAACCACACCTGAGTTAAAATTGCCCTGTGTGCACCAGGAAATGGAGAATTACAAGTTGGCGAGATATTAGTTTGGATCCTTGCATTTTCACTCATCATCTGCTTACCTCTTGCAAATCACTTTGTGTCTCAGTTTCCTCTCTCCTCATCAGCAGTAGGGACCAGAGGGCTCGTGTGAATTCATCAGGAGCAAACAGCTTGGTTGGCATCTCTTTCTGGGGTCAGTGAGGGCTGACTTTTCTTCCAGGCATGACATGTAAGGATCCATATGCAGGACATTTCCCATCCCTGTTAAGCTCTTGTCCAGATCAGAATCCAAGGGCTAACAACCACCTCACAGGATTCTGGTGCTTACATCCTAATTCTTACTTCTCAATGTATTCTACTTCCAATCCTGGATCCAAATCGCAGAAACTGTTTCTTGAATTGTTTATTTCCTTGTTTTGTTTTGTTTTCTTAACTATCGCTTTCTTTCCTGATTACTCGGCCCAAAATTCTGTGCTCTATTTATGATGTTGGCTGTTGCATCAACTCTCCTTCTGGATGGACTGCAATCAGGCATCATAGGTAAATGTCCCACAATGTTCACAGAACAACTGGGCTGATAGTTTGTGCCTCTGTGTTGTGGGGAAACCTCCAGCAGCAATGCCTGCGTATCTAGGCTGTGCTTGGACTCAGGTCTGGGAAATGGCAGCTCAGAAACAGACATGGAATTCTCATACACTCACCAGATACTCTGAGTTTGTGAGCAAGTGGAGACTCATACAGAAATGCATTTCATAGCATGCCTGCTGGGAATAAACCACACATGTGAGGGTGATCTTAGTAGATTTTATCATGTTGCGTGGTGTAGTCACTAGACTTTGCTTATTCTATGATGCAGCACTTTGTGTTATTCACATATTGTCAAGTCCTGTAAAAGGTCCATTTTCACAGCACCATTAAGCAATGCATGACAGCAAGTAGAAACTGATCTGCATGAGAGGCTAATGATGCCTGTTATGGCTGAGTCAGGAAAAGTATTTTTGTGGGAATAGGAAGGGAGCCCTAAGTCAAGCATGAGTCTGTGTTTGAGTTTGTGGAATGGAGCAGATCTGTTCTTCGTGAATACTTCTTTCTTTGTGTCTAAATATCATCCTTTGGGCCCAGCGCGGTGGCGCAAGTGGTTAAAGGTCCCCGCCTTGCACGCCCGGGATCCCATATGGGTGCCGGTTCTAATCCCGGCAGCCCCGCTTCCCTTCCAGCTCCCTGCCTGTGGCCTGGGAAAGCAGTCGAGGACGGCCCAAAGCTTTGGGACCCTGCACCCGCGTGGGAGACCCGGAAGAGGCTCCTGGCTTCGGATCGGCATAGTATCGGCCCATTGCGCTCACTTGGGGAGTGAATCATCGGACGGAAGATCTTCCTCTCTGTCTCTCCTCTGTGTATATCTGCCTTTCCAATGAAAAAATAATAAAAAAATAAATCTTTAAATATCATCCTTTATGTCTCTTACTCAGGTATGATGTGCAGGCTGTCCTAGTCGGTAAGCATGGGGTCATGTCACCTGACACAGCCTTTCTTTTCTCTTACCTACATGTACCTCAGACTTATTAGAGCATTTATGTTTTTATTTATAGATGAAAGAAGGGTACCATGTTAGTTAAATCATGCTTTGTTTACTTGAATAAAGTTCTTTATATCTTAGGGTATAATGAGACTCTTGATAAAATATAGGGCTACAGCTAGAATTTTTTTTTAACAATTGTTAATTATCAATTTCTTAGGTCTTAAAAATATGTGAATCTGTTAAATACTCATGTATATGTACATCTATGTTTAAGTTTTTGAGTTATGTGTTTCATTAAGTCATTTTTTTATCTTTCCTACATCTACCTGAGTAAGATACCATATACATAACATAATGAGAAGGTAGTTTACAAATAATTTAGGTATTTTCATAATTTTATTCTGTTAGATTTTGTTTCAGTTTGTCTTCCTGCCACTACAATCATCATTACAAAATCATTGATTTTTCTTCTATTTTACACATATATAGTAAGATTTGTTCCTAAACAGGGAATGGCTCCATTTAAAATAACTGCATTTAAAATATGGACATAGGGTTAACAATTGACACTCCCATGCATACCAATGCGAATAACACTACTCCATCCCTTCACCAAGGTAGGATATTTTCAAACTTTCTCTCTCTCTCTCTCTCTCTCTTTTTCTCTCTGTCAATATATATATACATTTATTTATATATAATATATAATAATTTATATATATACATATATATATTAATACTACTGCTTTGCCACAGCCTTCTGTATTTCACATATATACTAAATGTCAATAGGAGTTCTTGCTACATTTGTGCATTGGCAGTACTCCCCTTTCTATTTTTCTTCAAATAAAGTAGAGTTTTCAAAAATGTACTTCAATCCACTAAGTAAGTTGCTCATTTAAATAAAAAGAAATCTATCTGTATCACCTGTCATAAGGAGAAAAGCAACTCATAAAAAGGATTCTGAAGACAAACCGTTGCCATTCTGAAAGGAGTTTGTGGGAAATGTCCCAAATTCTCCCTGCCTGAACACAGCCCAGGTCACCCCAGGTCCCCGCACTGTCTCCTGGAAGTGGCGACATTCCAACGCCAGGCGCATGTGCAGAGTTCTTGGCTTTGATGCGGGGCGGGGCAACGCAGTGCGTGGAGTGGACCCCCGGCCCACCCCCAGTGTGCTGAGCTCTCCTGGGAACTGCGGTGTGCGAGCAGGAAAGCGAGTGTGTCAACCTGAGCCTGGCATCAGGCTCCCTGTGCACAGGTAGGGGAGGCTTTGTGGGGTGTGCCCAGCTCAGCCTTGTACCAGGGATGCAGGCTGAGGGTTGAGGGGGCAGACAGCAGCCCTCCTGTCTGACACAGGGCTGCCTGGGTTCAGCCCAGCTGCTGGGTCATGTTTCTTGTGCAGGCATGCTGGGGTAGCCATTGTGAGTCAGCCAGAAGAAAAGCATGTGGAAGGACACGTGCCCAGAATGGGCTAATAAATGATTGCTCTGGTGGTGGGTCCTGGGTGGCTTTGGTGGGCTCCCTGCCCTTTCACGTCATAGTTGCTGGATTCCCTGTCTTTGGGATTTCAATTCGACTTCTGATGCAGACAAGCTCTTTGGGAATTCAGGGATTTTGTCACCTTCCAGGCCTGTTTTCACATTTGCAGGTGACAAAATATTGCACTGTTGAGAAGCTCAAAGCTTTCAGTCAAATAGCTTGAGCTGCCATGATGCTAAAGGATTTTACCTTAGCCTACTCACTTGCATTGTGCAAGTATCACATGGCAAACTGGGTTTTTTGCAATTTCTCAAAATAACACTAAACATGTTTCAAGTGATCAAAGATCTACATGAGGAGCCCCTCACCTGCTAAAGAAACGTAAAAAAGCCCAGTGCAGCTGTTGCTTGGTTTCTGATTTCATGGGAAGTTCCAACTCTGGTCTCCTGGATTTACGTAGGCATATGCCCCCAGCCTGAAATCATCACAAGCTTGGTGGGTACATTGGAGCACAAGCGTAAGATGCAGATAGCCCTAGCATCACTAGTGACCATGGAGGCACCAGGAGTGAAGTGTAAAGGGAGCTGTCAGGCCTAGATCATCCAACACCTGGGCACCTGGCAAGGGGCATTGGTCCAGGCCATGGCTTCTCAGACCCAGCACAAGGGATATGACATCATCAAGGGCCTTATGGGATGAGTCAGACCACAGTACTGGCCAGCTCCCTGCTGTCAGCTGGCTCCCTCCAACAACCCACCTCACAAGCTGCAGGATCCCAATGCCTCATTTCCAAGACAGGGACTGTTGTTCTCAGTGGACAATGTTACAGAGGGAATTGTTCCTGACCTCAACACCAAGAGGAGTGCAAGGAGGAGAGAGTGGACAGCTCCTGAGTCATCATGGACATTGCAGAGAGTGGACACATGGGGATTGGGGAATTCAGTCTGTCAGGACCCCATTTTGCTGGGGGATTGTAGCCATTATTCCACTCAGTTGATTGTGAGTTACAACTTCTGTGTCCCCCAAGTTCAGAGTGCGTGAGATGACCCCAAATGTTAGTGTTTTGAGGAGGGACTTTGAGCCATCACAAGTGGGATCAGAGAGAGGAAAGGTAGTGTGAGTCCTCTGCCTGTATATGAGGTGAGGACTGTGGCAGGTGAGGTTCACCTGGGCCCTCAAAGCCCCAACTATCAGACGCCTGAAAGAGCCCCAGTTAGGCCGCACACCCTTCAGTTCTGTGACAGAGCCTGCATGAGCTGCATACCTCAGATCCATGGCAGAGCCTCAGGTGGTATGCAGGGCCTTCAGATTCATGGCCGGGTGCCACATGGGCCACATGGCCCTCTAACCCATGGCAGTGCCCCACATGGGCCACAAGCTCCTCAAATCCAAGGCAGAGCCTGTGTCAGCCTCACAGGCATCACATAAATCAATAATCCCTGCAGGAGCTGCAAGGCCCTTCTTCTTGGCAGAGCCACATGTGGTCTGCATGTTCTTCAAATCCATTGAGAACACTCTGTTAGGTGAGGCATACCTGGGTCCTGAGAGTTGCAACCTTCACTTCAATAGCAGAGCCTCATGTCACTCTGCAAAGCCGTCAGATCCATGGCAGAGTCCTGTGTGATTTTTCTGCTCCTCAGAACCATGGCAGAGCCCTGTGTGGTCAGAAGCCCCTCAGATCCATGTAAGAGATCCATGTGGTACTCATGGCAGAAACCCATGTGATACTCACTGGCCTCAGACACATAACAAATCTGTTGAGGTACACATCCCTCTGATCCATGGCAGAGCCCCATTTGGTCTGGAAGGCCTTTGATTCATTGCAGAGACCCCCATTTTGTCTACACGCACCTCAGATCCATGAAAGTGTCCCATGTTGTTTGCGCAGTCCTCAGTTCCATTTCAGAGCCCTGTGTGAGCTACACAACTTTCAGACTCATGGCAGAGCCCCACGTGATCTGATGATTCTCAGATCCAAAAAGAAATCCAAGAGTGCTAAACAGACCTCAGATACATGACAGAGCCCCATGTGGTCCGCATGGTCCTCATATCCATCACAGACCACCATCTGGTCCTCACGACACAAACATACATTTCAGAGCTATCTGTGGTCCTCACGGCCCTCAGATCCATGGCAGAGGACCTGCTAAGCCACATTTACCTCTGACCCATAGCAAAGCCCCAGGTAAGATACACTGCTCTAAGATGAATAGCAGATTCCCCTGAGGCCCAGAAGATCTTTGCTCCAATGAAGAGACCCCCATGTTTCCCACATGCACCTCTGATCCATGGCAGAACTCTGCATTACCCTCAAAAACTCAGATCCATGGCAGGCCTCATGTGGTCCTCATAGCCCTCAGATACATCACATAGCCCTGCATATGCCTTAAGCCTCTCATCTCTGCCAGAAAACAAAATGAGCTGCACAATCCTCAGATTCTCGCCAGAGCCCTGTATGAACCGCACAACCCTCAGATCCATGGCAGAGCCATGAGTGTCCTGCATGCCTTTCAGATTCATGGCAGAGCTCCATGTGATCCCAACAGCCTTCAGAGGCATTACAAAGTCGCTTGTCATACTCAAGGCACTTAGATCCATGGCAGAGCAGCCAGCGGTTTGCACTACCTTTGAATCTATATCAAAGCCCCATGTTTTTCATGCACTTCTCAGATCCATGGCAGAACCCATGTGAGCTGCACCAATCAGCTGCATGGTAAGGCTGTGATTAATCCACATGACCCTCCGATTTGTGGTAGAACCACATAATGTCCTAAATTCACTCATATTCATGGCAGAGCCCAGCATGAAATTCACAGCACTCAGTCCACTCAGAGCCCCATATGGTCCTCCAGGCTATAGACCCTTGGCAATATCCCATATAACCTGCTTGTCCCTTTGATCCATAGCATAACCTTAAGTGCCTCAGATCTATGGCAGAACACAAAGTATTTCACAACCATCAGGCCCATACCAGAGGCTCACATCTATGGCAGAGCCCTGCGTGATCTGCACAGCTATCAGATCCATGACAGAGCCCTATGGTGTGCTTTTAGCCCTTAGATCGATGGCAGTGCCCCATGTGTCCCACGTGGCAGGACACCACATGGTCCTCAAGAGCCTCAGATTCATGACAAGCTTCACAACCTTACGTCAATGGCAGAACCCCATATGGTCGCCGGTCCTGGGTGAGCCATGCAACCCTAAGATCCATGGAAAACAACATGTAGGTATCCAAAGCCTCAGACCCATTTCTGAGATCCTTGTTGTCCTCATAGACCTCAGATCCATGGCAAAACCCCTAGTAAGCCATATTCCCCTCTGATCCATGTCAGAGCCCCATGTTAGCTGCACATCTCTTAGATTAATGGCAGAGCCCCATGTAGTCATCACAGCCCTCAGATCAATGGCAGAGCCTCATATGGTCGAGAAGGCCTTTGACCCATTACAGAGATCCCCATGTGTCCCACATATCCCTCACAGTCATGGAATAAAAATGCATGTTCTGCACAAGTTTCATACTCAAGACTCAGCCCTGCATAAGTGGCTTATGCTGAGCCATGCATAAGCCACACAGCCCCATGTGGTTCACATGGGCCTCAGATTCATGGCAGAGATCAAGGTGAGCCACACAACCATCAGATCCATGGCAGATCTATATGTGGTCTATACAGCAATTATCCATGGCAGAGCTCAATGTGGTTCTAAACGCACTCAGATTCATGGCAGAGCCCAGCGTGGGCTTCACAGTGCTCAGTTCTATGGCAGAACCACAGGTGGTCCACAGGCCTTAGTCCCTTGGCAAAGCCTGCACAATCTGCATGTCCCTCAAATCTGTGGTATAGTCCTGTAAGCAGAGCACCCATGTGGCCCATATGCACCTCAGAAACATGAAAGAGACCTGCATGGGCTGCATTGCCAGAGTCGAGCTCCAGCTGAGCTCAGAACTCTTGAAGGATGTATGGATGAGGCACAAAGAGGAACAAAACAAGCAACCACAATTCTAGGATCATAATGGACAATACAAGAAAGCTGTCCCTTTTATTTACAGAAGCACTCACAAGCATTGCCAAAGATATTTGATGTCATTGTCAAGTAGGTGTATCCAAGAATAATTTTACTATTTGTTTCACCTAAAAACAATAGAAGTTTCTGCTACAATTCTTATTCTACAACTCAATCACAAAGAAAAGGAGAACCTAAACATCAAAGAAATAATGAAAACCTAAATACTGGTCCCTTGATTACCATAAAGCCAATGGGCACAGCCAAAACAGTATGAGTAATAAAAGGCACTTTTGCAAGATGTTATTATTGACATTAATCTCCAAGCTCACATTGAATGAAAGGCCAACTCCACAGTAGCAAACAATGCTTAAATGGATTTGAATCCTTTTGAAGAGTGATCTGGTGTCAATGCAGAGGAAGGTGGAATTGCATTCAAGTGGTTGTAGAGACATCTGCTGGGCCTTGCCATACAGCGGGAAATTCCTTGATGCCCTGCCTGCAATGAAAAAATACACTTCACCTCTTATTGTCCACCATATCAACTACACAGACCATAGCACTGCATCACCTTTTAATCCCTGGCAGAGCTTCAAGTGATCCACACAGCTCTGAACTCCTTGGTAGAGCCTCATGCGACCCACACATCCCTCAAATCGATGGCAGACACCTGTGTGATTGTCACACAAGTCAGATCCATGGTAGAGCCCTATTATGTCCACACACCCCTACATCCAGTCTGCATGGCCCTGAGATTCATGTATCACCCTCATACCCATGGCAAGGCTGGCTGAGTTGTACAGTCTTCACATCCATGGCAGAGCCCCATGTGGTACATAAGACACTCAATACTGGTACAGCCCCGAATGAGCAGTGGCATTCAATGACATGGCAGAGTCCTGAATCAGCCGCACACCTCCTGATCATTAGCAGATCCCTGTGAGCTGCATGCCACTCAGATCCATGGCAGAGCAATGTAATTCTCATGGCCCACAGAACAATGGCAGATCCCCACATGGTTTGCAGGGCCCTCAGATCCATGGGAGAGCACCAAAATGGTCTGCTGCTTCTTCAGAACCATAGTAGAGCCATGTGTGACCATCAGATCCATGGCAAATCTCCATGTCATCCATAGAACGCTAGATCGATGTAGACCACCACACAGTCTGCACAGCCCTGAGATCCATGGTAGAACCACATGTGGTCTGCATGGCACACAGGCCATGGCAGAGCCCTGAATGAACATCAAGACCTTCATAACCGTGGGAGAGCCCAAGTGAAATGCACAGTCCTCACATCCATGGCAGAGTGCCATGTGATCTGAATACACCACATATCATGGCAGAGCCCTGAATGAGCACAAACCTTCAATATTATGGCAGAGCCCTGCGAAAGCCTTATGTTCCTCAAATCCATTACTCAACAAATATGGTCCACATGGCAATCAGAACCAAGGCAGAGCACTGCATGATCCACACGCCTCTCAGATCCATGGCAGAGACCCATGTGAAATGCACAGTGAATAAAAAGTGAATTGCAATGCTTTCCATGACACATCCATGGCAGAACCCCCCATGTCATCCACAGTCTCCTCAGATACATGGAAAAATTTAAGTATGATGAACTACTCTTAGAACCATGGTACACCCCACATAGGACACATGGCTCTGAGATCCAAGGCAGAACCCAACATGGTAAACATAGTCCTGAGATACATAGCAGGTCCCCACGTGGTCCACGTGGGCCTCAGATACATGGCAATGCCAAGGATGACCTGCTCTTAGATCTGTGGCAGAGCCGCAGTTTGTCCTTATGGCCCTTATCTACGGCAGCACCCCATGTGGTCTGAAGAGCTCTGAGATGCATGGCAGAGCCCCTTGTCATCCTCATGAGCCTCAAATTCATGCCTTAGCAGCATTTTGGTCTGCACAAACGTCAGATCCATGGAAGAGCCCTATATGGACCTCATGGATGACATATCTATGGCAACATCCTGGATGAGCCTCACGACCCTCAGGTCCATGATAGAACCCTGCAAGAGCCACACACTCCACAGATCCATGGCAGAGCCGTGGGTGATCCAACTCCACTCAGATCCATGACAGAACCTTGAGTAAGCCACACGCCCCTCAGATCCATGGCAGTGCCCATGTGGTTCATACGTCACTCAGGTACACGTAAGTGACCATCATATCATAAGCCTCACATCCCTCAGACAATACAAAGTGGAGAACAATTGGTGTGATTCATAAATATATACTATACAAAGTCAGTAGAAGGTCTTTTGAGAAACAAAATATGAAAGAGATTGGAAGAATGGATTAGTAATGCCTTCTGTAGAGCAAGACCGATGATGAGAGTGAGAAATGGAAGAAATCTGGGCATGTAATTCTTGGATGCTAATACTAGTAAATGTGTCATTCCATACACCTTGGAGGTGAGTTTTACCATCACTCCAAGAGACATGTAAATCACTAGAAGGGAGAAGAGTGACACAAATCCATTTTTAAATACTATGGGAAGTGGTCCCACATCTGGTTCACTGTTTCAGACATTCTGCATTTTTTGTTACATACTGTATTTTTCTTTGTTTTTGGTGGTGCTGTTTCTTTTCTCATTCAGTAGAATAGCTTTTAAAATTTATATTTGTATTGCAAGTCTAGTAAATGTAAAGTCACTGAGCTTTTTGGGGTGCAGAAGTATGTTTCTTTTTACTTTCAAAGACAAAGAAAAACATTTTTGATGAAATGATCACTGGTTGACAATATTTTCCTTTTAAGATCTTCAGTGTATCATTCAAGTTTTGTTTGGAGTTTTGTGAAAGGTATATGTGAGTCTTAGTAGGGTGGCTTGTATGTGAGCATTTTTGTGTATGTGAATATTTAAGCATATTTTCTATAAATTTAACTGAAGAGAGTTTGTGAAGGATCTTTCACGGTCAACAGAACTAGTACATCTTTTGTCCCAGGTTCTTTTTCTGTATCTACTGAAAGTTCCATAACTTTAATATTTTTTCTTTTGATGGTGTCCCTAAATCCCTGAAATTGTTCTTAGCTTGACTCATTTCCACTTGCTTGACTGTTTCATCAGTATTGCAGTAATTGCCTTTCAATTCTGAGATTATTTTCTGCTTCATTTATTCTATTCAGATTTTCACTCAATTTGAATTTGCTGAACTGATTCTTCGTTTCTTATAGTTTGCTTTGTTTTTGTTTCAGTGTTGCTATTTGTGGTATGATATATTCCTTTATTTCCCTGAACTTCTGTATGCACCTCATGGTGTATTTAATGAAATTGTATATAACTTTTTAAAAAGTGTTCTATCCCCCACGTATCTTGATGTCATCTTCAGTGAAATATAAGCTTAATCTAAATGTTTTTCTCCCTTGTTGGATGTCTGCTGGTGAACTTATATTTTGTGCCCGTTTCATCTTTAATTTCTGGTTTTAGTCCATATCTGTTCAGAGCATTCTTCTCATTGGATTTGTTTTGGAAGTTGTTTTATCCACTGGTTTCTATATTGGAGTCATGGTTAATCACATGAAGAAGGATTATCCAACGTGCAGCAGAGCAGATAAAATCCAAGAAAATAAGAGAGGACAGGATGAAGGCAAAGGGACACTTGAACCACCAACACAGGAAAGCAGCAGATATAGAGAGGATGCATATTACTGCGGCATTCAGAGGCCCAATCATATAGGGAGTTAGAGACTGCATTCCTGGTTTTACATTTTATTTCCTTTTCTTTTTTCTTTAACTATACTATTCCATCCAGCAAATTTCTTCCAGTCTCCAATGTGAAGCTTCGATCTTGGACCCAAAAGCACCTATCCCCAGCTTGCCACTACAAAACTATGGTGATAATAATCAGTGGATACACCATTGTCTTCTCAGACTTGCTTCCACTCCTGTATCCCACAATACCAAGAATTGGGAGGGAGTAGTTATTACAGGTTACAAGACACTGAATGGCTCATTTTTCTTGCCTGTTCTTGCTTGGAATGGTTCTTCCAAGAGGGGCAGAGCAGCTCAATGGGAAATCTTGTCCAAGACTGGAGGCATAAAAGAACAGTGGTTCCAAACATATTACATGGTGGAAAAATAGGAAGAATTGCATATCTCCAATTACTTTCTCTTCCTCCTCTTGGTTGGAAAGAAAAAAATTGTGAAGACTTGAAATGATAAGCCATGCGATTTATAGCTAACTACTTTATGCATTGACATCATGCAGAGAGCCTTGCTCTCATGCCTGATTAATTGTCTACATAGTCACCCTATTGCTCTGCAATACGACTGGAGGTGTAATGTGAATATTATTTACAAAATTGTGTCATTAGGCCCTTCCATGTGTTTGTAAGATCTATTTCCAAAATGGTATCAATGCAATATATGGAAGAAACTTTGTGTGTCTATTTAGTTTACATTTCCTGACAATTGACAAGGGTAAGAATTTTTCAGTGGATCTTATGTCTTCAATACAGTGGTTATGGCAAATGAGGGGAAGACCCAGCTCAAGAATACTGAAGGAAGGATTAATGTCATCAGCGAGGGATGAAAGCAGACATACATTGACCTCCTAAGTTGACATATGTACAACACTTGGTGGCAACTAGATGGAGCTGCCCAGATTTGAATTTCTGTGAGACTACTAACATAATCTCTGAAGATACGTGCTTTCTGGGAGCAAAACCTGGATTCTTGCCAAAAATAGGATTTTTTTTTATTAGAGCAGGGACAATAAAATTTGGAATTAGTGTTTCTCTCAAGCTATTGGGAAATAATGAGCAGTGATGTACCAGGCAGTTGAATTCTGATGGTATGAGGCATTGATCTGAGTAAAAGCAGAAATTCAGAAAATAATGTATGGACACATGAGATATTCTAAAATCACAATGATACCAGCACATGCCTGGTATTGATAAGAATTTAATATTGGACTCACTTAAAACCTAACAAGACATCACACTATTTAAAATATATGACATTGTGATACACACGTACCTTGTGCATTTTTCAAGCAGTATGTGCTTTGTGTTTTTTTCAAGCAAAATGAATATGTTTGTAATATTAGCATATTTCTATTTATGCAATTACTAATATTGAATATTTTCTGTGGCACAAGAATAACTGTGGTTATAAATCAAATCATACAAATCATATCATGGTTTCACATCACATAATTTAATTTCTCTATCTTCTCCTCTTGGTTTCAAGAAAAGATAGAAACATTAAAATCAACACTAGGCTTCCATTTGATGAAATAAATCACATATAAATTTGGCTCTGGCAGAACTGTTATCCTGCAACTGTTGGCTGGGCCACTGGAATGGAGTGACATCATCAATCACTGATAGAATGTTTCTGGCACCATGATGAGGATTTATAACATTCCTGTCTCTGTATTGAGTAGAGGGCAGGACATTAGGCAAATAGAAGTGGGGATATCAATGAAATTTGTGGTTTTTGAATATTCTAATTTTATTTTGTTTCACAATTCTCTGACTATAACAGTAAGAGTTTAGGGGGCAAGTAGCAGCTTTGAGTAATTCCCTATTGTTGGGGCCATGAAGCGCAAGCAAAGACAAACATCTGGAAGGAATAAACTGCACACCAGCTGCAAAGACTGCAATAATTATGTCTAGGAATAGTCTTTGGCAGAGTGTAGTCTGGTACTGCCATCTAAAAGAGAAGAAGGGATGCCACTAATTGTGGTGGAGGGAGAACAAAGATGAAAAGAAAAGAAAGGGGCAATGAGTGAAAAAATATTTTGATTATTGCATTCAAAACTCATTTTCTTGAACTAAATCTTCTCAGGAATAGTTTCTTAAAGTAGAATTTTCCTGCCTCTCTCTCAGATACTACTTGTTTTCAGCTTCTCCAATCCTTACCTTCAACACATAGCTACCAATGCCACATACCTTTTTTTCCCTTTGTCCTTCCTACCTCCCTTTTGTATGTTCCATTAAAGATTTATTTTTATTTTTTTATTAGAAAGGCAGATATACAGAGAGGAGAGACAGAGGACGATCTTCCGTCCAATGATTCACTCCCCAAGTGAGCGCAACAGCCGATACTATGCCAATCAGAAGCCCGGAGCCTCTTTTGGGTCTCCCACACAGGTGCAGGTTCCCAAAGCATTGTGCCATCCTTGACTGCTCCCCCGGTGCCCATATGGGATCCCGGGCATGCAAGGCGAGGACCTTAACCACTGCGCCACCGTGCCGGGCCCTATTTCTTTAATTCATATTTAACATTTACATATGTCAATGAAGGCAAATTTCTGCACCACACACTTTTTTATGCCACACAATTTGCCAACTTGCCCTTGGTTTACATGGTAGCATTCACAAGCTCCAGACATTAACATACAACCATTGGATTCGAGCTGTTCACAACACTCATGAATTCATAAAACAAAATAGCACATAATTAAAGAAAAGTATAATACATTCAACAACAGCATAGATTCAAAACAGATGCAAACCAACAAATGACACATAACTACTGTATCCACCAATTTGTCAAGATATTGAAAAACCTAGAATTTACTTAAAATTTCTGCAATAAGTTTTGAGTGGCCTCTGTCATAGCCCCTGGCATGCATGAAATCACCTTCACTCCTGTGACAGCAAGATTTGTGAGCATCCCCACGAGAAAAACAACATGTGTTATGTGCTGTACCTTTGGAAAACAGACAAGTAAGATGCCACATCCCAAGGTTAACTTGTTGTCATTTTCCAATCAGTATCCAAGAAGCCTCATGAAGATGCTCCTGAGATGTGTGTGGAGGTCTCAACCCATCCCACATATGAAGGAGAAAGTTGCTCCACCTGCGATGGTGTATATTTTGTTTCTGCTTGGAATGAACCCATTCTTATCAAACAAGGTAAGGTGCCAATACCAGGTCTAAACCCAGAAGTTATAATTTAGGCAGCCAACCTAATCTCTACTCACTCCACTTTCTCATCACAATGACTGCTTTACAGCACAGCGAATAGATTAAAGGCTCTGAGAAAGGACACATGGTTAGTGTATTGCCAAGAACAGCTCATAGCTCCTCAGAACCAAGTAAGCCTTTCAACAGAAGATCTGCAAGTGAGGCCAGGTGCATAGATGATGCTTATGGAAGCCTGTTTGGAGCTTCCACACATGCTTCTCCCCAAATCACCTGTCCTATCATCCTTTTATAAATACAAAAAACAAACAAAAACTAAAAGCATTTTGCCCAACCCATCAACTAAGGCCTGTCTGTATTCATCCTGCCCTTCACTACCCTGTATTGACTGCATAGTGAGATATTTATTTGTACTTTCAAGTCTGTAAATTATTTATAACCATGGGTAATGGATGCACTGCATCCCATGCCAATAAAACTGCCTATTTTTAGGCTACATGGACAACAACTGAGTTTTTGATGAAAATTCACTTTCCTTTTCTATCATGCTGTGTTCCATTATGTATTTTAAAGGAATACAGAGCCCCCATAAATTTCTCCTTCTTTTTCCCCATCAACTCTCCAGCTGACACACACCTTTATATTAGTAACAGTTTAGTCACAAACATCCATTCACCTCACAGGGCATTGAAGCCACAGAAAATTCAACCAGTGAAAACGCAAAACACAAAGTTACATGCACTACAACACACACACACACAAACAGAGAAACACACCACAAATTACACTCTCTATAGGACAATATACAGAAATCCAAAATGGAACGGTGTGACACTGATATATACAGGAGTGTATAAAACTGATATACAAATAAATGAAATTTCCTTCTAAACTCAATACTCACTGCAATATTCACTTTAGTAAGCTAGAAAGCAATTACACATTAGCTTCAACACAATGTGTGCTAATATGTTATGAGAGCATATATACCTGAAATTACTGTCGTTTTTCTGCAATGTGTGAATCTGGTGGGTTAATCACACACAAAACACATTCCTGACATAACAAATAATCTCAAGAATTAAGTACCAAGTATTGAGCTGTGTTAACAATCAATAGCAACAATGATCTGAACATTCATAAAGATGTATATTCTTTAGAAACTATATTTGAAAATATAAACACATGTATATTGCTTCATTTGAGCCTGTGTACATATTGAGGTGAAGTGAAGAGTGAGTGTTAAAACTGTAGTGGAGGTAAAGAGTCATAAACATTATCCAACAAAGTTGTGTCTGAGGTTCATGGTACAAAACACTGAGAGACACAAGACTCCTGCACATGCTAAATCTGTTTCAGTTCCTTATGTCTAATCCCGACTCTAACAAAGGTGCACACATTATGCTTTGTTTTTTAGCAGGATAGACTTTACATTTATTCCCTCAAATTAACTTGTGGTATCACAATGACACATCAGATCATGACTAGAAGTGTTCTAAGAATCAGCTATTTGTCTTAGAAAAGTTCAAACCGCTTTGAACTCAAAAAATGAAAACAATTGCAAAAGAATGGCCTACCCATGGTTTAGATATAACCTCAATGCAAGCTTAGTGAATTTATCTACTGTGCATTAACAAGTGTCACAGATTGGCAGAAACTAAAACAAAATACAGCAAACTCTTCTAAAATATCTCAGCCTGTGTAGGTGAAAATGAGCTCAGCCTATACTATGGGCTATGGACTAATTACATGAGGGCTACTTTTTCTGTGGATTAAGAAGGAAATGGCTTGATATTTTGTATGTACATTCTTTGTGTATACCACCTTAATTGCTTAGTTCTAACCCTTGTCACTCTGCTGCTTCTCCTTTAAATTTGATTTTTGATGCCTCTGTGTATTAAGTCAAACTGGAATTGTAATACAGAATCATCTTTGAATTGTAAAATGTTTAATTCTCTCACTTTTAACAATTCCCATTTTTGTACAAATCATATTTCATGTATTTCAACTATTCTTTTGTATTATTATTAATTGCATTGCATTATGTGACACAGTGTTATATGTACTGGGATTCCCCCCACCCCAACCTTCTCCCCATGGTGGATTTCTTCACCTTGTTGCATTACCACAGTTCAAATTCAGTTGAGGTTCTTTCATTGGATGTATTTACCAAGCATAAAGTGCAGCATCTTATTATCCTAGTGAGTTCAATGATTTCTTGGTGAGACCATCTCTGGCTGGAAGGTAAAGCCAGCAAATCATGCTTTGACACTATAAACAGCTAAATACCAAAATGAAAATAGACACGAGACAGCTAAATAGTAATCTGTAGCCATTTTGAGATGTGTAGAACCCGGTTGAGTATAAACCAAAATTGAAATGTCTATGAAGGAGTCACAGGATTAGTTAAGGACCTGCATTTTCCTATTAACATATTGGTTAATCAACACCATGGCAATTAATGCCATAATGTTGTAAATTATTATTGATATTATGTTGGGGCCTTTAATTGATTGAGACAGTACTTGGCTGGCTTTAAACAATTCTCATTTAACACAGTTGGTGCCACTAATTAGTTTGAGAAAGCTACAATAAAGCATTGTGATCAGAGAACATTTCAAAACAATTCATAATCATACTGCAATTGTTAAACACCAAAGCAGATATGTGGAATAGTAAAGGAATACTTACACATCACACATGGAAACATTGTATATGATGAAAAGTTCTGAAATATAAAATTCCCATGACTATGATGAGTATATAGACCCACATACACACACTCTGACACACACACTCTCTCTTTCTCTCTCTCTTACACACACACACACACACACACACACACAGTGTCCATATAACAACAAATGCAGATAAAATGAAATATATTGGTGACTTTTCGTTTGACTCCTTGGCCAGGGAATATATGAGTGCTCATGGCATAGCATATCTAATTTTAGGTATGTTGAAGTTAAGTTCCTTCCAATGCTAGTACACTCCATCTTGACTAACAAAATATACACCTCATGTACTATTCTGAACAGAGGGACCCATCTTTTTACACAGCATTTCAATACCCACAAGAAGTCATTCCTGAAATATATATGAAACAACCATCTCACCAAATGAAAGAAGGAGATAGTTCCTCCTCAGATGATGATGATGTCACATTTATTTCAGCTTGGAATGAAATGTTTCTTATAGAAGATGGTAAGAAAGTTTCAAATAACAAGTCTAAAATTACAGAATATTTGTAAATGAGCCACAGCCCAAGTTCTCCTCACTCCTTTTTCCCCTTAAGCTGCAGTATTTCAGGACATGGTCACTTGAAGGGACCCAATTACAAGGCACACAGCTAAACAGAAACCAAGCATAATGTGAGCAATGGGAGGTCCCCAAGTGAGAACATGGGCAGTGATAAGTTATGTGCAAATTGTCTACTCCTAATATTACTCCTAATCATAAAAGGAATCAATAATCTTTCAACCAATTTCTTAAATCTGCCTTCATTTTGCATCTCCTTATCATGTTTGAAAAACATTACACAGAACGGTCCTGTGAGAAGATTCCATAGATACCACTGGCATCACTGGACTGTGTAACCACAGATTCTTTAGATCTTCAAAGAAATACGTGTGGTCAGAACGCCACAATGAAATTTTCCAAACACTGGTTCTAGTGGCTTACTGATTGTCACAAACAGATTTTTTTTCAGCCAAGGAAAAATAAATAATAACCCACAAATCTTACACATAAAAACAGAAGGAATATATGTATCACATGAAAATATATATACACAGACATGTATGTGTGCATATTCATACACATTTATAAGTTGCTAAATATGCATAAAAACATTGTGAAAATAACCTCAACCAACAAACAAGAAAGAAAGTAATTGAACACTCATGCTTTTGTGCTTTGGCTGGGGCATATATCTCAATCAGCATGACAAAGAGCAAGAGATAACAATGAAGATTTATGGTTTGGCACAGTTAAACTTCCTTGCTATTTTTTCCTGCAATTTTCAATGCCAGTAAAAAGACTGATTTATATATTTGCTCTACTATACTTTGAAATGACAAGCAAATCCAATGATGCCACAGCTCAAGGCTGACAGGATGTCATTTCTCACACAGCAATCCAAATACCTCAAGAGGACACTCCTGGAAAGTGTGTGGCACACCAAGGTCATCTAACAAAACAGGGAGAGAGTTGCTCCGTTTCAGAAGAAGTCTCCTTCGTTTCAGCTTGGACTGAACCCAGTAATATTGAAGAAGATGGTAAGGAAGAGTACATGTGAAGGCCTAATTGGTGATGAGAGGTTAAACTCATCCACAAAGCTCAAACACTATTCTCTGCAGATTCTGAAAGCACTGTAACTAATCAGGGTACAAACAATAGGATGGAGATCTGGAGAGAGATTCCTTGGGAATGTAGCCCCAGTTACAGGAAACATGTCAGTGAGAAATTTGGACATCTCTAAATGGTAACCTGGGCATTTTGGAGAATAGAAACTTCTTCAGAGGCTCCCCATACATTGAGAATGAGCTCCTGCTCAGAAAATTACCTGTTTCGCTCCACCTAATATAGAAGAAATCTTTTACCCCTCTAACACATTTTGTAAAATGTATTTTCATTTACCATTGCCTGACCAGCCTCAAGATGCATTGTAAATTAAACCTTTTTTTTACAACTGCCTTTCATAGACAGCCATTGACATCACAGGGCACAACATTAATAATCAAGTTAGCTTTTTAGATACATGCAAGTGGAAAGGGAAATTCTCTAGGCTTTTCCATCTTGCAATGTCTGTTTTCTGATAGAGTGACACAATCAGTAACCTTTTCAGCTGAGAATATGCACAAGCCACACCTCCGGACCCAAAGCCCCATGTACCACACACACGCAAAAAGTGTCTAGCATAGAAAGAAACTAAGTCTAATATGGAGATTTGTTTAGATTTATGCAATAGCACATATAAACTGTTTATATTACATCACAAAGTATAAATACCATATGTAATATAAGATATAAAAACACTATCACTTCTGACTGGATCAATGAGTAAAATGGCCAGGACATATGCCATGGTCTGCACTTGGGTGGACAATGTTATGTTGGCTTCATTGAATGATGGACAACTAGCTTCACTGAATAATGATGTTATATCAACACTTAAAAGTAAGTCTCATGCATGAGTAACAGCGTATTAACTAGATGTGCTTTTCTTTTGAAAACCTTGACAATTAGATGATGTAGCATTTAAAATTACCTGTTTTCATTTTCTCTCTCACAATTTCAAATGGCTCAAGACAATGCTCCTGAGATGTCTACAGCCCTCCAAAGACATCTTATCAAAAAAGGGGTTAATTTTCCCAACTTAAATGAAGCATCCTTTGTTTCCGACTGCATTGAACCCATCATTATTGAAGAAGATGGTAAGACACCTTGTAGGTAAAGCCTAAACAGAAACAGATGATTGAATTCCACCAGCCCATACACTATACAGTTCAGTTTCCCCTCACAAGGTATTGCTTCAGGATACAGGCTCTAGGATAAGGTCTCTGGGTAAGGATTCATTGAGAATGTGAATGAGGGCATGGTTCAGGAAGAGCAAGTTGAATGCACAGAGGTAAACCTCCCAAACAAATTACAAGGGCAGGAACGGGATACATGGAAACCTCTAAAGAGCCACATTTACACACATGGAGCAAGATCCTTCAAACAAAATTGTCTGATTCATCCCACCACACTGTGATTATCATTTTGCTTCTAACAAATCCTTGTAAATACAACTTCATTCACAATGTCCCTAAAAACCTTATGAGGAATTGCACATTGATGTTTTGAAAATTGAGTTTCATAGACACACATGGGCCTGATAGGTTTCAATTGCTATGTTTCAAGCCCTAAAAAGAACAGCATGAGAAGGAAATATTGACAACAGGTTTACGAAGTGCTCAAGCAGCGAACCTGCAAATATAGAAGTCATACTACTAAATCCACAGTAACATACAAACATAAATACATAGGCTGGCATCACATAAGACAGGCATATAAAATGAATATATATCATATGTATATAGGTATGCCTAAACATAACCACATACAAAAGTGAGAATTGTGAAAGACTTGAACTTTTATCATTTGGATTGAACATCAAGCTGGGCAAAGCACGTGCTCGTCTTTGAAAACATGGACCACTCAGATGAAGCCGCATTTCAAGATTGTGTTGTTGTTTTTTTCCAAACAGCATTCCAGAAGCCTCAAGAAGATGCTTGCGAGATCTGTGTGGAGGTCCCAACTCACCTTACAAAAGAATCAGAGAGTTCTGTCACATCTGAAGATGCTTACTTTTTTCCAGCATGGATTGAACCCATTATCATCAAAGATGATGGTAAGGGAGATGTTATGGCATGCCCTATTGTAGAAAAGAATTGTAATTTTGTCACTGTCATCAATCTCTACTTACCACGCTTCGTTCACAATGGAGTACTTCATGGCATAGGAACTAAAATGAGGTCTGTTTGCTGAGAAACAATGGGAATATGGTCCCAAGAATAAATCACAGCTCCTCAGCTGTATATCAGATGTGAGTGATTAGACATCTTCATGTGATGTCATAGTCAGGGATGAAATTTATGGAAACTGTCAAGAGCCCCCATCCAATCAATGGGGACAAGCTCCTGTATACAAAATATCTTGAACCTCTCTACTCAGGGTGGAAGATGATTTTCCTTTTCACTAAACCACTTAAATGCATGCACCTTCTGCTATCATCTCATCCCACTCCCACCACAGTAAATGCATGGTAACATTGAAGCAACCTCTGACCTGCCAGCTATTGAGCTCTTGGATGTTCTGCTGTCTAATAACAGAAATTGTATTCGCAAATAATGGATGTGCTTTGGGAATTAATATTGATGTGGAGTCACTTGAAACACAGGAGTCTGCAGCTGTAACATGTTCAGTTCTTCAAAGCACTAAACATGTTTGGCATATTATGTTACCATCAAGATACTGGTTCTGACTTCTCTTTATCACAAGTCCTGAAATATTCAACATTGTTTCCAGATCTGAATGTACAAGTACATGGGCCACAAGCTTAAACATACATCACATGCACAAGTGCATGGGCATGCGTACACACACACACACACACACACACACACACACTGTACACACATAATGTAAGATATCATAGAGTAAAAAAAAAAAATGTAAAAATACATGCTGTGTAAAAAAAAAAAAATGCTGCATGCCAGCATTGAGGACCTAAAATGAAAAGGGTTTATACACTGTGGTTGGAGTCTCTGACCAGAGAAAGTGCCAACATTTGATTGGATTTCTTTTTTTAAAATTTTTTAATTAATAAAATTTATTTTGACATTCTTTACATACTTAGTTAGAGTAAGAAGGTTCAAGGGCTATAGGAAAGTGGATAATACTAGTATGTTTTCCATATTGTTACCTTCATGTTTAAAAGGGGGGTATTAAGGGAGAAGGCCCACCCAATTTCCCACCCTCCCCAAGTCCCGGGTGTAGGGTATGCTCTGAGGTTCTTGCTCAAGTGGTTTTGATATTGCAACAGTTATGAATCGCTGTCAATCTTGCCACTCCAAGCACTATGAGGTCTTTGAAAAATCCACTGATTGACATAATCCAACATAGCTGAGATGGTTGGTTGACCCGTTCTGTCTTCTCTCTTTTCTTCGTTAGGGTTCTGAGTCCAGCATTTAGATTAGGAAGATCTCCAAAGAAACTTCTTGTATGTGCTAACAAGTACAGGGCCTGGCACCGTCCATCGCTCCAATCAGCTGGTGGTTGTAATTGCTGGGTTGGTTCTGTTTTCACTCCCGACTTCCACTGGAACCAATGGGTGTTGTGGTCCAGCCTGGTTCTGCCCAGCACATACTTGGCCCTCACCTAAACCAGTGGGAGCTGCAGCCTAGTTGGAGCGACCCACAATAACCCCTACCAGACCCACCCCCTACCCTGGTTTGCCAGTAAGTGTAGCAGTAATCCAGTCTGCCCCATACCCCATTCCACCCCAGCCGCTATCTTAGTTTTTTGTCTTCCTCTGGAACTGGTGACCCAAGAGGGATGAGCCCACTATTACCCTCCCAGGCCTCTCCCACTCCCAGATTCCAGCTGATGCTGCGTCTAAGCCCAAACAACCCTCGCCCACTTTAATTTTGTTTGCACCAGTAGGAATAATCATCCCAGCCTGGCTTTTCCCTGATCTAGTCCACATGAGGCGCACAGGTGTGGTAGCTCTGCCTAGTCTGGTTTGCCCCCATCCCAGCCCATGCTCTCCTGCGGAAGTAGCTATCCTGCAAAGGAACCCTCCCTTATTCCCCTGCTGGCTCTGCCTACTTCCTTTCTTGTTCTCAGGCTGGTTGGACGCTGCGGTCCCCTCCGGTACAGGCAACCTCACCTCGGCATTCCATATTGTGCACTAGTCTTTCTTGCGACCGAACCTGGGTTGACCCACACTGGTGCCTGGATTTGCCAGTGGATGACGTGGACAGATTCAGCCTGGTCTTGCCCCCACGTCTGCCAAGTATATGCCAGTGGGTAGCTTTCCATGGCCTTTTCTGGGCTGTTTCCTATCATGTTTCTTGCGTTTACCTGCCGGGTCTGTGTCCTGCCAGAGGAGTCGCCCAGGCTCCTCCATCAGAACCTCTCCCAATGCCAGGTTACATGCTTACCAGTGGGTCCATGAGCCAGCCCTACTCAGTCCACCTCCTGTCATAGCAGGCACTGTGGCTTTTCCTGACTGGCCTTCCACCCAATCTGGTTCTTGCTGTTGGATGTTCCAGCCCAGCCATGGTTTGTCCATACCTACGTCTGGCTCACACATGGCTCAGTAGGGGTTTGAGACCTTGCCTAGTCTATCACACATTCTGCCCTGACCTCCAGAACACCAGGGGGAGTCGGGCTCCTGCCCGGTTCGGTGCATCCAATCCCAGTCCACACTTGTGCCAAGGGAGACTACAACTGTTTCCAGATCAGAACGCAGCCCCCTTCCAGGCCACACGCCTCTTTGTGGGAACCTCAGCCCAGCTAGGGTTGTCCCCTTTGCTCCCCAACTGGGTCTGTTCCCAGCCATAGATCACTCGCATGCCATTGGTTGCTCTGACTCAGCTTGGCACAGCTCCTCACCTGTCCTGACCTCTGCCTTAGACACTGTGGCTTCGTGTCCCTGCCTCCCACAGACCAGTAGGTACAAGAGCCTAGCTCGGCATGACCTTTGCTCCCTCCTGGTTTCTAGTTTTACTTGTGGGCTAAGGTTTGCTCATTCGTACCAGATCTACTCTGTTCCCTACCAGTTGACACATTAGCCAGCCATTGGAACTACTTTTGCAGGACAAGCCCCAAGCCCAAGGCTTCTGCATGGACTGGTATTTGGTGTCCAGCATTATTAGTGATTACAAATTTTACAAAGCAAGAGTTACTGCCTGTTTCGGGTCCGAGAATCACAATGGGTTCAACCTGGAGCTAATTAAGCAGCGACTCAAAGAACCAAATCCCCAGAGCTCCCCAGCCGGGCGGCCAGCAGGCGGAGCCAGGCACCAATGGCGCACTGGCCGCCCAGACACGGCTCACCATGTGCCCATGGCGGCCGTCCGGGATCCAGGCATGAGACGCCCTTTCCTGAGACCCACCAGCCGCCGGTAGGCTGCTGAAGGTTTAAATTCCCAGGCCCAAGGTCGCGCCCCTCCCAAATCCCCTTCACCGCCCAATGAGGGTGGCGGGTGGGTGCCGGACCTGCCCAGTCCCAGAGGCATCCCCACTCTCCCCCCTCGGTCTACTCACCCCAAAGGAAGCAGCCTCTGGAACCCAGCAGGCCCAGACACGGCTCACCATGTACCCATGGCGGCCGTCCGGGATCCACGCATGAGACGCCCTGTCCTGAGACCCACCTGATTGGATTTCTATGTGACTAAAAATATTCTTGGAATGCTAAATTATTTGGATTTTTTAAGAGAGAAGTCCACAAGAGTCAGAGCCTGATGAACAATGGTTTGATCATTTATTTTCAGAAATAGAGAAAACACAGCTGATGCCACAGGTAAAGGTTGACATGCTGTCATTTCTCACACAGCCATGCACAAGACTCAAACCGGCACTCCTGTGATGCGTGTGGCACTTGAAGGGTGTCTAATGAAAGAATGAGAGCATTGATGCAGCTCAGATGATGTCACCCTTGTTTCTGAATGGGTGGAATGCAACAATATTGAAGATGATGGTAAGGAAGGGTGTATGTAAATGCTGAAATGTCAACCAGATTTTTAATAAAGCCATTCAGCCCTATCATTATCACTTCACTTTCTCCTCCCAATGCAGTTATTCAGGACACAGGCGCTGTGATGAAGTTATTGCACAGAGACTCTTTGAGAATATGGCCCCAAAGGCAGGTCATATCTACACAGGGCTAAGCCACATGTGAGTGGTGAGTGGGAGATCTCCACTTGAGCATAAAGGAGAGAAGCTATGCAGTGCATGGACCCCTGTACAAAGACTCACCTCCTAATGGGAGTATGCTCCTAATCAGAAAATCAGCTGCTTCAATCCACCTCACTGTGGAAGAAATCTCTTCTAGATTCTAAGTCTATGGCATGTAGACTAACATTCATTCAAGTTAGGTTTATACTGCAAAGGATTTGCAGATTTTGCCTTGTGACAATTGACATTCACAAACAGTTATGGCTTCAGAATCATGGCTCTGGCAACACTTTCAGCACTTCAAAGAACTGTGTGTTATATGATCTCAAGTATGCTCATCAGCTCATGAAATATCTTTCCCTCTGTGGACTGACAAAATTAATAAATTTGTGAGCATAGCACAATCAGAGAGGTAGACCATACACTGAACACATGAACCAGTCCTCACACAGTCCACACACACGCAAATGCATGCACTCAAACATATATACACACACATGCAACAATGAATACATGCAGAATGAATACAATATCTGTGGATTGGTAATTCTATGCATCTGCACAATTCCATATATATTCTTGTTACTATTGATCATTGGCCAAGTGAATGTTGCTAGAAACACATGATTTAATGCTTTGGACAAGGTACATGCCTCAGTTTGTGTGAAATTTCCATGAAGGAAATAATCTAGAGGAAACAATGTCAAATACACTCCAGACAACAGCAAGGCCCATGAGTGCTCTTGTGATCAACAGCATATTCACTTAATGTGCTCTTGTTCTGAAAATGAAGACAACTCAGGTGATGCCACATCTGTAGACTGCCAAGTAGCCATTTTGCACCCAGCATTCAAAAAGGCTCTAGAGGAGGCTCCTGAGATGTGTTTGATGCTGTGAATGTATCTTAGGAACGAAATAGAGCCTTTCTGCATCTCACTTACATTCTGCTTTGTATCAACTTGCATTGAAAATATTCTTCTCACAGAGGATGATAGGCTAGATTATAAGGGCAAAGCCTGAAATCCAAGAAGGCTTGCAATTAGGCACAAAGAGCATTATTTCCTCAAACTACACCAACAGAAAACATGCTCCTCAACACAGCCACTAGGAGCAGGTCTCTGAGGATCGATTCATTGGGGATGCATTCCCAGGAACAAGTCAAAGCTTGTTGAGCTTACATGAGCATCAAGTAAGATTTGAGAGCAGTGGGAGATACTCATTTGAGGACATGGGAGTGAGAATAACACAGATCTTTCCAGAGCCTCCCCCATGCATTGGGAGCAAGCTGATTCTCACAAGTTCACATGCTCTATTAGGCCTCATTGTGGAAGGAATCTCTTCACCTTCTAACGAATCCTCACAATGCATTTCCATTCACCGTGTCTTTGCCAGCTCACTAAGTCTTTGAGCATGCACACTCATAGAAAGACAATGATACTACAAGTTAAAACAACTGCGAACTCTTCAGGGCTTCTATGCACTGTGTGTGATATAATATCACTTGCTTTTGCACATGCTATGTCTCATGTGTGTATGTCACACCCTCTGGAGACTTTTCAAACCATCCTCCACTGATGCTATGTCTCATGTGTGTATGGCACACCCTCTGGAGACTTTTCAAACCATCCTCCACTGATGCAATACACAGAATCAAAACCATATCATCTATATATATACACAAAATCTAAGAATAACACATACACACATGCAAACTACACAAAATACCAATTGCATATAACATTGAGATGCTCTATATTCATACATATATCTATATATACACACACACACATATATATGTATATATATGTATATATGTATAAGTAACGTTGTATTAGGAACACATCTATACATATGATCCTAACACTACCTTACCAATTTTCAAATGCATACATATGATCTTTTTTTAAATAAAATATTCATTTATCTTTATTGGAAGCTGATATACAGAGAGATGGAGAGACAGTTGAAAATCTTCCTACTGATGACTCACTCCCCAAGTGAGTGCAATGGCAGGTATTGTGCCAAGCAGAAGCAGGTAGCCAGGAAGTCTTCCGGGTCTCCCACACGGTGCAGAGTCCCAAAGATTTGGGCCATCCTCAACTGTTCCCAGGCCACAAGCAGGAAGCAAAATGGGAAGTATGGCCACTGGGATTAGAACCGGCCCACAAATGGGATCCCAGTGCAACCAAGCCGAGGTCCCAAGCTGTTTGTCCATGGCGCAGGGCCCATGCCCTTCTCTCTTTCGGAGAATGGACTTTCAAACTAGTGATAGAACCAGATGTTATCTCTGATATATGTCAACCTTTGTGCCAAACAAGGTAATTAAGCTCCGTGATTTCACCTATGTTCATTCTCTGTTGTGACCCACTGTGAAGAGCAAAGGGGTGATCCGGGAACTCAGAGGAATGTACGCAGAGGGGAGGAGTACTGGAAGGAAGAGGTGATCCAGCAGCTCAGAGGAACACTCACTGAGGGCAGGAGTACTGAGTGCAAGCAGGTGACCCTGGCTGAATGTAGTGCCTTCTTTTCCTTAGCCAAGGGTACCTCTGGCAGCCCAGGCTCACACTCCCTTTCCATCACAGAGCCCCACACATCCCTGTATAGAAAATTTTGTGTTTGTTTTTTAGACATAAGCTTTGACGGTCCATGTTTCATGAGTGGGTACAATCACCTGAGGCATATAATTACTAGCGCCAGAAAGCAGGCACAATCAGGTGGGAGAATGAGCTGTAACAGAACTAGGAAGAGAATGGTAGGAAGAGAACAGACTCCATCAGCAAGGAGAACAAATCCTGGGCCTGTGCTTGCTGCCTTCTCCCCGGGGCTTGCTGTGTGTTCACTGACCCCTTAAACCAAGAGGGGCAAACAAGCCAGGCATCTAAGTGTGAGATATCTGACCTCCAGGTGCAGGCAAGTCCCTCTGCAATTTTGCACACCACCGTTTTGGGCAAGCAGAGAGGAATCCACACAGGTAAAACATAAAGCAGTAACAGTGTCAACCACGAGCACAACAGGACACTGTCTTTGCACTGCTGACCCCTTGCAAATCTCTCCTGGGGAGACAGAGCACTGCAATCTCAGCTGAGAGAGAATCCTCATGAGGCCGAGAAAGTGGTGGGCAATGGAGGTGGAGGGGGATGTGGCAAGGGGCCAGCCTCAGGCTGCGCCCAAGATGGGAGTTGGGCCTAGGGACAGAATGATCAATTCCCATGCGGTGGTACAGCATTCCCGCTGCCCACCAGGGTCTGCATGAGCTGGGAAACACCCATATGGGCACAAATAAAACACTATCACACCTTGTTATAAGTGAATATTAATTAACTGGAGGAGCAGGACAGACTGAAGAAAAGGCAAGATGGAATTTCTGTGTGCCCAGATGCACAACAGGCCACAGGTGACAAACTCCTCCAGACCTTCTCACTAATTCGTGGGGACTGGGCACCGTGACAACTTACCAGGATTTGGATCCTTTTGGAGACAAACACAGACAGAAAGAGCTTCTATACAATCCCAGTGTCTACTCACAGAGTATAACGGATTGTCCAAAGCAAGACTTCCCTGGAGCACGGCCTTAGCCAAGTGCGAGCGAGGCAGGGGTCAACACCCTGGGCTGCCTTATCCATCACCTATCAGCATGGAGCTCTGAGGCTGTCGGCCTCACTTTACAGCTTCTAGTGAGGAGCAGACACAGGCAAGCAGGACCTAAGGGGGCACATCCATGCAACTGCCCACCATTCCCGAGGTGCCAAGGACATGACTCACAAGGGAAGAGTGGGCAAGACCTGCATATCTGAATCTCCAACTTTAGCTGTAAACATCAGTTCTGGGACATTTGATGTGGCGGGAAGGGGGGAAGCAGTTGGCTCCTGAACTAGCATCCTATGGAATGCTGAGATCACAGATAGTGCCTTTACTCATTATGCTACAACACTGTTGCCTCAACTCAAAATTTGAAATGCTAATTGGGCTGCTGGAAATGAATAGAACCTTTGGAATTCACCTCTTTGGGACTGCACTTACAGCTGGCCTAGCAGCACATCAGATAAAATCATCACCTATAGGTGGCCCAGCCATTGCAATCTTTTGGGGAATGAATGAATGCATACAAGATCACTCCGTCTGCATCTCTCTCCCTCACTGCTCACATCCAGATTGCCCAGGGAGTTGACAGCCCAGGGCCATGGAATAGTGATAAGGAGGATGGCCTTTCTTTTCTCTTCCTCTCCCTTGGTTCCCCCTAGCTCCTCCTCTGCCCCCTGCAGTTCCAGCTGTACATCCTTCATGGAGACACCACACACCAAGTGCCAAAGTCCTACACAGGAAGTTAGGGAAACCTGCAACATCATTTCAATAAAAACCCTGGAGCATCTCAGCTTTAACCAACTTATTCTTGCAATACATATCAAATGTCAGTCACAAGTCCAAGCTTAATTTGAAAACTGTTTGTGAGATTCTGCTATAATCAGGAAAAAAGTTTATTAGCTGTCTGTGAACTCAAGTAAGTCTGTGAAAATCTGAACAAAATGTTAAACATAAATTTAAAAGGTAGAGGGAGGGCAAGATGGAGAGATCTTCCATCTCCAGTTCATATTTCCAGTGACAACAAAAGTCAGGACTGGGTCAGAGTAAAGCCAGGAGCCAGGAAATCTACCAGGTCTCCCATGTGGGTGCAGGGACCCAGCCTTTGGCTTGTCTTTTGCTACTTTCCCAGATGCATTAGCTGTGACTTGGTCACAGACAAAGTGGCTGTAATAGCCCAGTGTTCTGATATGTGGTGTTGGCATACATCTTTCTGAGATGACCTCTGTCATAGCACAGGCTGCTGAGCCATACTAAGAAGCTCCTTCAGTTGTATCTCTGTCATTCTTGGATTTGAGAAATTCTCCATGGCCATAGAGTGGGCTTTGTCTGCCTCCTTTTCCTCTCCCTCACCCCAGCTAAAAGTCTCCTTCAGGCAGAAATGAGGGAAAGCTTTTTGCAGCACAATGGAGAGAAGAGAAGAGAAAACCCCGTGACAAGTGATTCTGAGTGTGGGCTCTGCAGCAGGGGCACAGAATCAACAAAGGGAAGATTAGGTATGAGACTGAGGAGACAGAGCCTACTGACTGAGCAAGCAAGAGGGTCTGAGTTTTACTCTCTCAGTGCTTGGTCAACCCACTGCATGTTTGTCAGTCCCAGGGTTCCAGGGCTTCTACATGGTATGTGTTATAAATTTCTGCAGGACTTTGTCCACTCCTAGCTACAAAATTCTAGTCGATCACTGCCCTTTGCATCACCTGAGGACATGCAGTCCCAGGGACCAACCATTGCCAAACACACAGGCTCCACAACTTAGCAGCTTAAATTAGCAAAGATTTAGGGAGGTAATGTGAAAACGAGAAAACATTCTTTAAGAGATGGTGAAAAATGCATCTTCTGAGATATTATTTGTGAAGTTCAATTGTTTTTGATCCCATCTCTGTTGCTTCCATTTTCCATGAATTTCTGGAATCACCCACATATTTTAGTAATATGATTATTACCAATTTGTGGGTGCAGAGCTGAGGAACAGCCTACTTGTATGAACCTCTCCTGGCTTGTGGCTGCTAGGAAGGACACTGCTGGTGGTCAGCTCAGAGGCAGTCTCTTTAGAGGGTCCCAGGGGACATCACTCTCTCACTGGTGGCTCTAAGCTGGAGGCCTTGGTTTGACTGGAACTGTTGGTTAAACACCTACTCTGTGTAGAAGACTTCTTGTACCTGAGCTCCCATGGTGATAATCCTAGGCTTCTACCTTGCCTGCTAGGACATTCATCCAGGTATAACAGTGAGGTAGGCATGGGCACCTCTGTCCCACCCTCACATAGCTTCCCAGAACTAGAGTTCACCAGAGTGCAAACTCAGGCTCTCTACCATGGTACTAAAGCTTGGCTATACACTCCTTCCAGGCTGGGAGGGTGGTTCTGCACATTTTTATCACTAAGCCCGGAAAGGGTACATCTTATACCTCAAGTAGCCTCAGGTGTGCTTTGACAAGCTTAGGCAGTAATGAGGACATGGTTAGGATCTGGGGATGAAGCACTGACAGGATACCAATAATGGTGGAAATCTCCCCATGGTTTATTACTTCTTATATACTCTTTCAATATGATGACAATCAGTACCATTACACCAGGTGCTTTTAGCCACAAGCACACTCCCTGCAGTGCTCAGTTTAACAAGTGCTAATCAACTCCTTAGCACACAACAGGTCCACACTTTTTTTTCATTTCAATGCAGACTTGAATATGCCTGTCTTCAGTTGTGAACTCTCATGTTATCTGCCTCACCCATATCAGGAATCTCCATAGCCATGACAGAACCCCTGTCTTAATTTGGTCTGTGCCAGGGCCATCTTACCCATAACTGGCTACCATTCAATGTATTGTCTGCTGTAGCTGCAGAAAATATACTTGGGGAGGCTGATGACCCTGTTCCATGGCTAGGCAAGTCTTTAATGTGGTAGCAATTAGCTGACAGCATATCACGGGGTTGAGAAACAAAGCACTGCACATGTGAAACATGTATAAAGGCATAATATAGGACAAGAGACCTATATCACACAGCATCTGCTGTTCCTCTGCCAACAAATCAACCCACGGTTACAAAGCAAGCATGCCACCCACACGTGTTTAGTTGTTCCATAGCCCAGGCAGTCAGTTCTGCAAGCTTGTTCATTGTCACCAGAGTAGCTGGTAGTTTGTGGCTGGTGACATACTGGCTATGATGTTCACCATTATGCCAAAGTCTCTTTTAAGCTTTTCAGACCAACAGAGGATTCTCCATTAGCCCCTTCAGTCACAGGCAAGATTCTGGGCAGCTGCATAATGACAACATTAGCATTATAACTATTACCAATTTGTGGGTGCAAGCTGAGGCACAGCCTGCCTGACTGTTGTAGTTTGTTTTTATTTTACCCCAAATAAGGCAGCAATCTCAATTTCTGTCTTGCAGGAAAGAAGAATTTTCATGTGGACACAGTGAAATTTCAAAGCAAAATTTGTTAGAAAAGTTGAGAAAGGAGATTCTGTCCTAGTGACATGGGGCTCTGAGATCCTCTGCCATCATGGCAGGAGTAAAAGCAAGAGAGACAAACCTGAATTAATGATGAGGAGAGCAGCTTTAAAGGTGTGCTTCAAAGAGGCTCTCCAAGGACAAAAGGAAATTTCTGGTCCCCCTGGTGTCTGGCTTTGGGGCAAAAGACCAGGCAGGTGTCAGACATTGGACATTCCTGGCCTTGGGAATATGAGTAACACTCCCTCCAGTCCTTCAATGATAAGGAGATTAAGGTGATGTCCTCCCACACAATGGCTGGAGATAATGGCTGATGTGTCAGTTGGGGAAATACTATGCTAATAGCACCACTGTCCCTTGGAAGTGACCTCCTCTGGTGAATGCAAGACATGATGGGGAAAATGCTCTTTTATGTTTGAGGAAAAATGATGACTTGAGGACACAGAATACCCTAACTGCATACTACCCAATATAACTCCAGCATTCCAACATGCTGTCAGGGTGCACTGGAACTCGGTGTCTTTCACTTCAGAGGTGTTTCCTGTATGTAAGAGAGAAACATGGCAGACACAACCTTAAAATTCAAGAAGCTGATGTTCACCACTTGAGTGAGGCCCAAAGTCCAGAGGAGGGATGGAACTTATACATTCCATAGCAATAATTGCATTCCTGAAGAAGGAATAACAGTGCACATGCCAGTGCATGTCCATGCCCCACAAAGCTATCACATAGAAAAGGTTGGTATTTTCCCAGTGGCATTACACTTGAATGATAAGAAAAAGCACAGGCAGAAATTGAGCTATTTATAAAGGGAGGGCTAGACCCCCAACAGCTAGTGATGCTCACTAGACAGTCTGATCATCTGGTTTAAGGAGAAACTGGCAGGAAGTATCAGGTCCTAGGTGCTCATAGGAGAAAGTAAAGAGAAAGAGATGGGTGCTTAACAAATACTAACATACATATATAATATAAAAAGGTCTAATATAGTTGCTTCTTGAGTCGATCTTCTCACTCAAATACCACCAGCGTGGCCAGGACCTAAGTTTTCACAAGAGTCTACAGCAGGAGCTTGCTGGACAAGTCTCTTAGGAATCCACCATGGACTATTTTCATTTTCTGGGATAACACAAACTGAAGCTCACCCCCATATGAGGACTGGATCTGGGCCTTGCCACTGACCAGTCAAGGGAAACTTGCAGAGCAGATAACTCTTTTGTTTCTGAGATGGATTCCAATGACAATCTGCAACAGACTGCTCTTCACCATCCAATGTTAGAAAATTTAAAATAAATAATATGAGGTTCAAATAATAGCAGGGAGTGCTATATTCCTGCTTTTTTGTTTTAGTAGGGTAATCCTTAGTAGTATGGTTGCCACGTTCCACAATATCTTGTCTTTGAAGATACTAAGCAGAGGGGCCTTAGATCTGAGCTACCAGGTTGCTTACTCTTATAGGGACAGTATAAAATGAATAGCTTTACGAAACATTTATCCCAAAGGCCTACTGCTTGTTATAAATGGGACAGGAGTACAGCTTAATAATGTATCAATTATGTAGTACATTTTGAAAACAGTCTACTAGTAATTTAAATTATGCAAATTAAAGAAATCTTTGTGAGGCCTGGATGCTGGAGTTAAGAGGAAGAGAGCCAGCTGGTGATTCTGAAGGAAGACTTTCCCGGGATTTCCTCTGGATGGTTCTCAGGAAGCACTAAGGGATGGTTTCTTGCACAGGGTCTCTGGTGACTGGCTTGTGCTGATACTGCAGGACACTCCTGCCATGAAACCTGCCTTCTGCCATGCCCATGCCCAGGAGGCCACTGCCTGGCTCTCTGTGCTCCCAACTCCTTAGCACTTTTGAGGATTGAAAATCAGTGTTCTCACATGGTCTGTCAGTCCTCGCTGGGTGTGGACCCTAACTCTGGGGTTCATCCATGTGGTTTCCATTTCACTGGATGCGCTGAGGACTTCCCACTCTGAGGGGATGCTCTTTCAGTGAAATGTGACAGTTATGCACAAGGCCTTCCTCTATGGGTTGTGGGCAGGAACAGAGTGAAATTGTGATGTTCCATCCTGTTCTGTTGGTATAATCCATATTTTAAAAATATATTTGTTTAACATTTATTTCATTTTTATTGGAAGTCAAATACACAGATTTATGGAAGGATAGAGATTTAGATCTTCTCTTCATTGATTGAACACTATCCGCCCAAGCTTCTGCAGGAAATGATGCAGCACTGATCTGAAGCCAGGAGCCAAAATTTCTTCCAGTTTTCCCATGTGTTTTAAGGATCCCAAGGCTTTTGCCCTTCCTGAATGCTTTCTCAGGGCACAAGCAATGAGTTGAATGGAAAGCCGACGTCCAGGATAGAAGCTGCATCATTATGGGATCTGGTCATGTGCAAGCTGAGGACTTAATCACACTAGGCTACCACACCAGGCACTAAGAGATTTCTGTTTTAAGATGAATATTTTCCTTGACAAACTAAGTTTACAGAGAGAAGGAGAAGCAGATGGATATGCCTTCCATTAGCTGTCTCACTCCCCTGAGGCCCACAATGGCCAGAGCTGAGCTGATCCAAAACCAGGAGCCAGGAGCTTCTTTCAGGTCTCCAAGTGGGTTCAGGCTCTCATGGCTTTGCACCATCCTCAGCTGCTATTGCAGGCCACAAGCAGGGATCTGAATGGAAAGTTGAGCCTCCGCAATTTTATCTGGCTCCAAAGGGGATCCAAGCCTTTGTTAGGCTAGGATTTAGCCACTGAGGTATTGTGTTGGACCTTGGGCCAGTTGTTTGTTGTTATTATTATTGTTATTTTTCTGTAATTTCCATGTGCACTTTCTTTTCCATGTGAACTTTCACACTCACTGAAACTCCTATACATATCTTTTTAATAGATTGGTATTGTGAAAAAGAAAAAGAAAACACAAACAAAAAATAAGCTTTATTGGGTTCCCCTCATTTACTATTATGCCTACTGATAGCTGTTGCATAACAATCTAATTCCTACCTGTGGCTCTGCCATAACTTATGGGTGCTGGTTTGAATCCTGGCTATTCCAGTTCTGACCCACCTGAGAGCCAGTGCACCTAAGAAAGCAGTATCAAATGGCCTAAGTACTTGGGCTCCTGCACTCACATTGGAGATCACAATAAGCTCCATTCTCTGGGCTTCAGTTTGGCCTAGCCCTGACTGTCAAAGTCATTTGTGCAGTGAACGCATGAAAATAAGATGTCTGATTATGCCTTTCCAATCAGCTTTATGAGAGGGTACACAAATATATAAGTGTATTTATACACAGTATGAATGTATATGTACATCATTCATATCAGTTCTGTATTATAAATATACAGATATACACATTCCAAAATTGAGAAGTGTTGGGAGGACATGAAAGAGATCCCAGTTTCTCTTAAGAAACCAATCAGATGACAAATATTGGAGTTGATGGATAGAGCACCTAACCTACTCTGGCGAAGACATCCTGCATATGCATCAGACATTCACTTTTTCCACCCTTTCAATGCTCTCTCCTTATGTGTGGATGAAAACAAGATAGAAGTAATCAGCCTGGTCACCAGTGTGCAGGTTTCTCTGGGTTCTCCTGGAGCAGTGACCTGAGGGAAGGCCATGTTGGACTTTTACCAGATGTTTGATGATGATGATGACAGGATGGGCAGGACAGTAGGTGGAGGTATAGAGAAGCTTAAATAGTGTGTTGTAATGGGCCTGAGAGGAGTGTGTGGTCTCAGAGCTCCCACTGGAAGAACCCTAGGGGAGGGAAAATAGCTCCTATATGGGGAATAGGAGGATAGATGATTTGAGAGCAGCTGGAAGATTTGGGTGCTGGCATCAGCCTCAGTGATACGGGATGGTGGGCAGCAAGGGATGTGTATGTGTGCTGGTGAACAGCAATGAGTGACTCGAGCTTGAGCGATTAGCCCTGAAGCCCTGGGGACCTGAGGAAGTTCTCATTCTGCAGCGTCCTTTCAGAGCCACCAAGAGCACAGTGACACAGCACTGGGTGCCACTGTCCTCACCTGTGAGCAGGTTCCACCCATACACATCTCTTGCTTGACTGTAGTGTAACCTACTGTTCCAGCCCCAGGGACTCTGAGACAGCAAGCCCAGGTATCCAGAATGTTGTTGTCAACTGCCTCTTACTTTTGTAACAGTGCTGCAAAACCTCCCCTCTGTCACCTCCTTCCTGACACCTGGCTCATTTTTCATCAATGGCTCTGAAAGAACTTGTTTTCTTTATTCTGCTGATGATTTATTTGTGGGTCCAGCACAATAGTGCAATTTACTAAGCCTCTACCTCTAAATGCCAGGATCCCGTATGGGTGCTGGTTTGTGTTTCAGCTACTGCAGTTGCCACCCAGCTCCCTGCTTGGGGCCTGGCAAAACAGTGCATGATGTCACAAAGCAATGGAGCACTGCACTCATGTGGTAGATGAGAAAGAAACCCCTGGCTCCTGGCTTCAGCATCAGGCCAGTCCAATCCTGGCTGTTGTAGCCATATGGGTAAATAACTGATAGATGGAACAAGTTTCTCTCTACCTCACCTTTTATTTATAAATCAGCCTTTTCATCAAATAAATAGTAAATATGTATTGCTTTGTTATTTTATTTATTTATTTTTATTTTAAATTATTTTTTGCACATTCATTTATATTTATTGGAAATCCAGATACACAGAAAGGAGGAATACCAGAGACAAATGTCTCCCATCCATTGACTTATTCCCCAAGTAGCCACGATGGATGGATCTCAGTTGATTCAAAGTCAGGAGTGTGGAGCTTCTTCTTGGTCTCTTAAGTGGATACAGGCTCCAAGGCTTTGGGTCATCATCAACTGCTTTCCCAAGCCACCAAAAGAGAGCTGAATGGAAAGCAGGGCTGCTTGGACACAAACTAAAACCCATAGAGATCCCAGTGTGTATAAGGGAGGACTTTATTCCCTAGAGTAATTCACTGAGGCTTCTACCTTATTTATTGAGATTTATTTTTAGGGTGAGGCTGATTTACAGAGAGAATAGAAACAAAGAAAAAGATCTCTGCCTACTGGCTCACTCTCCAACTGTTTGAAATGACTGGAATTGAGTCAAACTGAAACCAGAAGCCAGGAGATTTTTCCAAGTCTCACACATAGAAGCAGAGTTTCAGTGACTTGGGCCATCCTCTGCTGCTTTCACAGACCACAGGCAGGAAGCTGTATTGCAAATGGAGCAGCTGTGAATTGGCACTCATATAGGAGGCCAGTTTTGCACATTGTGGCTTAACCCCTTGTATTATAGTGTCATTCCTTGAATATATTTTCATGAGTAGGGTGTGTGTTAAGCTAAGCACTTGATATGAATGGAAGTAAAAACAAAAACAAACAAAAACAAAAGACGAAGAAGAAAAAGAAAAAGGAAAAAGAATATAGCAACGGGGTCAGATGTAAGCTTCATAAGGAAGAGATTCATGTCTGGTGCTGAAATATCTGGTCTGACTCCCTGCTCTGGCGTCTAACTGTAACCCTGGCAACTGAAGCCCCTGTGAGGGGATCTCATAGTGTAGGTGACTGGGATCCAGAGAGCCAGGGTGAGTACTTGATTGAGTGCCTGACTCTCAGCTTCAGGCTGGCATGCTCCATGTGTTCTAGACCTTTTGGGTGATTACACTGCAAATGTGAATCTTCCCATATCCTCACCTTAACACTAAACACGTGAAATATCAGCACCACCATCAAGTTCCAGTCTTTCACTTTGCCTTAATATTCATTTAGTTATTTTTATTTATTTATTTATTGTTGCTTACATTGTATTATGTAGTACAGTTTTATAGGCGCTGGGGATTTCCCCCACCCCTCCCATACCCCTCCCTCCATGGTGGATTCCTCCACCTTGTTGCATAACCATAGTTCAAGTTCAGTTGAGATTCATTGCTTGCAAACACATGCCTAGCATAAAGTTCAGCGTCTTATTGTCCAGATAAGTTCAGTGGCCTCTTGGGGAGACCTTCTATGGTCTGAAGATAGGTCTAACAGAGTAAAGATCCAGTCAGTTAAAAGCCCCAACAAGGCCTCAGTATCAATATACAACATTATGGAATTAATTGACATAGTATTGGGTAAACAATATGTTAAAAATAATGCAAGTACCATTCTTCGAAACATCTAGGTTGAGACAGTATCAATGACAGGTTCAAAAAATAAGAAACAACCAAACAAAAAATTATCTACTCCATGGAATACTACTCAGCTATTAAAAAAAACAAAATGCAGTTCTTTGTGGCTAAATGGGCACAACTGGAAACTATAATGCTAAGGGAAATGAGCGAATCCCAAAAGATTGGATACCACATGTTTGCCTTGATTTAACCTGTAATTTTTTATTTAGTTAGTTTTATATGCAAAGTCAGTTATACAGAGGAAGAGAGAGAGAAATATGTTCAGTTTTTTGATTCACTTCCTGAGGTGGCCTCAGTGGCTGTAGCTGAGCCAATCTGAGCCAGGATTCAGAATCTCTTCTGGATCTCTCCTGTGTCTGCTGCCTCTCAAGGGTTTGCACTGTCCTAGATGGCTTTCTTGGGCACAAGCATGGAGCTACATGGGAAAAAGCATTTGAAGCACCAGCATTTGAACCAGAAGCTTTATGGAGTCCTGGCCTATGCAAGGCAAGGCCTTCAGCATCTAGACTAGCGTGCCATGACCCGACTTCCAATCCTGAATCACTGTCATCAACTAAACAACTCTGCTTCAGACCTAAACCTATGGTGAACATATTAGATATTATTTTCAGTGTGAATTGATCTATTGCCTTTGAAAATCCAACTTAATTAGCACTAAAATAAAACAGGGTACAGGTCTGTAACTTCTGACATACTGATCCCAGCTTCCTGCTAATGCACAGCATGGGCAGCAACAGGTGGTTGGCACAAGTCGTTGGGCCCCTGCAACCCATGTGGGAAACCTAGATGAAGCCTGGTTTTTAATTTGGTCCTGGCCCAGCTCTGACTGTTCAAGTGTCTGAGGAGTGAACCAGCAAGTGGCAGAATTCTGGCATGTCTCTCCCTCTAACCAGTGGGTAATGTAGGATGTACCAGCCATTGTTGTGACTTTCTCCATTTGTTCTTTGGGTGTTAAAATGTAGGTAAACATTAGAATAGTAAAATGCTCAGTTAGCATAATATATTAGAATGCTAGAATACAATGTTTCTGTTGGGCAGGGTGAGATTCATTTGTGCTGAAATAGCTGCTACTTTGCTAGGTCAGGAGGCTCCTGGGCTTTTGAAGGATTCCAGTTTAGCTATAAACCTGTTCTTCGCTGCCTTGCAACTTTGTGAACCCAATTATAGGCGGCTGAGGGTGTAATTCTTGTCTGGTCCCCTGAGCAAGAGGAAGATAAGGATGTCAGAATGGGATGAGCCATAAACATCCTGGGTATGGGAATGGAACATGCTGCCTGCCCTTGAAGGCCATGAAAATTAGCATGTCTTAGATTATTACTTTGGATGTATTTCCCATCCCAAAAGGGCCTATATAATCTTCTGTCTTGGACTCATTTGCGGTCTGACCTGCACACTTGATTGGCCTGTGTGTGCCAAGTATTATCTGACCCATTCACACTAATGCAATAAACTCTCTTTGATGTTTGCATTACCAGGGAGACCTTTGTTGTTGTTTAGGGTTTGACTAGCTCGCACCCTGACATCCGGGGACTTTAGCCCACTCTCTAACATTTGGAAGTCCCATGAGACTCTCCAACCCTTTTAGAGTGACCAAACAGTTGACTGGCATCAGAGTTAAGTATTCTTTGATGACTCAGGTTAGACTCATGGGGAAGCAAGAATCTCCAGGGGGACTAGTGAGGCCCGAGACACCCTACAGGACTTGGTTACCCTGGTGGGGAGCGAGAAATTCCAAGGACCTCAACAGGACTTGATCACCCTGGAGCGGAGTGAGTAGTGCTCCAGGAAAGTGAGTGAAGCTTCCAGGGACTGAGCGAGTATCCAGTGAATAGGCTTCAGGGGAGCAACTGAGGCTACAGTGATGAGGTTTCAAGGGAGGTCCAGTGACCGCGTTGGGACTTGGCCATCCCAAGTAAGAAACATAAGAAAGACCTGCAGGGCAGGAGAAGGATTTCACCCTGGAGGAAGTCATTAAGCTCATTGATCATCCACAGTCCAAGTGGACACCATTTGAAGCACCCCCGATTGAAGATCCAGATCTTGAGAGTGGTGAGTGTGTGGAGGAGTATGTGAGAAGGCACAGTTCAAGTGAGAGTTGGATTGTTGTGAAACATCGTGGGCTTGCTGTATTGCTGGTTCTAGTGTTCTACATTTTTCTACCTTTTAATTTTATTAGGGGAAATTAATTTTATTAGGGGAAAATATCGGGCAGAGTTTAGTCAACCCCAAGTCTCTGCTCATGAGCCATGTTTCAGATACAGAAGAGGGCTTGTAACATGGATTTGGAAATCAAGAAGGGTAAGTTGACCACTCTCTGCTCTGTAGAATGACCTAAGTTCATGGTCAGCTGTCCCCCGGAGGAGTTATATTCCCAAGACCAGTCATAACCATATTGGGGAGATAAGGACAGCTGGACGAGATTGCATATATTCTCCAATGACACGATTTAGTAGGGGAACCTCCTAATTGGCTTAGATAGTCCCCTTTAAGATCGCCAAATGTACAAGTCATGCCTACCCCAGTACTCTCAGGCCAAGAGGCAGGAGTAGGAGGAGATTGCTGCTCAAAAGCAGCCAGTCCTCCAGAAAGACCCTGGATTCTATCCTTCCCTAATAGATATAGATTTTAATGTCAGCCTATGGGGATGTGGGGGTGCGGGAGAGAATCCCCTCTCATATGCAGTCCCACTGCTTGTCCATGAGGGCAACTCTTGCTCAGAATGGGCCCCTGGCAAACCCCTGCTCCCGGGCTGGCTGCTGCTGCAGAGGGCAACCACAAACTCCTCCTGACGCAGATGACTCCAGAAGTGGCTGCACCCACTCTGGAACCACTGGTAGAGAACAGGAGTTTGAGACCTTGACTCCAGAGAGGAGAAGTCTGCGAGTGAACCAATTGTTTGGGTAATTATGTTTGACTGTTGCTTATGTGCACCACTGGGCAAGCTAGCAGGCCAGAGATGGGGGTAAACTTATCAGTACTGGCTCTTTTCCTCCAGGGTCTTCTAAAACTGGAAAATTCAGAACACCCCACTACCATTTTCCAAAGACCTCAGAGTGTTAACTGACCTTGTGGAATCTATTATGGACACCCACTGCCCTATCTGTGATGATTGCCAGAAGCTGTTCAAGACACTGTTCACCACTGAAGAGAGTGTTTTCATTCTGAAGATAGCCCCCCACCCCAAAAAAAGGCTAACAGAGAGAATCGCAGACCCACAGTCCTCCAGAATATCATTGACAATGCCTTCCCCTTGCGGTGGCTGAATTGAGACTTTGTGACTCTGGAAGGTAGGAAGAGTCTCCAAGCTTACCGCCAGACTCTAGTGACAGGCCTCAGACACTGGAGCATGGACCCATGAATTTGGCCAAGGTAAAAGGGATCAGACAGGGAGGAAAATGAATGAATATTCACATTCCTCAAATACCTATAATGACACTAATAGGCAGTGCACTCCCTTAGATCCTATGGCTGAAGAAAAACAATTGGAGGTAATTATGGCCTTAATACACCAGGCAGCCCCAGATGTCAGAAGAAAACCTTACAAGCAGGAATAGCTGGGAGGGATCAGTCTTAGGGATGTAATGAAGATAGCGGAGACAGTCTTCAATAGCAGAGAAAGCCTGGAAGAGAAGGCAGGAAGAATCAGAAAGGAAGATCGAGAGTTCCAAAACAGAGAAAGCAGCAGAGGGGTAAGAGATGGACCCAGGCCTCCAAGATCCAAGGAGAAGGGAGAGTGTCCCCACTGGAACAAGCCAATTTTAAACAGAGAACAATGCTTTCACTCATGCAGCTTAGAACATTGGAGTAATGAATGCCCACTACTGAGAAGGAATCAGAGAGAGGGAGAAGGCAGAGGCACTGAACACAGCCTGAGTAATACTACTAGCGGGGGAAGATTAGGGAAGTCAGTGTGGGCTTGGCTCCAATCCCTGAATTTTTGTTAACCTTCCATGCTCCTGGATAGGTAAAATCAACATCATTAAAATGTCTATACTACCAAAGCAATATACACTTTCAATGCAATGCCAATCAAACTGCCCAAAACATTCTTCGTGGAACCAGACACAATGATTCAAAAATTCATCTGCAAACAAAAAGAACCATGAATAGCTAGAACCATCCTAAAGAACAAGAAGTTAGCAGAGGGAATCACAGTTCCGGACTTCTGGACATGCTATAGAGCAGTGGTTATCAAAACAGCCTGGTACTGGCACAAAGATAGAGAGGAGGATCAATGGAATAGACTAGAAGCACCAAAAGGGAAACCACACCGATACAGCCAATTAATCTTTGACAAAAAGACCAACGACAGTCCAAGCAAATGGGAAGGCCTCTTCAGTAAATGTTGTTGGGACAATTGCCTGATAGGCTGCAGACACCAAAGGATAGACCCACATCTATCACCATGGACTAAGATCCAATCTACATGGATAAAAGACCTGAAACTACATCCAGAAACCTTCAAACTCTTGCAAGAAAATGTTGGAAATAACCTGCAATAACTAGAATTAGGTCCTGACTTTCTAAGAAGGATGCCAAAAGCAATAGCAGTTAAGAACAGAATAAACAAATGGGAACTCATCAAACTAAGAAGCTTCTGTATAATAAGGGAAACAATCCGCAAAGTAAAAATGCAACCCACAGAATGGGAGAAGATCTTCACGCACTACGTAGGAGATATTGGGCTAATCTCCCAGATATACAAAGAACTCCAAAACAACCAAAAAACCAAAACAAACAAGCCACTCAAGAAATGGTCACGGGAAATGGGCAAACATTTCACAAAGAAACAAGCCCAAATTGCAAACAAACATATGAAAACATGCTCCAGTTCCCTGGCAATAAGGGAAATCCAAATTAAGACATCGATGAGGTACCACCTAACACCTGTAAGATTGGCCCACATAAAAAAGAATACCAACGACATTTGTTGGCGAGGATGTGGGGTAAAGGGAACCCTACTCCACTGCTGGTGGAGCTGCAGGTTGGTACAGCCTTCATGGAAATCAGTCTGGAGAACACTCAAACAACTCAAAATCTGCATACCATGTGACCCAGCAATAGTATTCCTAGGAATACAACCAAAACACCTGTTTCATGACAAACCAACATGAACCCCTATGTTCATAGCAGCACATTCAGTAATTGCATAAACATGGAAACAACCAAAATGCCCATCAGCAGAAGATAGGCTGACAAAGCTGTGGTACATCTACTCCATGGAATACTACTCAGCTATTAAAAAAATCAAAGTGCCATTCTTTGTGGCTAAATGGGCCCAAATAGAAACTATACTGCTAAGAAAAATGAGTGAATCCCAAAAGGTTAGATACCACATGTTTGCCTTGATTTAACCTGTAATTTTGGTTTGGTTGGTTGTTACTTTTTGAACCTGTCATTGATACTGTCTCAACCCAGGTGTTCTGAAGAATTGAACTTGCATTATTTTTAACATATTTTTTACTCAATACTATGTCAAATAATTCCATAACTTTGTATATTGATGCTGATATTTTGTTGGGGCTTTTAACTGACTGGAACTTCGCTCTGTTAGCTCTACCTTCAGACCAGAGAAGGTCTCCACAAGAAGCCACTGAACTTATTTGGACAATAAGATGCTGGACTTTATGCTAGGTATATGCTTGCAATGAAGGAATCTCAACTGAACTTTGAACTGTGGTTATGCAGCAAGGTGGAGGAATCCACTATGGGGGGAGGGTTGGGGGAGGGTTGGGGGGATCCCAGTGCCTAGAAACCTCTATCACATAATACAATGTTAATAACAATTAAAACAAATAAATAAACCTTTGAAAAAGCAAAAAAAAAAAAAAAGCAATTCTTACCTAAAGATAATTGAAGTCATCCAAAAAATGAGCTCTCAGTTCACTCTCAGTTTCACCTAAAAAAAAAATAATAGTAATTTGCATTTGGTAACACCTTGGTCACTCAGTACCATGTCAATCAACTGCATGATGCTGTAAATTGTTGTTGATGTTATGTTGTGGCTTCTCATTGGAGGGCATAGTATTGTGTCCGCTCTACCTTCAGACAAAGGATGGTCTCTCCAGGAAACCATTGAATTCATCTGACAATGCATGTTATATGCTCGCAGCAAACAAATCATGACTGGATATGAACTGCTCTACTGTAAAAATCTGGAGGAATCCACCATGGATTGAGGGCAAGGGTAGGGTTGGGGAGATTCCCAGAGCCTATGAAACTGTGTCATGAAATGAATATTTAAAAATTATAATAAAATTTTAAAAACAGACAGAGGAAATAAGTCAATCAACCACTTCAGCCATATGTTGGCACTGAAAATCTAGGCAAACACAAACTCTAAAGTGGACTATGTCAATCAGTAGATTTTTCAGAGATCTCATCATGGGTGGAATAGTGAGATGGGCAGCAATTAATAACTGCAGAATTCTGACTTGAGTCCTAACTCTCATTTGTAATGACCATCAGCATCCTCCAAAAACTCAACAAAACAGACAAACAAAGAACTAGAATAGACAGAGAACAGCAAGGAAAGCTTAGAAAGAGACAGGAAATGGTAAGTGGGGATGCACTCACTGGGTAGTACATGAACACTAGTTACTACTCACTAGGGTATTGAAGATTTCTCTGCACACCCCTCCTGAAACTGTTCAGCTAAAGGGCTGACATATGTTTTGTTAGAGCTATAGAGTTAGGCTACTTGAAAAACAGCTAGGTTCAGCAAAATCATGCTTCAACGCTATAAACCGCAAAAGATTAAAAGACTACAGACACGAGACAGCTGATTAGTAATCTATAGCCATTTTAAAGTGTATAGAAACAATTTATACATAAAGTAATAACTGAAATGTCAATGTAGAAGATACAGGATGTGGTCCAGACTAATCCCATAACGTTCTAAAATATTACTGCTGTTATGTCAGGCCTTTGGAATGATCAGGATGATACTCTGCTGCCACTAGGTTCAGGCTAGAGTTGGTCTCCCAAAAAAATCAATGAACTGATCTGGACTATAAGATGCAGCACTTTACACTTGGTATATGCTTGCAATGAAAGAATCTGAACTGAATTTGAACTGTGGTAATGCAACAAGGTGGAGAAATCTACCTTTAGGGGTTAAGGTTTGGGTCAGTAATCCCAGTGCCTATAAAACCGTATCACATAATGCAATATAATCAATCAAAAAGTAAATAAATACACTAAAAGATGTGGTATAGATTGGGCTTTTTGAAATCTTTTCACACACATGGTGAATATAAATATATATTTATAGCTATAACTATATGAGTAAGAAAACTTTATTTTAAAGTCATTTCTCATTTTAAAATCATGTGTCATATACTTATATTTCTTCCTAAAAGCACAAGGGGTCCTCCAGCCACATATTCGATGGTCCTGATAAAAATTTAGCATTGTTATAATTTCTATGCTCATTGTGATATTTAATACATCTCTTGAATTCAATTTTTCACTTTAGCTAATTCTGATGAGGTTTTGACAAGGCAAACACATTGAAATTTGTAACATTCTCTAAGTTAAGATTTCATTTTTTTTTCATTTTAGAGAATTCTCTCTATAATTTATCTTATTCTAAAGGTACACATTCAAATATTAAATATATGTATTTCCTCTTTTATTTCTGTCCTGCAATGTTCTCATTTATTTTGTTTCACGTTTTCACTTTTTCCTATCTGGCAATAAAATTTCATTTCTTTCTCATTTTAATTTGTAAAGAATTGATTCATCAGGGCTAGCAAAAGTACACATTCACTGCAACACAGATCTGCCAATGTGGTTTTAATAGAGCAAATAGATTTCACAACTCATAAGTGCAATCATAATACTACAATTAATGGCTTAGAAGATGAAAATGAGATCAATACCACTGCCAGGAGGAATCCAAGTGAGAGGTATAACCTCACTCTCATAGGAAGTAATACATGCACAGTCTCCAGAATTCAAGGAAACAGGATCCACTAATTCCAAGGTTCAAAGGAATAGTCCTACCTCAGAGACCTGCCTCCAAAAAAACAATTAACACATTGCCCCTAGCCTTTCAGAAAGCAGTATACATGGAGAGTTGATGAATATAAAAGAATATGCATTAGTTCAGATGCTGTGATTTCAGAAAATAGCATATATGTACACCCTGACCACCATCACATGCATAGACACTGCCCACGAAAAACAACCTACGTGTGCTTCAGCTCAATTGAACAAAATGCACAACATGAATTTTGACTTTTCAGGACACAACTGCTTCTACGTGGAGTTCAAATATTGAAAGCAAGTCTTCATTTGGTTCCACAATGGTCCAGCAGGAATGCAGCATCCTGAAGTTGAAGCTTGACTTGAGCTTGACTCTTGCAGGTCATATCATTCACTGAGTAAGACACAATGGTGTTGCGCATAGTGCAAAGACTTGAGTGCTTATAAGCTCTGCTCCACCCAGACCAACAGGACCCAAGGCTGAGGTGACCATGACTGATAGTCATGGCTCCTTCCTCCACCCTACACCATCAGTTCCTAGATTGCCAAACAGCACTACTGCTTTCATCACAGCATCATCAGATAGCCAGTACCACACAGAACTCTCCAAGGTGGCGTTTTTCTGTAACACCAAGAGTGTCACAGGAGGGGCAGCAATTTCTAAAAGCACTTGGGGAGAGCAGGAATAATAGACCAGAGCCCAGCTTTTGCCTTGTACTGAGAAACCTTCAACTTTGACCTATGGCCACTTCACACTGAGCACCTAACAAACTCCACAGGGTGATAGCTCAGGGACCCTTGACCATTCAGGGACCACGTCCACTAGCTGGAGAGAGCTCATAGGATTCACACCTGGTGGGCTGCAAATAGCCCCACCCAGCAGGTCACCAATCACACAGTTGCCCTTTGATCAATGTCCAGCACTGGTCCAAAACTGTTTAAATTGAGGGATGCCAAGCCACATCCACACAGATGCTCAGCCTAAAACAGTGCCTACACTCACCCAGGCTTCAGTCACCTCAAAGTAACAAAGGCACATACTCTTGAGTAGAGCTCATAAGCTTCCCATTTTAGACTCCACACTGTTTTACCTGAGACCCTGTACTTTATCCACCTGTCAGAAGCCCATCATTCTTTAGTACAAACCTAAAGAAGAGCAAGTTGGCATACTTGTCACCATCCCCACCCCAAGTAGCCCAAAGTTCCAGCACTCTATTAACTGCTGGTCTGCCCCACATTCTGGTTTTCATGACAATGCACCTCTCTTCATTGAGACAGCAGATGTCCAAAGCTGAAGGATATCAGTGAGCGTGGAGCCTGCCTCTTGATCACTATCCTAAAGGTGCCACAGCCCATGGCTGGGTTCCTGGTTATTGGGCCTGGCTCACAGCAAGGCCCTGCCTCTTCCTTCTCTCAGAATTCTGGCCTGATGACAGACTCAGAAGAATTGAATTGGGATTCTGCAATCACGTGTGTTGAGGTTCCTGCCAAAGCAAGCGTGGAAATGCCTAGGTTCAACATTGGGAAATCTGGAGGTGAGAGCCTCAGGCACATTGCTATGTTGCTGAAGTTGGCATGGGTGGTGAAGGACAGATTTTAGCACTGGTAGTGTAGACAACTGCATCTAGATGAGGGACATGAAAGTTCCTCTGTGGTGAACCTGATTGCACAGCAACCTCTCATGTCTTCTAACATCCCCAAATGCCTTCCAAGAAATTTCCATGTAGTTCTCCGAAGAATAGTTGTTAAACATTGGCAAGTCACAAATGACACACTATCAAATAGTGAAATGGAAATATAGCATGCAGATTATATGGACCTATGCAGCATCAGCCTTTTTAGCCTATGTGTTTCCCGTCATGTTCCATCTCTTCAGGGATGAATATTGACAAGATCATTGGTATTTGCATTCTGGCTATGCAGACCTCTCTCCTATACTCGATCGTCCCAGCCCATCCTGCTTTTGAGGGCTTCGCCTTGCAGGTCTCCCAGCTGTATCCTCTGGAAGTGAAGATTTTGCTTTAATCTATCTCTGAGAGCCCACTCTACTGGCTTTTTATGAGAGCTAGCCTTCAGAGCCCCTGGACAACACTGATGCCTTTGAGAATAGAGGCCTAACAAAGAAAGTGAGGGCCAGGAGAGATAAGTAGCAACTGAAAAGCATTCTTGGGATCAGACTCAGAAATATTTGATTAACACCATTCATTATCTTGAAAACAGTGCCTATTAGAGGCTGCTGACATGAGATCCTAGAACTGCAACTGTGATATTAACCAGAGAAAAAGTGGAAAATATATGAACACTTGACAATAACCATGGAATAGCTAATTCAAAGATGGAAGTACAACCAAATTTGTACGTAAATGGTTTGTTTATGTTTTTGGAGTCAGAGTAAGAGAGAAAAAGAGACAGAGAGATCTACCCATACATTCACTCCCCATTCAGTGCAGCTGAACCTGGTTAACCTCAGAAAATGGAAGCTTTGATGTGGTTAGAACAATTCCAAGCATTAAGGCGATTACCTGCTGCTTTCCCAATTGCACTGGCAGGAGATGAATTAAAAGTGTCTAGTGGAACAGAAACCAGTGCTCAGGAATGGGATTGCTGATGTTGTAGACAACTTACGTTGTTGCTCAACACTTCATTGGAAGTATTGCCTTTGTTTCTTCCTGGTTTCTATGCTCAATTTATTAACTCTCACAGGTTGTTGATGGAATATTCAGGGTGTTCCATTTGTAAGCTCATGCCAAATATGAATATAGACATCATAGTTCTTCATTTCCAAATTGGATAATTTATTTGCCTCATTGTTCTGTCTAGAAAATGTTTCAGATGAAATAAATGTAATAAGTATGCAAAAACCATACCTTGTTTCTGATCTTAGAGAAAAAGTTTTCAATTTTTAAAAACTAAGTATGCAATTAACTACAGATTTTTCCATATGAGTTTTATTTTATTTTGAAGAAATCTCCTTCTACTCCTAACGTGTTCATCACTTATGTTCTGAAAATCAACTTAGTTTATTTCATTGAATACAATAGGCATAAGTAAGAGCTGAGGTGGAAGTGAAGGATTTCTTTTTGATGCGGGGGTTTGTTTTAAAGAAAAAATCTTCAACATATAAGCATATATGTAAATGAGAGTTAAAAGACATTTTCATGTCACATCTGGATCACAGGTTAGAATCACTACTCTCTGATTGGAGGTTCATTTCTGGTAAGAGTTTACAAAGTTTTAAAATACTTATCAATCCTTCCTTGTCACCTTCTAGTCAAGTCTGCTCAGATGACCTGCAAAATGAAACACACCAGGCAGCAGAAGGTGAGTAGCTCTTAGATCCCATTCACTAAAAAAAAATTAATTACAATAAAAATAAAAAATAAGGAATAATCCTGTTAAGTCCCTCATAACTAAGAGGAGAAAGGACACCAAATACTATTCGCTGTCTTCTTCCTGTCATGATCTTTCATAATAGCTGACATAATCTGTAAATCAGATAAAGGTTTTACATCACATACACATTGAAACCTTCCAACAACCCTATGAATCTTTTACTAAATCATTAAAAAGATGAGGAATGTGTGGTATAGGAATGTAAAGTGTTTAGGGAATTGATTTCAAGAAGAAAAAGTCTCCAAATGCCTGGTGGCTAAATCCTCACCTTGCACAATCCAGGGTCCCATGTGGAAACCAGGTGATTCCCCAGCTGTTCCACTTCCTATCCAGTTCCCTGCTTATGGCTTGGAAAAGCAGTGGAGGATGGCCTCAAGACCCTGCCCCCACATGGGAGACCTTGAGAAGGCTAAAAAATCTGCTCTACAGATCAGCTTGCCTCTGGCTGTTGCTGTCACTTGGGGAATGATCCAGTGGATTGAGGATTTTGTCTCTCCTTCTCATTGGAAATCTTCCTAGCAATATTTATTGTTTTGTGTTTGAGCTTTGAAAACATGGTATTACAAAAATTATTTAACTCACATTAATGTGTATGTAATACCTAAAACTTATCTTTGCAAATTTACAGATGAGGAAGGTTAGCTGTGGAGAAGTAGCTAACAGTACACCTGGATTCAAGCAAATTGATATTGGCATCAGCCCATCCAATCCCAAAATCAAATATTCTCTGAATAAATGCTATCATTTTCAGCTTTTATCACCATCTTTCTTTTTGAACAATCATCTGATTTCACCTCTTCCTCACCTTATTTATGCAACCAAATGTTCCAGTTGCATTTCATCCTATCCTTTCTTTCTTATATTTTCCCCTTGACTGTCCACAGGTTGATAAGTCATACTCTTCTAAAGAAGCCCAATTTACCTGCCTTCACATATATTGTTCTCTAGATTATCTTTTCCACTTTCATTTGTGCAGAAGAAGTTGAAAATCATCTGGAGGAAAATAGCCTCAATTGATGTGATCTATCCCCAAATACACAAGAAATACAGATAATGTTTTCCCCTCAGCATTCAATCATCTCAAATAGTTCCCATGTTTGCTGATACATTAAAGAATGCATTGCAACTGAAAACACTTTGCAATCCCAAAGGATAACTAAACTGAATAGGAAGTTTCAAAACAAAACTGTTACTTTGTCATTAAAGGGAAAGCCCAGCAGGCCTTCACATAATGAAATGAGTATGAAGGATACCTCAGGAACAGCAAATTTACTAAACACAACTGGCTCAAAGAAGGGCCGGAAAGCAGTGTTTCATCCTAAAGAATCAAACATCTCAGAAGTGGATTCTACACACAACTTCGGTAAGAAAAACAATTTCAAGAGTTGTCTCTCCAGGCCCACTAGGAAGCCCAAGGAAGGTGAGGATTGATGAGGATGGTCAAGCCGTGAGAGGTGCAATTGCATGCTTATGTCACACTCAATACAAAATGAATAGAGCCTCTAGAAACATGATTACATTTTAGGCTCATTGGGGGCTGATCTAAGAAACAAAATGGGATAAGGTTACTTAGGCTATATGCAAAAACTTTACAGAGAGGAAGTCAGTTTTCCTAGGAGTGAAGATGCTACTTAATATGCCTTTTTCCCATGGTTTCCAGAATCAACCCTCTCTCTGACTCTACCATATTGTTAATATACAACTTAGAGTTGCTTGGTGATGAGACACATGATTCAAGTCTTACCATCCTTTAGTGAGTACTGGATAAAGCTTTCTGATCTGAGGCTGGATTGCCTGCTCTCAAAGTTACTTAATCAGTGAACAACTCTACCTCTCTCTGTGTTCTACATGCTCTGTTTGTTTCCCCTGATGTGTTAATCTCTATGTGTGTCTTTCTTTGTCTTTTAAATAAACAGTTGTTCAAACGTCAGGGGAAATGAATGACAACCAGAGAGTTTTCATGAAAAAAAATTCCATACAGTTTTTTTTTTGTCTTGAAAGCCCTATATTTTAATAAAACATGAAACACGAAATTACCAATAACTTCACTGACTCAGTTTCTCCATCTCAGAAGTCAGAAGAAAGGATGAGAACGAAAAATTTCAGATGTACAACTAACAAGAAAGAATGGGACAGACATACAAAGAGTTCAGTGAGACTGAGGATGATGATTACCTGTGTAAGTGACCCTTTGGAACATCCACAAAGAGAAATCCTATAGCCTGAAATCAAATTCCACTTGTACATTTGTCTTTTATCATTCTGCCTACTGGTAACTTGGGTTGCAAAATTGAGGCTGAGTGATGTGCGTAGTTGGCTGCTTCTGTTGCTTTCTATATCCAGTACTGTTTGGTATCCTTTCCCAATCAATTCCACTCTCATCTCCAGATTGTGAGAAGTGTCAGAAGTTCTTCCTGAAAAGCTGTGCTGCTCATGGACCCCCAGTGTTTCTAAAGGACAACCCAGTGGATAAGGGACATCCTAGTCGCGCTCTCCTCAGTGTGCCTACTGGGCTTTGAATTGGCCCATCTAGCATTCTTGAGGCTGGGCTTGGAGTGTTTAATGAAGCATCTGATCTACCACTGGGGTTGCACTTTGGTCCGTTTGAGGGCAAGATCACAGAAGTGGAACAGGAAGCCAATAGTGGGTACAGCTGGCAGGTAAGAAGTACATCCCTTTCCATTCTGGTGGCTTTCCACCTGCCTGTTATGAGCTTGGCTCATGTGTCCGGTTCATGTGTCCTTCTACTCATTATGGCATGAGTGAACCCAACATGATTACATCACAGAATCCTTACTGAAGATTAACAATGATGAGATCACTGGGCTGTAAAAACAAAGCAGTTGCGATCTCAGCTGTGGGCTTCTACTCTAAGGAAACAAATCAGATTAGGTGTGTACCAACACTATATTATGTCTCAAGATGTGGTTGCACTCATGGAATGTCATGGAACATGATGGTAGTTGAGTTAATAATTCTGCTGAACTATCCCATTTCCAGCACCATATTAACTGATTTTTCTGAAACTCAGATAACCAAGGGGAGAAACAGTTATGAGTATGTGGATGGAAAGGACACTTCTTTGGCCAACTGGATGAGGTAAGAACCATGGCATTTTACATCTGGAGATGATATTTCTCTCAAAGACAAGATCACTGTCCTTTCTCCTCTACTTTCCTCAGTGACTTTTACATGATATGTTCTCTTTGATATCTATTTCAATGACCTTTGAATATCATGACCAGTTTCAACAAGCACATTCTATATAAATACATTTAGGATTTTGAGAATGACTAGTGAGGAAAGAAGGAAGAAGGCATGCTTCTCAGAACAAATACGGTATCTACACCTTGGACGTGGGACTTCATTAATCTCATGAGCAAGTTACATGTTTGCAGGGAGATCTCTTGCAGAATTGGGATTCAAGCAGGATGGAGGCTATCAGAGAACAGATGAGATTCAAGTGTAACAGCACATGGGAACTCAGCATTTATCTCTGCACCAGGTATGTGAACTGTGCCTGGAATGATGAGGAGCAGAATTTGGTGGCCTTCTAATACCACAGACAGATATTTTACCGCACCTGCCAAATCATCAAACCAGGCTGTGAGCTTCTAATATGGTATGGGGATGAGTATGGCCAGAGGCTGGGTATCAAAGGAAGCAGTGGAAAGAAAAAGAAGGAAAGAAAAAGGAAGAGCTCACAACAGTGAGAGGTAAGTAGCACTGTTGTTTTTAACATAAGTAAAGGAGTCACCTGGGAAATATTTGCCGTTCAACTCTAAGGAGCCAAATGGAAAGTGATGGCTGTCAAATTCCAATTCAAATGTGATTTCAATTTAACAAAAACAAAGACCTACTTCTCAAAAGAAGGGAAGAGTTATAGAGAGACTCAAGCACAGAGAGCGAGAGAGAGCAGGAGATATCACCAGCTACTGTTTTACCCCAAAAACTGCAGGAGGGCCTGGCATGGCAGCCTAGTGGCTAAAGTCCTCACTTTGGACATGCTGAGATCCCATATGGACATATCTTCATGTCCTGACTCTTTCACTTCCCTTCCAGGTTCGTGCTTGTGGCCTGGGGAAGCAGTTGAGGATAGCCTCAAGCCATTGGAGGCTATAGCCACAATGGGGACCAGGAAGACTTTCTTGACTCTAGAGTTTGGCTTGACACATCTCTGGCTATTGTGGCCACTTGGGAATGAAAAAGGAGAGACAGATTTCCTCTATGTATCTCCTCCTCTCTGTATATTTGATTTCATATATATATATATATGTATATATATATGAATCTCTGTATATGTATTATACTATATTGTATTGAATTCTATAACATATTAAATCATATTAAATGATATTATATTGTATCATATTATATTACATTATATTATATCATATTACATTACATTATATTATATTATGTATTATTTACACTTGGCATCTGCCAAGACTATCTCTGGCTAAAACCAGGAGCCTGGAGTGCATCTGAGTCTCCCATGCATTTCAGAACTTCAACTATTTTGTACTCATTCACTGGATACATTAAAAGAGAAGGAGATTGGACATGGAGCAGCCAGATCTCAATCTAGTCATTCTATGTTTCACTAATGTTACTGTCAATTTTTATTTAGTTCTTTTATCTTTTAAATACTTTGTGCACAAAAAATATCCCAGAACATACAATTTTTAATTTTTTTTATTTTTCATTATATTTATCACAACTTACATAGTTAATTAGGGTAAAAAGTTTCAATGGCTATAGGAAAGTGGGTAAGACTATGATTTGCACATTGTTTCCTTCATGTTTCTGAGGAAAAGGGCAATATTAAGGGAGAATTCCTATCCCGTTACCCCTATCCCATTACCCCCACCCCCACCTCAGGTCCTGGATGTTGGTTGGGGGCTTTTGTCACATCCAATACAGCCAACCTCATCTTGGCATTTCCTATTGAACAAGGTTTTTTTGTTGAGACTAAGCCTGGCTCGAAACACATTCTGTTCTGGTTCTCGGATTTGCCACTGGATGACATGAACTGATTCACCGTGATCTGCCCACAACCCAATGTATACCAAATATATAAAAGTGGGTAACTTTCCATGAACTGTTCTGGGCTGTTTCCTAGCAGGTTTCATGTGTTTACATGCCGGATCTGTGTCCTGCCAGATGAGTTGCCCAGGCTCTTCAATCAGTACCTTTTCCAATGCCAGATTGTGCATTCCAGGGGGTCCAATAGCCAGCCTTACTCAGTTCACCTCCTGTCATAGCAGGAACAGTGGCTTGTTATGACTGGCCTTCAACCCAAACTGCTTCTTGCTGTTGGATGTTTCAGCCCAGCCGTGGCTGGTCCACACTCACATATGGCTCACACATGGCCAAGTAGGTCTTGAGACCTAGCCTAGTCTGTCCCAAATCTACCCTGGTCCACAGGACACCCGATGGTGTTGGAGTCTGGCCAGGCTTGGTGCACCCTGTCCCAGTCCATACTTGTGCCATGGGAGACTACAACCATATCCTGATGAGAACAAAGCCGGCATTCTAGCCCACACACCCACTGAAATAGAAACCTCAATCCATTAAGGGTGTCCCCTTACTTCCCATCTCAGCCTATTCCCAGGCATAGATCATGTGTTTGCCAGTGATTGCTCTGACTCAGCTTGGCACAGCCCCTCTCTTGTCCCTATCTCTGCTTTAGACATTCTGGCATAGCATCCCTGGTTCACACAGACCCCTAGGTGCAAGAGATCGTCTTGACCTATGCTGCATCCTGGTTACTAGTTTCAATTGTGGGCTAAGGTTTGCTCTGTCTTGCCCAGTACACCCCTTTCCATTACCAATTGACACATTAGCCAGCTGTTGGAGCTACTTTGCCCAGCTTGTCTGACCACCAGGTATGAGCTACATATTCACCAGTGAAAACTATGACTTGCCAGGGGAGTTACCCAACTTCCTTCACTTGATCCACTCCCAGATCCAGTTCTCATACATGCCATTGTGTTTTATTCCAGGACTTGGCACAATCTGGCCTTTCATTTGGCTTTGTATGAGTTGGTGAACATTGCAACCCGAATCAGGTTATTTAAGTTACAGTTTACATGATGCTTTACTTATATTAGAGAGAACATATGTACATTGTTTTCAATTACATCTCTCTGATGGCTTGGGCGCCTGAGCATCTTTTCATTTGAAACTATTTTTTCAAAAAAATAAATGTTTGCTAAATCTTTTGCCCTTTTCTTCAAAGGTTGTTTACTTATTTCTTTGTTGGTTTGTTTTTTATTGTCCCTGGGATTCTGTAGCTCCTTATAAATCCTGGATGTTAGTTCGTATTATCATGTGTGTTGTGCAAGTATTTTCTCTGTTTCTGTTGTTTACCTCCTCACTTTGTCCATTTGTTTCCTTTAGTGCATAGAAGAACCTTTTTAGTTTGATGACATCCCATTTCTTCACTTTTGCTTTGATTGCCTGTGCTTTTGGTTACTTTTCTAAGAAGTCTTTCCCTGCTGCTACATCTTCGAGTATGCTTCCTATGATTTCTTGAAACGTTTGATGGTTTCTGGGTGTAGATTTAGGTCCTTGATCCATTTAGAGCCAATAATCAAAAGCATTTTTTAACAAAAGCATCCTCAATTCCTCTAGCTAGAATTATAAAAGTGGCTAAAACAGTTATATTTTCTATGCTCCAAAAACTTCAAAAGACAGGCTAGCTGTTGAGATAAAAATAACTATATTTACTGCGATAGCAGTTTCACTTCTCACTCCCATCACTTGCATTGCTTTGTTAAATTCTTATTAAGCCATTTCTTAGAAGGCATGCTATATGTCTGGCCTAATTTGGGGGCAATGGGTAGGTACAAAATAGGGTGTCCAGAAATGGCATGGGTTTGATTGTACTTCTGTGTGTCAATTGTGAAAGGCTCACTCACCAAGACATTATCAGTGACATTAACTCTCAAGCTCTCATTGTTGAAAAAAGCCATCTCACAGGGGCCAACAACAATGCCTCAATAGATTACAGAAATCTTAGTGGGGTACTTGAATGTCCATGCAAACAGAGTGTGAAACAGCATCAAGGGGGTCAGAGAGAAATCTGCCGAGTTTTCTCATCTAGGATGAACACAAGACACACTGTGCATTTTCTCTCCAGGCTATAATCCTAGAGCAGTGGAATACAGATAGGTCCCATGCTATATCCACAGGCTGAGGACAGTGACACTAAGAAACCTGAAATGAATGGCTATATCACTGGCCATTGCAGGCACTGAGAAAAGGAGCCAGGAGGTACAAGAATTTCTCTTAAACTGTATGCAATAATACCTTTCAAATAATTCAAAATAGTCTTTTAAAATAAATCAGCATCGCTTTTCCAATAAACCTACCCAGAAAAAGTCTATCTTCGAATGGTTAATGAGGCTTCAAGTACATATAGGCATCTCATTGCTGGACAAATACACTAACAACTGGAATACTGGTTCTCTGGTTAGTAACTGATGCTCATTAGATGAAGCCAATCTCATTTACTCCCATGTAGGTGCAGCGTTCCAAGGCTTTGGGCATTCCTCTGCTGTTTTCCAGATCACAAGAAGGATACTATCTGTTTGGAATGCAGGGCTTCCAGGATAGAAACAGCAATCATACGGGATCTGGGTGCATGAAAGTTGAGGGATTTAACTACTATGCTATTGTGCTTGGCTCAAACTACAACAAATATTTAATCATACCATTACTCGCATGATAGAGCCATACTGCATGTAGCCGTTAATTCCAGTGTGATAAAGTTTACATTTTTGTGCTCTGTTTATCAGTTTTTACAGAGCAGAGAGAACATAGACTATTTGGCCTTGGGGACTGATGTGTTCCTTTAAGCTTAAAGTTTCCTGCTGTGTCATTTTGTTGCAAACCCTAAGATTTTAGTATTTTTATTCCTGAATATTCCATGCAATAAATGTAGCAGTTTTTCCAGTTATAAGCTGATTAACCTATGGGCTGTGTAAAAGTGTTGGCTGTTATGAATGATGCTGCTAAAAGCATGGGTTTGTTGGTCACCCTCTCCTGGACAGAATTCATTTCATGTCGATATATTTTCTGTAGCAATTGGCTGGGCTATTTCATTGCACCCCTCACACTGATTTCCACCACACTTTCAATATGCTTGAAATATACTACTTTCTATTCCCACGACCATGCATCATGGTGCCTATCCCCTGTAAGGAATAACTGTCAGTCAGGTTGTTAGGAAACCTCTGTGATTAAGCCACTCTTGCCAGGTATTTATTTTCATGTCCTTGTACTGGAGTCCATGATTGTTGCTTCATATACATACTGTCACTTTTAATTTCATTATTTGAAAAAAAAATCTGTTAATGCTCTTAGCCATTTTCTTTTTCCAATGTTCCATTTTAATGGGAAAGTCAGATTTACCTAGAGAGGCAAAGACAGAGAAGGATATTTTCCACCCACTGGTTCAATCTCCAAGTGGCCTCAATGGATAGCAAGAGCCAGGAGGAAGGATCTTCTTCTAGGTCTCCTGCATGAATGCATGCTCTTAAGGGTCTGGGCCATCGTCTGTTGCCATTCCAGGCCATTCAACGCCAAAAGTAGGGAGCTGTAAGAGAAGTGGCAGTCGGAGTTCATATGGAACCCTGATGTGTTCGAGGTAAGGATTTTAGCCACAAGGCAATCATGCCAAACCCAATCCTTTTCTTGGGAACATTGTTTTGTTCATGCTGCTTTGGAGTTTCTTCATTCTTTTGTGCATGCTGGATGTTAGTCCACTCTCTGTTTTGCCAAAAAAAAATGTTTTCTCCCATGCTGCTGCTGCCCATTTACGTTCTTGAACATCTACTCAAAATACAATAACTGCTTAACCTGATGTAATCCATTTATTTTTTTTTTGGTGCTTCAATTTTCTATGCCTTTAGAGTACAGTCCTTCCAAATATGTCTTTAACTACACCGGTGTCTTTGCCAAGTGTTCTTGCAGTACTTTGATGCTGTCATATGGTTTGTTTAGATTCTTGGTTTGATTTAATATTTGAATTTTAATAAGATGAGAAACAGGGTGTTGTTTCTTAGTTCTGTATGTATATATCCATTTTACCAAGATGATTTGTTGAAACAACTGTGTTTGCTCCCTGGTCCATTTCTTAGATTCATTGATTTTATATACTCTGTCTTTGTGTGGCCACACATCTTTACGTTTCAGTACATAGCTCTATTTCACTGAGTTCCTCTGAGTGTACATAGATATATATTTATTTATATATATATAATTGAATAAATATATAAATAAGAATATATATATTAGTGGATAGTATATATTTACTAATGTATATAATATATATCTGCTAATATATCTACTAATATATGTATTATATATAATAACTACTATATATACTGGATATACCTAATATATATATACATTTGTAGATATATCCAGATTCACATGCATGTACTTGTCAATCTATATATAATTGTTTTTGGTATTTTGCATGAATGTTACTTTATAGCAGAGACAACATATGATACATGCGTCAGTGGGATACTGAGTGTAATTGTCTTCATTTGGAATTATTTTTTTCCCATGGTAAGATTTCAGTTTTTTTGTGGTAGTACAGTATCCCATGGATTAGATACACCACAGAGTCTTTACTATTCAACTTAATTTGGACTTTTGAAAGTGTAATAAATTGATGATGAAAATTAAAACGTTTTTTTAAAAGGAAATAGGAGATACATATGAAAGAGAAATCTACCATGTTCTTGCATCAGCAGGATCAACATTATCAAAATGTACCTATTACCAAAAGTAATATTTAGACTCGACACCATCGGAAACAAAATCCCAATAACATTCTTCTCAGAAGTAGAAAAAACTTACAGAGTTCCTCTGGAAACATGAGACCAGAAATAGCCAAAGCAATCCTGACTAATAAAAGACAAACTGGAGGAATCACAATTCCAGACAGCATATTAGAGGGATGTGGTCATCAAAACAGTCTGATACTTGTACAGAAAGTAAAATCTATTAGAAACCACACGAGAGCCCACACATGCATAGCCCTAATCTTGAACAGGACAACTGAAAATAATTCAGGGGAAACATTGGGTCTCTTCAGCAAATGGTGTTGGAGTGATAGGATAGCATTCTATCTAGGTAAGAGGCAAGACCCCTACCTGTCACTGTACAATACTCAGAACTCAAGGGATCAAGAAAATAAACCTACACCCAGAAATCATCAGACCATTAGAGGAAAACGTTGGAAGCCCTCTACAAGAGTCAAGCATTGACAAACACCTCTTAGAAAAGTCACCAAATGCTTAAGCAGTCAAAGCCAAAATAAACCAATGGGATTACATCAGACTACAATGATTCAGCAAAGGAAATAATTAACAAGTGGAGACGTAATGAATGAAAAGGGAGAAAACTGTTGCACACTAAACAACCGGTAGGTGTCGAATATCTAAGATTTACAAAGAAATGCTTAAGCTCAACAAAAGTGGAACAAACAACCCTGTGAAGAAATGGGCAAAGGAAATTAATCTTTTTTAAAGATTTATTTGTTTTATTACAAAGTCAAATATTCAGAGAGGTGGAGAGACAGAGAGGAAGACCTTTCATCCGATGATTTACTCCGTATGTGAACACAACCAGAGGTACTGTGTGGATCCAAAGCAGGGAAACAGGAGCCTGTTCCAGGTGTCCTAGGCAGGTGCAGGGTTCCGAATTTTGGGTCATTATTGACTGTCTTCCCAGGCCACAGGCAGGGAGCTGAATGGGATAGAAGGCTGTCTGCTTTGGAACAGGTGCCCATATGGGACCCCAGTGCTGTCAAGTTGAGGACTTTAGCGAATATGCCACGCTGCCAGGCCCAGGAGAGAAATCAATTCAAATGACTAATTGACATATGAAAAAAGGTGCTGGCTTCCTGGCAGTCAGGGCCAAAGAAATGAAAAGCACACTGAGGTTCCAACTAACATCACTGAGACAAGTCTACATTCAGAACTCTAGTAACAACACCTGCTGGTGTGGACATTGGGAGAAAGGCATCCTCTTTCACTGCTGGTGGGAGAGTGGGATAGTATGACCACTATGGAAGTCAGGATGGAGATTGCTAGTAAAACTGAAAATGGACCTGCCATATGTACCAGCTAGCCCACTGATGGGAGTATATCCAAAGGAAATGAAATCTGCATGTGAGAAGGGAATCGGTAATCCTTTGTCTGCAGCAGCACAATCTACAATAGCAATGACAGCGAATCAGCACAGATTCGCATCCACAGAGGATTGGATAACAAAACGATGATTACTGTGGTTACAGAAAATAGGTGGACAACATTGTCAACTCAGAGATCTGGCACTCCCCAAATGCTGCCAATTCCATGTACAGGCTGATGATGGACAAAAGCCAACATTCCCTCTCCTATCAGAACCCAAGCAGAGCTGATGCCAGCACCCTTGTCAGAGTAGAAGACATTTGTCTCCACTACCCTGCTGGTCTTTCACACTTGCAGTCCTCTCTTATCCTGTCTATTCCTCCACTGAACACCATAGGCCCAGGAACTGACTTCTCTTCACATAAAAAAGATCTGTTTGTACTTGGTTGGTATTTTCTTTTTTCAGTAGAACTAACAGAAACTGTGCTACATCTACTCCATGGAACATCACTCGACCACCAGAAAGAATGAAATTCTCCCCTTTGTGCAATATGGACCCAACTAGAGACCATTATACTCACTGAAATAAGTCAACCTCAAAAGACAAATACCATATGTTGTCTCTGGTATAAGGCAAACCATATAGAATTATAAGATCAATATCCGTTCAATATGCTGTCTGTGTTATGTTCCAGGGATTTTTGTTTTAATTTTCATTCATTCAAACGAAGTATTTGTATTCCCTTACTGATTTCTTCACTGACTCAATTACACAGTAGCATCATTGCCTTCAAGAAGATTTTTGAGTTTATTTGTCATTTCTTCAATAACACTTTGATCATTCAGGACTATGGTATTTACTTTCATGTTACAGTTAATTTTCTGTTTTACTTCCTGCTTTTGTTCTTATTTTGTGGCTTTTATATTATGGGGATATACAATAACTGTGTGATAGAGACTAACGTGTTGAGATGTGAAGATACTAAGCCATGTACATGTTTAATTCCAAACCAAAGATGTACTCTCAGTGAGACTATTCCCAACATTGTCAAAATAGAATGCTGCCATTGTCCATGCTATGGATGCTCTTACCTATTTTGAGTGGTATGCAGTACTGCTGCATTTTCTCTGTATCTCCTTATGAAATGCTGTTGAATGTTGTTTTGTGTCTTCCTGGAAAGCTGCAAATCTTGCAATTGGGTAGCTGTTTAGATATTTTCCTCTTTTTAATTTGCCTTTTCATTGTTGAATGGATAGTTTCTTTCTTTGTTTCTAAAGTGTACGTACTTATTTGAAAATCGGAGACATCCCCCAAGTGCTGCTTCATTCCCCAAATGACTGCAATGTCCGGAGCAGAGCAGTTAGGAGGCTGGTATCCAGGAGCTTCTGGAAGTTCTCTCACATGGCTTCAGGAGCCCAAGGGCTTGAACTATCATCTGCTGCTACCTTCCCATGCATGTTAGCAGGGAACGGGTTCAGATGTAGACTGGCAGGACACGAAAGAGAGTGTTTTCTCTATGAAATGTCCAAGCAATAGGCTGAGTGAAATTTAAACATGGATGTGGAATGAGCATGAAGGCTGTGTGATGGCAACAAAGAATTATTTCACATAGAGATCATAAATAAAAATATCACAGAGTTAAAAAAATACATTTAACAACATGAATGCATTATGATAGTATTTAATAGTTACTGATTTGAAAGATATGTTCAAAATTTCCACAATCTTGCTATTGTCTTTACTACTGTGAAAATGAGAAGAGACTATACACATTCCACATGTTCTGTTCTAAGCAAGCCCTGCTTTACTCATCCCCTCAATTTTAAATGGAGGAACATAGTCTCTCTCTGCAAATCAAAGTGTTTGAAAATTCCATTGACCACTAAGGGATCCATGTGATTTATACTGCAAAATTATATGATATTTGCTGAAAAATAATACTGAAAAAGTAAGTGATCCACATGATACATACTGCAAAATTATGACAATGTATTATCAAACAAAAATATAAAAATTCATGGGACACCTTATCCACCTGACTCTAACATGGCTAACACACAATGTGCACCTTGGACAATAACTTTATGGTTTATATATTGGCAGGGTCTTAAAGCATATGAATAACAACTGAGCATTAAGTTTGGAGCCATGATAAGTTACTAAGCAATTCTGCAAAGGAGTATACTTTCTGCTAGCACAACAGAATTGTTCCACAGGAAGATACTAGAAATGTTTCCTGTTCAGAAGATACTGGTCTAGAGAACAATTACCAGTCAAATTTAGCATCTGGTCATCTTTAGTGTGCTATTGATTTTTAATGGGACAAATTACATCTTTCTTTCTTATCTCTGTTTGTGTCTGCCATATAAAAGTCACTGGCAAATCTTTGTTTCATTTATATTTCCTTTTACTGGTCTTCACTGGTTCTTATGAATTGTGCAAATACCATTGGGTATTTGATAGACATATATTTCATGGGTTACAACAAATTATTGTTAGAAGAAGGTAAAACTGAGCCAATGCATTTGAATATGACTTCAGATTTTGGCAGCCAGCCGAGTACGGATGCAACACTTTCAATTTCTGCAAGAATCGGTCCTATAGGATAGATCCTGACCATGGATAGCTAAGTTGCCCCATTTAAAGTGATATTGCAAACCTTGAGGCAACGTTTGCCTGATACCTTGGTCATAGACTTCAATTTCAAGCATGCTTTTCAACTAATGATATTTCTTGTCCTGTGGTGCACATGCTAACAACCCTGAACTACTACTCACAATAGTGAATCAGGTGATAAGTCTACTCTGTGAATCTGCACCATACAATGACTCCTACACATTTACTCAAATTACACTCCAGTTTTCTGCCTTCACACTTTGAAATCTCAATGTCATACAATCCCTGTGTTACTGTAGGAAAACTGTTCTCAAGTATCATAGGCACCCATCTCATCAGCCTAGTGCACTTCTCTCAAAATCCCATTTTATGTCTTGACTGTAACAAATTTATTGCACCACTGAAACAGGAAACTCAAGCAAATTCCAAAGATTTTGAATCTATGAGTTGAAAAGAATCAAATTCAATTGGAGATAGATTGAGAAATGGGTAAGAAACACAGTTCTGGTTATATTCACATACCTTTGTATATACCAGCTCAAATCATAAAATAGAGAACACTTGTAGAAACTTTAACAGTAAGGATGAAAAGTTCCTAAGGGAAAGGCATCTGTGTAGTAGAGATTATCACACAGGACACACAGGAAAGAAGTTGAGTAAAACTTATAAATACCTGAATGATGATATAAACTAAGAACAAGTGAAACCAATCTATGTAAGGTGAATGCCAAATACACCAAATGACCTTTTCCATCTGTGGTTATCCAGTCTAACAAATCAAGAGAATGATCATTGTCTTCCTGTGTCCAATTCATAAGCTCGCACTGAATTTCCTCTCTAACCTGGCTGCTGCTATAGTTTTGCCTCTCCTTGAAGTTTGGATTCCATGCCTGTTTGTTGACTGCCACAGATGTATCTGGTCTCTGTTATGCTGCTGTGCTCTTGTCACTTTCCCTGTGTCCAGGGGATTGCAGGTAACCCACTGCAACTGGTGTTGGCTATGGCTACCATGAAAATCCCAGGGCCACACCAGATGCTCCGAAGTTTGCAACACATCTGAACTGAGGGCGATTCTGGGCAAAAGTGGCAGTGGGGCAGGGGCTACCACCTCCCACTCCCAAGACCTGTAACCACCTTAGTATTGGAGATTGGGTATCTACGTGTACCCCACGGAGAGCACCCAGGGCACAACCAGAGTACAAAGGCCTCAGTGGTGGTAGCGATTATCAACACTGAGCCTCAGGAGGGATGCCCTATAATCACTACATCCCAAGGGAATTAGGCCTGATTCTTGCTGAGAGGCACCCAAATCTGCCCAGAACAATTACAGGAAATTCCAAGGTTACAAATTCCCTTACAAGTTCCCCAGCCCTCAGAACACACTCAAGTCAATGCAGTAGCCAACAAACCGCAGGGGAACCAGGTTTAGAGGTATAAATTCAAGGGTAAACAAAAATACCCAACAACCCACCAAAGCATGTTGTCCCCAACAAAGTACAGAGTATCACATTGGTGTCTTCAATCCATACAGCAGGAATAGGACCACACCCACTGTAAGCTACTGTGCTGAGGTCAAAGTATGTCCAAAATAATGAGAAAGCACAACGCAATGGGGAGAAGTATCAGAAAAAGCAATGATTCAGACCACAAAACCAGCACCACCTAACCCAAAACAACCAAAATCCAACCCCTGTCGCTGAGAAGTGAGATGAATTCATTGAGGAGATACAGGGAAAGAATTTAAGAAAATACTCATAAAATTCATCAGTGGCAGCGAGAAACACTGGGAAGAGTTCTAAGAATTCAAATATCACGTTGTTGTGGGTATCAAGCAAGTCAAAATTAGATTCCTTGACTTATAGTACAAAGTTGACCAACAGAATGAATTCAGCAGAACATAGGGTATCAGAAATGGAAGACGATCAGAATGGGAATAAGCAACTCATTATACAGCTGGAGAAAAACCTGAACAAAGCCAGCAGTACCATTCAGGAAATGAAAAACAACTTTAAAAAGTTAAACATCAGAGTAATAGGCCTTAATGAAAGAGTGGAAAAAGAGACAGTCTTACAACAGCTGTTCAATGAAATAATACAGGAGAACTTCCAAAATACCGGAAATGTGAATCCATTCCAAATCCAGGAAGGACAAAGAACGACCAACAGATTTGATCCAAAGAGATCTTCACCCACACATGTTACTCAACTCCCCTCTAGCGAGTGTCCTAAACCCAGAGAATAAGGAGGCAAACTGTAAGCAATGATGGCAGATGGCAAGAACTCCACACTAAAGCCCACACAAGCAAAGAAGGACAGAAAGATTTTCAACCCAGAAAAACACACACACGGTAGGGCAAAATTGTAGCCAATCAATATTAACTCTTCAGACAAATGTACTAAATTCATCAATCAAAACACATAAATTAACAGATTGGAGCAACAAACACGATCCAATAATGTGCTGCCTACAAGAGACATAGCTAATATAAAAGATGTTAAGAAACTGAAATCAAAGCGATGGCAAAAGATATTTCACGCCAATGGACAGAAAAAAAAGGCTGGCGTAGCAGTTCTCATCTCTGATGAAATACACTTCAACATGACACATATCAAAAGAGATAAGGAAGGACATTTTATATTATTGAAAGGAATGATCCAAAGGAAGTGATTACAATCCTTAACATCTACGCTCCAAACACAAATGCTCAATGCTACATGAAGCAATTACTGATGGACATAAAGGGAGACCTAGATGCTTGCACAATATTCATTGGAGACCTCTCAACACTGCATTAAAGCCAAAGACAGATCAACAAGAAAACAACTCAACAGGGAAGTAATAGAACTCACACAAACAATCCAGCAACTGCACTTAGTAGATATTTACAGAACCTCTCACCCCACAAATGCAAAATATACTTTTTCTCCAGGATCAACCACATGTTAGGACACAAAACAAGTCTAACTTCAAAGAAAAATCACAATCATACCATGCACCTACTCAGACTACCAAGGAGTGAAACTGGAAGTCAACAACTTAAAGTGCCCCAGAAATTGTATAAACTCTTGGAAGATGAACAATATGCTATTAAATGAACAATGAGTCAGAGAAGAAATTAAAGACGAGATAAAAATTTTATGGAAACATATGAAAACCGACATACAACATTTGAGAACTTTTAGGAAACTGCCAAAACAGTGCTGCAGGGCAAGTTAATTGCAATTGGATCTTAATCAAAACACAAGAAAGACACCAAATACAAGAATTAACCACACACCTCCAGGAATTGGAAAAACAACAGCAAAATGCCCCCACAAACCATAGGAAACAAGAAATCATCAAAACCAGGGAGTAGATAAACCATATATAGAACTTCAAAAAAAAAAAAACTGTACACCAAAACAACATATCAAAAAGCTGGTTCTTTGAGAAGATAAACAAAATAGACAGCCCTCTAGCCAGGCTGCTTGCTGATATATGTCCAAAATCTGAAAGACCTAATACACTTTTTTACCCTATTGTAACCTGTGAAGGAATGGGAGAGCGGAGAAATCTTCTACCTTCTTAGATTGTGTGAGGAAGAAGTGAATTAAACCCATCAAGAATATAAGAAGTAACTTACACATGGCAGACTCAAGTCTGCATTAGCCATTACCAAAAACTATAAAGACATAAAGTGGGATTCCAAAGTGATCCTGACAGCCTCTTCACAGGAGGTCATATGCAGAGCAGGGGTGAGTGGATGTCAGAGTGGAGCAAGAGGACAGGAGAAGGCTTATAGTCTAAACCTGGAGACTCCTGGCTCGTCACACATGACTGTCAGTGTGGGCACCAAGGGCTATATCCCACTGCCAAGGGACCATGGGAAATTGGAGTGCCTTCGGAGGCCAAGAACTCTGAGGACATCCACTCCCTTTTGGATCTCCCACATGGGATGGAAGAAGCCCAGATTCTTCTTTACAGTATCTAACTTCAGCAGAACAAGAGCCAGGATCCCTGAGTGATCCTCAGAAACACAAGAACAGAAAGCTTCATTTAGGACTTAGGAGAGGAGCTTTCTCTGGTCCTTATTAGTTCCAACTTTGGCTCCCCACCCTCTCTTGCAGTGATCATCAGGGTTGCTCTGGAGCTCCCCACACCCAAATTAGATCAGATAGACAGAGACCAATAAGGAAAGCTTAGAAGAGGCAAGAAACTTTTAGCATGGACTCCCATATTCCTTACTAGGTAGGACACAAAGTTTAGTTACTCCACACTAAGGTATTGAAGATTTCTCTGCACACTCCTCGGAAAACTCCTCCATTGTTAACTTATGGCTTATTTTATCTATAAGCCTGTTTGCCAAGTTCAGTAAAAGCATGCTTCAATACCATAATCTGCTAAATACTAAAATGAAAATAGATAGCTGAATGGTAACTATAATCATGTTAAGGTGTATAGCAGCCAGTTGTGTTTAAGCTAAAATTGAGATGTCAATGAAGTAATCAGAAGATGTGGTTAAGAATTTGTATTTTGTAACACCTTGGTCACTCAGTACCATGTCAATTAACTGCATGATAGTGTAAATTGTTGTTGATGTTATGTTGTGGCTTCTCATTGAAGGGGATGGGCTTGTGTCAGCTCTACTTTCAGACAAGAGAGGGTCTCTGCAGGAAACTGCTGAATTCATCTGAACAATAAGAGGTTGAAGTCTATGCATGCTATATGCTCACAACAAAGGAATCATGACTGGATATAAACTGTACTACTGCAACAATCTGGAGGAATCCACCATGGATTAAGGACAAGGTCAGGGTTAGGGAGAATCTGAGAGCCTATGAAACTGGGTATTAAAATAAACACTAAAAAAATAAAATAAATATAATTGACATAAGAAAAGACAAATCAATCAACCACTCCAGGTATATGTTCACAATTAAAAGCTAAGAAATCTAGGGGCCCGGCGCGGTGGCGCAAGTGGTTAAAGGTCCTCGCCTTGCACACCCGGGATCCCATATGGGCGCCGGTTCTAATCCCGGCAGCCCCGCTTCCCTTCCAGCTCCCTGCCTGTGGCCTGGGAAAGCAGTCGAGGACAGCCCAAGGCTTTGGGAACCTGCACCCGTGTGGGAGACCCGGAAGAGGCTCCTGGCTTCGGATCGGCATAGTATTGGCCCATTGCGCTCACTTGGGGAGTGAATCATCGGATGGAAGATTTTCCTCTCTGTCTCTCCTCTCTGTATATCCGCCTTTCCAATGAAAAAATAATAAAAATAAATCTTTAAAAAAAAAGCTAAGAAATCTAAAACTCTAAAGTGAACTATATGATCCAGGTTTTTTCAAGAAAAACAGATTCAAATAGGCAAACTTTTCTAAGTTAAGGTGGCCTTTTTTTCACTTTAGAGAGTTCTCGCTGATGATTTCTCTTCTTCTTCAGGTATACATTCAAGTATTAAATATATTATTTCCTGTTTTATTTCTGTTCTGTAACATGGGCCTTGAGGAATCTAGATCAGGTGGGGCCGTTAGACTCATTCTTTCTCTAATTAGCATTCATTAAGACTTTTCTGAATCAAAAATGTCCTAAATACATGGACGTTGCATTAACTTGGTGTCCTGACAGTAATGGTTTTTAGTCTATTGAAAATTAAACACTGTCCAGACAACTTGATACAGAAGGTCTTTAATTTATGAGACATGAAGCCATATCAAGCACAGTGGGGGGTTGGGGGGGGGAAGAGAGAGAGAGAGAGAAGATAGAGCCAGGTTCTGGGACAAACACTGTTATGCAGTGGGTTAAGACTGTTGTGCCTACATTACAAGTACTGGTTACCCTACTGCCAAACCAGTTGCTTCACCATGCATCCAGGGATGTTTCAGAGGATGTCCTCATTCTTTGAGTTCTTCGCCCACGTGGAAGGCCTGTTGAAGCTACTTCCTGCCACTGTGTGCTTTTTATCTCTCCACTCCACCCTTTTTCTTGATCTCTCTGTCTTCTGCCCCTTCTCTTCTTCGTGTCTCTGCCTCTCAAATAAAAAATAATCCTAATAATCTTTACCAACTAAACAAAACAAAACTGGAAATGTGGATGAGAGAAGGAAGCTGCATCTGGACAATTGTTTCTGTGAGCAGTTCCGGGAGAGGCTAAGAAACAATGAAGACTCCTCTACATTTCTGGGTCTGGGACTCCCATGATCCAGAAGAAATGTCCAAGAGAAAGGACTTCAAAGATTGCCTTTGGGAAATCTGAGTTGTGCAGCATGTGTGGTAGGCTAGAGGTAGGGAGTGTATGCAACATCAAATTCTCTGGCAGAAAACTGAATGAAATTTGGAGTTTAGGGAAACTCTGTTTGCTTCAAGGCCAGTCAGGAGAGAAGGTAAACTAGGGTTTTGAGGATGACTAGTGAGGAAAGAAGGAAGAAAGCATGCTTCTCAGAACAAATACGGTATCTACACCTTGGACGTGGGACTTCATTAATCTCATGAGAGAGATACATGTTTGCAGGGAGAGCTCTTGCAGAATTGGGATTCAAGCAGGATGGAGGCTATCAGAGAACAGATGAGATTCAAGTGTAACAGCACATGGGAACTCAGCATTTATCTCTGCACCAGGTATGTGAACTGTGCCTGGAATGATGAGGAGCAGAATTTGGTGGCCTTCTAATACCACAGACAGATATTTTACCGCACCTGCCAAATCATCAAACCAGGCTGTGAGCTTCTAATATGGTATGGGGATGAGTATGGCCAGAGGCTGGGTATCAAAGGAAGCAGTGGAAAGAAAAAGAAGGGAAGAAAAAGGAAGAGCTCACAACAGTGAGAGGTAAGTAGCACTGTTGCTTTTAAAATAAGTAAAGAAGTCACCTGGAAATATTTGCCGTTCAACTCTAAGGAGCCAAATGGAAAGTGATGGCTGTCAAAGTCCAATTCAAATGTGATTTCAATTTACCAAAAACAAAGACCTATTTCTCAAAAGAAGCGAAGAGTTATAGAGAGACTCAAGCACAGAGAGAGAGAGATAAGGAGAGAGGGAGAGAGAGCAAGAGAGAGAGAGCAGGAGATACCAATAGCTACTGTTTTACCCCAAAGGCTGCACGAGGGCCTGGCATGGCAGCCTAGTGGCTAAAGTCCTTACCTTGGACATGCTGAGATCCCATATGGACACCACTTCATGTCCTGACTGATCCACTTGGCTTCCAGGTTCGTGCTTGTGGCCTGGGGAAGCAGTTGAGGACAGCCTCCAGCCTTGGGACTCTACAGCCACAATGGGGACCAGGAAGACGTTCCTGGCTCTAGAGTTTGGCTTGACACATCTCTGGCTACTGAGGCCACTTGGGAGTGAATCAAAAGACAAACAGGTTTCCTCTATGTCTCTCCTCCTCTTTATATACCTGAGTTCCTATGTAATTTTGAATTAGTGTGTAAATAATATTAAATGAAAATTTATGGTGTAATATTATGTTATGTTATGTTATATTAAATTAAATTATATAAGATTATATTAAATCATATCATATTATATTATATTTACTCTATTGTTTAATGCTTCGTCTGCCAAAAATAACTCTGGCTGAAGCCAGGCACCCAGAATGCATCTGAGTCTCCTACGTATTTCAGCAGTTTAAATATTTTGTACTCATTCCTTGGGTACATTAAAAGAGCATGAGATTGAACATGGAGCAGCCAGATTTCAATCTAGTGATTATATGGTCTACTAGTGTCATAGTAACTTGAACCAGTGTGACCATATGCTGACCCATTTTTTTTTAATGCCTTTGACTCCTGGGAGCAATTGATCCACGTTTTTATTTAGTAATTTTATTTTTTAAAATACTTTGTGCACAAAAATATCCCAGAACACAACTTTTATTTATTTATTTCTTTACTTTGTGTTTTATTTTTGAAAAATATTTCCAGAGTTTATTAGGGCAAAAAATGTTCATAGCAGGAACAGTGGCTTTTTCTGACTGGCCTTCAATCCAAACTGGTTCTTGCTGTTGGATATTTCAGCCTAGCCATGGCTTGTCCACACTCACAGATGGCTCACACATGACTCAGTTTGCATTGAGACCTAGCATAATCTATCCTACATCTACCCTGGTCCTCCAGGACACCAAAGAGTGTTGGAGTCTGGCCAGGCTTGGTGCATTAAGTCCTAGTCCACACTTGTGCCTGGGTAGACTACAACTGTATCCTGATGAGAATGCAGCTCCCATTGCAGCCCACACAGCACTTGGTGAGAGCCTCAACCCATTGAGGGTGTCCCCTTACTTCCCACCTGAACCTGTTCCCAGCCATAGATCACATGCATTCCAGTGGTTGCTCAGACTGAGTTTGGCTCAGGGACTCACCTGTCCTGATCTTTACCTTAAACACTGAGGCTTAGAGTCCCTAGCCCACGCAGACCAGTAGGTGCAAGAGCCTAGCTTGGTGTGACCTGTGTTCCATCCTGGTTACTAGTTTCAATTGTAGCCTAAGGTTTGCTCAGTCTTGCCTAGTACACCCCCATTGCATTTCCTATTGACACATTAGCCAGCTGATGCAGCTACATTATCCAGTTTCTGACTCCCAGGTCTTGACCACATGTTCACCAGAGGTGTTATGACTTGCTGGGGAAGTTTCCTATGTTCCTCCACTTGATCCACTCCCAGACCCAGTTTTCATACATGCCATTGTGTTTTAGACTTTGTTCTGGTGCAATCTGGCCTTCCATTGGCCCTGTATGAGTTGCAACACGGCTCACGCCGAACCCTATTTAGGATGCACATTTAGGTGCTGCTGCCTCAACCTGTCTAGACTGCTGTGCCTTTCCTGACCTGTGCTTGGTGGCAGGCTCTTTGGTCACACCCAGCTTAGTTCAAAACCACCCCAAATCTTGAGCTTCCCATGGGTTTTGAATTTCAATGAGGTTTTGTCCACTCCTCCTCCACAGAATCCACCTCAAGATATGATTCTCGAGTGCTACTTAATGTCATGTCCCTGCCTAATGTGACCCATCTCCTGATCCATCATCATGTCAGGTAATATGATATGATCCATCTGGAAAAGCCCCAAGCCTTAGCTTTTGCATGGACTGGTGCCAGTGGTCAGCATTATTCTGTAATTACAAGTTTTTCTGTAATGACAATTTCTGCAAAGGAAGAATTACTGTCATTGGGAATCTTTAGGATTGATTCACATCTCAGAAGCACAGTGGCATCAACCTGGAGCCACTTAAGCAGCAATTCAATGAATCAAAATCCCAGAGCCTCTGGCTGGGGAGCCAGCAGACAGAATCTGGCGCCAAATGGCACAGTGGCCCCTGACAGTTCACTATGTGCATGCATTTGCTGTAAATTGTGATCTGGGATTCAAGACACTATGGCCTGGGACCCACCAGCAGCCAGGAGGCTGCAGGAAGTTTAAACCCCCAGGCCCAAGTTGTGCCCATCTCCAATCCCTATGTTAGTAGCAGGTGAGCTCCTTTCCTGCCAGAAACCTCACCCATTGGTGTATTATTCCACAGGAAGCAGGCACCAGAGCCCAGGCAGGCTCAGGGCTAGCTCAACACGTGCACACAGTGGCTATAGTTTCAAAACACCTTTTTGAAGCATCCAAGACAGAAAACAAGTTATTGGTTACTTTGCTGCTCTTCTACTATGAAAGTGTATTCTGGATCATGAACAATGCATTTTAAATTCTCCTCATGTTTCCCCCAAAAATTGTCGTATGTTTTTATTTACTTATTGTTTCAATGGGATGTTGTCATGTGAATTCTGCGCTTAACACTGTCTATGGAAATGGAGATTTGCTGAATAATACAATTGAGTGAAATATGAATATGAGCACAGCCAAGTGTTTCAAATTAGGTCTCGTTTGCAGGCTTGCTTCTTTTGAAAAGCTTTTTGAATTACTTGAACATTTATAAGAGAGAAGAGAGAAATCTACCATCATCCTATTTCATCATTCCAAAATAGGCCCCACAACCAGGACTGGACCACACTTAGGTCTGGGCCAAAAAAATTTCTTCCAGGTTTCTCACAGAGGGGCCTACACAAACAAGGCCATATTCTGCTGTTTTCCCAGATGTACTATCAGGAAAATTGCTCAGCAGCAGCACAGCCAATCGTCCAGCATTCATATATACAGGCTGACAGCACTGCAGTCTGAGGCTTAATGTACCTCACCGCCCTGCTTTTTTCTCCTGTCAAGATTCTCCTGATGAAAAGACTCTTGTGAAGATTTGTGTCATCACACTGAGATTGACAGAGTTTTATGTGTGTAAACCTAGCAGAGGGCAGTGGGTTGCTGAAATTGGGGTGAGAGAGCTAGACAGTCAATGGAGGGATGTATCTTTGATGCGTGAATTTCCAGTGCATGGAAAATAGGCAGACGGAGATTGGTCAATACAGAGAAGTATGATTCCTGAGATAGTCTTTCTCATGTTATGTGTGGCACGGAGGAGAAAACAATCCCTGGCGTAGGCATGAGGCAATGGTTGTTGATTGTCTCAGACTCAGGGACGAGCATCACTGTCCCCCGCCTAGAAAGAACAGTAACACAAAACATCAATTTGCACTTATTTTGGGTTGATAAACACAAATCTACTCATAGGTCCTCATCGTAAACAAAACGTGTCTTCCAAATTTGTGGATTTCCTGGTGATGTGGCTTCTTCCTTCATAGAGCTCTTCCTGTTGATAAAGAATGTCAAGAATGAAATTCCATCCTGAGAGATCAGAGTTTTTTATAACACAAGGAGATAGCCTCAAGTAACTTATCAGACAAAGTGATAGGAATCCAAGTGAGGGGGGTGGAAAAGAAAAGTATGGGGAAACATGAATAAAGAGAACATCTGCAAGGGATGTGATAGAGGTCCCTGAAGTTGAAGCAATGAAGAACGTCTAAGAGTGAAACTGGAGAATGGTACTTTGGATTCATTGGATGAATGGTTTGTATGTGAAAAGGTCTACTGATACAAACATTTTGAATTCCTAAAGCTGTAATAGGAAAAAAAAAAAAGAGGATGATATGACTTACCACACAGGAACACTTGGTGGATGCCAGCTGTTCCTAGTACATGAGGAACAAATAATAGAACAGGCTTAATCCAAGTGAAAGCAGGTAGCTGGGCTGCTTGTCTGTATCTGTCCTAACCCCAAACCATCTTATTATAGAAGACACAAAGTCAGAGATCCATCCTGGTAAACTATGTTCTCTTGCCTTCTCCAGTCACAAGTCCCTCATTTGACATGTCATCCTTAGTTACTGCTCTTGGGACTTCTCAGACGCATCTGCAAGACAACTCCTGTAACCAGTGAACCATTCTCAAGGGAATGAACACCATCTGACCCACATAGATGCCATGACACAGTTAAGGACAAGAGTTCCATAAAAATCCCAAACCCATTTTGAAAACAAAAAAGCAGAGCGAGAAATAAGGGGTTCTCTTTTCTGCCAGTCTCTGCCCAAAACTCACTGGAGGCCTTGAGTGAGAGTGAGAAAGAGGATGATCCCATAAGAACCTAGGCAGTGAATGCAGAGAAAACATCCAAATCTTCCGTGAGAGTAGCATTCCCAAACAGAGTAGGAGCTAAGTATGGCAACTGTTTGCAAGGCATCCGTGATAAGTCTCAGATTATTATCAGTCACCAGTTTGCAAGCTGGGAAGAAACCCAATGTGTGCAAATAATGCGAGCAAGGCTTCACATAAAATTCACACCTCACCAGGCACTGAATGACTCACAAGGGACAAGCTCTCAATTTGAAGGAAGTGTGGGAGGGTTTTCACAAGGAAGTCACATTTCAACACACACCAGATGACTCCTGATACATATGATCAGTATCATAGAAGGCATGTGATTGTAGGGAGTGTGGGTAAGACTACACTCATCAGGTTAGTAGAAAACACATGTGGGAAGAAACACCATGTTTGTCAAAAAAATAAAAGAGTAATAAATTCATCTAACAGCTATCACAAGCCAGCAGCCTTTAGCTCAGACAGAACTTGAGATATATGAGTCAGGAGTTTCTCCAACAGTGTACAGGCTGAAGAAATGCTTAAGCATTTTTCCATTTTGATGATGAGAAATGGTTAGAGAAACAGAGGAGTGTTGCTGGAGATTAGGGGGATGTTGACTTACAACCCTTACACACATTTTCACCAACCTGTTCTGTTCACGCTAATAAATGTTGTCTGCATACACATCTGAGGATCAAGTTACATGCCATGTCTCCTATTACTGTTTTGGACAGAGGTTTTAGGTCAGGTTTCCATAAGACTTCCTGGAGCTGTACACCTGTATTTCCTTTGGGTGTAAGAGCGGTGTATCTGTTCAAGGAACGTGGGAGAGAAACCTGTTTTTGAATATGCATTGGGGTGTTTAAGAGCGAGCTCTTATATCCAGGGAGAAAGAATTGCCTCTTTTTGACTTTGGCTCTGATACTGCCCCAGGAAATGGCATCTTCTGGTTCTTCTGCCTGCTGTTTCCAGGCTCTTTAGCCTCAGTGTTGAAGCCCAACAGATGGAAGATGCAATTACATGTAAGTGTTTTTATGACTATATGGGTGTCATGGAAATGTGCACTTGTGTGCATATCAGGGAATTGTAAGGACAGATGTGTGTATGTGCTTGTGTTTATGAGTAACACATATCGATATGTGTGTCTCTCCTATATGCCAACTATCCTCTTTCATCTGGGTCTTTGGGGGAGAAACCAATGCTCCTGAGACAGAAAGGGTCCCAGTATTATTTGCAGGTGTGTCTGAGGGTAGAGAACTCACATTGAGTATGATGGGGGCTAGGAAGAATCAGCGAGAAAAGTTCCAAAGTTTCAGGGTCTGTGCCATCATGCGTAGACACACTACAATTAGGAATCCATCTACACAGATGCTGCACCCAGTTCATGGACACCTGTGGCCCCCAGGAGGGGGCTGCTCAGAACTATAGATGAGCTGGTGCCAGATATGTGTCTAGGTGAATACCTCAGGTAGTACAAGGGCTTGGGTAGCAGTACTCATTTGTCCAGCCAGAGAAGAATTGGAGAGTATTAAATGGCAGATTTTCAATGGCTAGAGCGAGAAAGTTGCAATTTTTGCTGAGACTTGATTTGGGCCATGAGATTTGTTCTAATCCTAAAAAGGGTTTCTTTTGCTGATGAGTCAAGTGTGTAATTTGTATATATTAGGTAAAACATTATGCAAAATGTCTGTGAGGTATATCTGCTGGATAGCATGATTTGACTTTATATTTATTGGCTTTGTATCTGGATGATTCATTCTAAAATACTGTTACTATTTTGTGATATAGTTCCATGAGCTCTGGGATTTCACCTCCTATTTAATCTCCCATTCCCCAAATCCATTTTCCCTCAATTGATTTCTTGTACATTCTTAACGATAGTACAGTTCTTCATAAACAGTTATAAGGTCACTCTTGCAGACATGCACAGACAATAGCAGAAAGTCCAGCATGCTATTGGCATGCCAATTTTTACAATTTCATTGGGACTCCACCTTTGATCTGCAAGCAGAGATGTGTACTGCTTTTGATCCTCACATGCAGATATGACAGTGTCCATTAGATCGTTATTGTACTTCCTCTTAGATGTAAATCCACAAAATCAACAGCAGGAAAAAAAATAGAAATTAACAACACCATGAAGTTACATAACATGCTACTGAATGACTAATGTGTCACTGAAGGAATTAAAGGAAATCAGAAACTTTCTTGCAGAAAGCAATATGATCTATGAGGGAGTAAAGAATTGATTATGAGAAAAAAGTTTTGAAGAAATGAACATAAAAACAAAATCATCAGAATCTGTGAGATAGTGTTTCTTCTGATCTTTGTTAGTGGGATATGTCTCCTGTAGCAAATAGATAGAAGATTTTTGTTTTTTTTTTTTTAACCCAGTCTGCTAATCTATGGCATTTGATTGGTGGGTTTAACCATTTCCATTCAGGATTAATATAAAGAGGTGGTAATTTGGCCCTGTCATTTTAGCAATGGGATATTCATTGTTTGATTTTTTTCTTGTTATTTTACTGAGATGTTCTTCACATTTGCCTTTACTTTTTGTGGGTGCTAGTCCTTTTCTCCATCAAGACAGTATCTTTTAAAGTATAATTTGCAGAGCAGGTTTGGAAGAATTGTATTCATTTTTCTCTTAGATGTTACATTTTATTATGTTTCTTATAATGAAAACACACTTCAAAAATTTACTGGGCACTGTTTTTTCAGACCCACTCTTGGATAAATACTTGAAAGAAGTCCCCACAACCTGTCTGGAAACTCAATGCTACAAAACAATCAAATCAGCAGCTAGTTGCACAAATATACAGTACTGACATGTCCAACAAAATTATCTTATATACTCTGAGCTCTGACTTAGTGGGTTAAATCTAAGCTTTCTCATGAAAGTTCCAAAGCCTGTGATGGCTTGGCTTATTTCATATGGCCAAGCATGTCGCCTGTTCTTGGTTCTTAGTAGAGATTGGTGATCTCTAACCTTAAGGTTGCAAATGAAAATCTATTTGCTCCAAATACCTTTAGCACTTGTTTCTTCTCTTACTTCCAGGAGAGAGAAAAACTCCAATTTCACACTCCACATATCCTCAATGTACAAAGTGGATCAGGTGAAAACTGGGGATTGGGAACACTCACCCTGACCCTGACCCTAACCGTAACTCTGACCCTGACCGTAACCCTGACCCTGACACTGACCCAAACCTGACCCAGACCCTAACCCTGACTCTGACCCTGATCCCTAACCCGTAACCCTAACCCTAACCCTGACCCTGACCCTGACCCTAACATACATGCACCCCCATGTTCATAGCAGCACAATCAATAATTGCAGAAACTGGAAAGCAACAGAAATGCCCATCAACAGAAGACTGGATAAGAAAGCTATGGCTTTCTTACTCCATGGAATATTACTCAGCTCTTTAAAAAAATGAAACGCATTTCTTTGTGACCAAATGGGCCCAACTGGAAACCATCATGCTAAGGGAAATAAGTGAATCACAAAAGGTTACATATCACATGTTTGCCTTAATTTAACTTGAAACGCTGTCGATTTGTAAAAAAAAGTACCAGTGAAAAGTAGTATTACATTGTTAATTAACCCCGTAATGTTGGAAAACGTTTGTTGATATTATATTATGGCATTTAATTGGTCGAATTGATAATCTGCCAGCTATATCTATAGACCAGAGTTGGTCTCCTCAAGAAACTGTTGAATTCAGCTGTACAATAAGGTACTGGACACAATGCAAGGTACATGCTTGCATTAAAAGGAACAAGACTAGATTTGAACTGTAACACTGCAATAAGGTAGAGCAATCCACCATGGGGGAGGGCAAGGGCAGGAGAAGAGGGGACATCAGAGCATATAAAACATTATTATAATATTAAATGCAATAAAAAATAAAAAATGAAAAACAAAAAGAAGGATATGGTGCAAAACATTGGATCCCTCAACTGATTTGTGAGAAGAAAGCTCCTGACTGTTGTGTTGGGATAAGCTCACCTCTGACCATTACAGCCACTTGGGGAGTGAACCAGTGGATGGATAATCTTTCTATCTCCTCTCTATTGATCTATCATTCCAGGAAAAATAGTTAAATCCTTTACAAGAAGAAAGAAATAAAAGATTCAGGCAGCTTGAGATGAAACCAGAAGCATGTGAAGTGGGAGACTTGGAACATCAGCCTCCCCAGGTGATGCCACTTGACAAATTCTGAAACTAGGAAAGAGAAGCCCTGTGACAAAGCACAGGTTGGAAAGTGTCAGAGTGTTTGGAAATGGGCATTACTGAGAGAACAAACTGAAAGAGTTTGTGTGCCTGGAGCTTCATGCTAAACCTCTCCATCCTCCTGTGCTGTGGTAATCCCGTGTTGTCCCTGAAAACACGTAGGCAATGAAGGTGAGAAATCTTTCTCTGAGAATAAAAACTGCTGTGTGAGCCAACTTTCCTTCAGTTGCTGGCAGAGTTCCCTCAGGCTACCCTCATTAAATCTGCTCTTCTCTCTAAGTCCTTTTGTTTCTCAAGTATGAACTATGCCCCCTTCAGCAGTACTCAGTGCCATGCGATTTTGTCCCAGTGAGTTTTCAAGGTGGAAGGATGCCGTGCATATTTCAACTGGGATCATGTTGAATAAGTAGCTTGCTCTTGAGAGTAAAGACCTCTGAATTCATACAACAAATATACAAGCACGGCTTTTTCATTTGTAAATTGCATAGAGCTTACAATTTCTTTCTCTGGCATGGTGCCATTTGTGTATACAAAGTTTACTAACTTTTGTGGTCCCTGGTATTAGTCTCTTATTGGTGTATATTGTCTTGTATAGATAAAACTTTACTTACTTTTATGGGATAACTTACTTACAAATTACATAAATTTTCCTGTTTGCTCTGTAGTAGTTCCCTCCTTGTGTAGGTAGCTGTTTCATGTGCTTCCAGTGCTCCTCCGACTTCCTCTTTGGCGTTGTGTACTCATCCCTATGTCTATATCTTTTAGAATGTCTCTGGTTAAAATATCCAGGATTATATTTAATGGTAGGAATGAGAATGTACCTTTTTATTGGTTCAGAATCCCAGTGTAAGTCCCCAGAAACTTGGCCACATTCAATATACTGCTGGGCTGTAAGTGCTAAGTGCAATCCTTTAACAAGAGATATTCCTCATTGCAGACTTTGCTTTAGGGTTTGAACATGAATACAGGTCATTTGTACCTTTCATAAAAAGTTAAGTATTTTTGTTGTAAAGGTTGATATACAGAGAGGAGCAGAGACACAGAGGAAGTTCTTCCATCTAATGAATTTACACCCCATGTGAACACCACATGTGGCTGGAGTTTAGCCAATCTGAAGCTAGGAGCCAGGAGCTTCTGCTGGTCTCCCATGTGGATGCAGGGTCCCAAAGCTTTGGGCCATACTTGACTGCTTTTTTAGCCCATAGGCAGGGAGTTGGGTGGAAAACAGGACCGCCAGAATTAGGCACAGCCCCCATATGGTATTCTGACATGCACAAGGCAAGGACATTAACCACCATGCTATCACATCAGGCATGCAGGCTGTATCTTTAAAAAATGCTTTTTCTCTGTACTGAGATTATCATGGCTTTCATTTTTTATAGGCTATAGCATGTGTCACATTTACTGCCTTCCACTATCAAACAAACACTGCATAATGAAGTTTATGGTGATCTGCGGGATTTGATGAGTAGTGTTTTCCTGAGGATTTTTACAATGAATTCAATCAGGGATACTTCTCTGTCTAGTTTCATTGTGCTTTGTGATTAAGCAAATCAATGCGCTTTGAGATTAAGCACAACATTCTCAGAAGTTTGAGAGGATTTCTGCCTTAAATTTTTTAGAATATCTAGAGAAGAATTGCTATTGATTAGTCTTGGAATTTATGGTAGAAGCTCCCATTGAAGCCATCTAATCTGAGCTGCTTTATGTGGTCATAGTCATAATTCCTTCATCTGTAACTACCTCAGTTATTTCTCTATTTTGGTCAACTATGCCATCATGGCTGAATATGGCTATGTATTTAGAAATTTCTCTATTCTTGTTTGTTGCAAATAATGTTGTAAGATCACGATAGCACAGGGGCTTGGAGGTTGGGCTTGGCTGGGGAGAGGGGGCTGAGCAACACTGGCACTGCTGCCAGAGGAGGGCAGGGATGGGGGTTGTGTGTGACACAGAGAAAAAGAGTAACAGACTCTGCGTGTGTTATTCCTTTACAATCACTGCGTTAGAGAAGGAGGGAATGCTGCAGAACAACCTAATCTTGAAGCTATTCTAGGGATGCTTGAGTTTGGAATCCTGTTAGGATAAGATGAAGCATGCTGATTTTTCACCAATGAGTCTCCATTCAACTGTTCAAAACTACTTCTATGACTCACAGTGCCTTTTGCATAGGACTAGCCTGAAACTAGCCAAGGAACTGACCTGTACTTTGGTCATGTAGCTAAGGATATCTTCATCCTTATCACAGATGATGGGCGAAATTTGGGAATGGTTCACCAGCTATCTATCAAGGAACATTCACAAGAAAAACTTAGTTTGTGTGTGTGTGTGTGTGTGTGTGTGTGTGTGTGTGTGTGTGTGTGTGTGTGTGTGTGCAAGAGAGCCAAAATCAAGGCGGAATATAGAAAAAACAGGCCGTGCAAATGAGAATCCATTTTTGTTGGGTGCTGCTTAATATATTGTTACATAGATTTTTCATCTTCCAATACTTGTCCTGATATTTCTTTTTCACAGCTCATAGGAAATAAATGAAGAGCAAGCATCACATTCTCAGAGCTGTTTGACCATGCAACAGAATCATAATTATTGAACTTGATTCCCATCATGTGGAACCACAATTCAGACCTATACAACACACAGCTGGGATATTAATATTACTGCATCACAATGTCCTAATACATCCTCAAATAAGAGCACCTGGAACATGTTAATCGTTAAGTGGAGGAGAGAAGGAGGGCCTCTGTCCTCAGTATAGTGAGAGTCCTGATCCTTGTGAGTTAAAGATGAACTGCCACCGAGCAAATCATACCTCTGTGTGCCACAGGTTCTTACTGGCAAACTAACAGCAATGGAAAAGACAAGAACCTCACTTCTCCGACAAGATAACAGAGTGAAGCCCAGGTCTTTGGCAGCACAGTTATTAGGAAAGCATATCTCCTGGCTTGTGGTTTCATTGTCATTCTCTTTATAGAATCACATCGGCAGAGGATGGCCAAAACCTTGTGCCACAATGGAGAGTCCTTGATCCACTAAGGAGACCACATTCGTCTAGGTAGAACAGGGACCCATGAGAATAGTTTGACACTGCGTTGGAGCTGTCGGTTGTATGAAGTGGGCACCCTCCTCAGCGAGGTCCAACTATGGGGGACAGATACATTCCAGAAGCTGTTGTGCACCTTGGATTTGTGGAGTAGCACGCAGTTGCCATAGGGGCATGTTGGGTTGCCTGTCTGAGTGTGTGTCGGGGGGTGGTTGGGTAGAATGCTGTAGCAGTTTGACGCCCATAGGATTGTAAGCCAGTTGCCATAAGTGATGTAGAGCTCTGGATGAAAAGAAGTTCACAGGCATGGGGGTTGATGAGTTGGTCCAAAGGGCAGGTGACAGCACAGCAACTTTGGTGCACCTTGAGCTCAGCGCTCACTCTTGCTTCACACACCTAAGCCCATGTGGCTGTTCAGGTACAGGGAGCAACCCCATTGGCTGCCCATCTGTGACTCACAGGCCTATGTTGCCATACCAGCAGTCTACTCAACAGGCGCTGGGTTACAACCGTCCCAGAATGCTACAGCCTCAGCATTCTAGAAAAGCCATGGTGACAGACAGGCCCCATTTGGCCTGGGGCGAAAGAAATCAGGAGGTTCAAGCTCTGCTTTCCGTGGTCTTTCCCAATGCCCAACTGCTGACCTCCATTAAAACAGACACACACATACACACACAGAGCAACAGCCCATACCAGGGACTATGTCCAACCTTGGTGGAAGACAGCTGTCTGTGAATTTATCAGGCTTGGGTTTCTAATGAGTGGGAGTGTGCCAATATGCTGAAAATGATGTGAAGCCCAGGACTTTTTCAATTCTTTTATTAAGAAAGCATTCTCCCAGGTTGCGGTTTCATTGTTATTCTGTTTATAATCACTTCGGCAGCGATGGCCATAGCACTGAGCCACAATGGGGAGTCCTTGAGCCACTCTGGGGACCACATTTGTTTAGGTAGAACAGGGACACAAGAAAATGGTTTGACACCATGTTGGGGATGTCCTTTGTATGAAGTGGGCACCCTTCTCAGTGATGTTTAACTATGGGGGACAGATACATGGTAGCAACTGTCATGCATCTCAGATTCCTGGAGTAGCACGCAGTTGCCATAGCAGCATTTTGGGGTGCCTGTGTGACTGTCTTTTGTGTGGCTGGGTAATTGTAGCAGCTTGACACCCATAGGATTGTAAGCCAGCTGCCACATTTGGTTTGGTTGTTAAAGGGTTTATCCTTTGCTATCAGTGGGCTGGAATGATTTGTGTATGCATGCTTGTGATGATCTGATAGCCTGGGCCATTTGCACTCTATGCAGACACATTCAGCAACAGCAGCAGCAACAGGCACTGTTAGTGCAGGTTGTCATGGCCTTGACTACACAAGAATCCCCTGAGATATGGCTTAACATGATGGACTGGTAGTCAAAGACGGGTAAGTATCTGGTAAGGCTCTACCAACCTAAGCCAGGCGCCATGAGCCAGGTCATTTGCTGATGACGGGTAAGGAGAGCCCACTCCAGAACACCTAAGACAGGCACGGTCCCGTGATTAATAAAACAAAAAGGTAAAGTTGTAGGGAGCCTGCAGCCCACACCCTAGACGGACGGCACTGAACTGCTGCTTTTTGCTGTGGTAGAAAAAAACAAGTCTCAGGAAGTCTACTGTGATTGTCCCAGGGGTGCGTGGATGGCAAGTGGACAGAGCGTGATCTGAGTGAGGATTGGCCTGCCCACTGCATGCAGAGGTGAACTTTACATTGATTGGCCATGTTACCCAATATAAGGGAGCCAGAGAAATGGGAGGAGGAGAGAGGCAGAGAGCACACCTCGCCAAGATGTAGCTTCATGGCGTGCCTCGCGATGTGGCGTCTGCATGGTGGCAGCTGCATGCTGCCACTGTGTGGCCGCTGTGCACCAGTTTTGCTGTGTTGTCTCCACAATAAAGGTTCTACAAAGACAACAAGTGTCTGGGTTTGACTTGCTGACCAAGGGACCCCGACACCTGGCCTTACCTCTGTAAAGTCTACTTCCCATTTACGTCCTGTTTCCCGCCCCCAAACCCGAGTACCTGTATGTGGTAATCCCCTTTTGCTAGTTTTCATTACCTGGCATCCTGCACACCATGCCACTATTAGTTAGGCCTCAGAGTTTTGATGTGGAAATCTGAGGGAGGCAGTGTTGAATAGATCCAGCAGTTTCCTCTACCCCAAGTGGGTGGCTTCATGTAAGTTGGTGATAAAAAATTTCCCCAGGTTTGCAGGTAAAAGCAGTCTTCAATCTGAGTCTCTGTACCAATTGTCCGACTTGGTCTCCTGGAGGTGTTGGCGTTGGATCCACTCCAAATCTTCTGAGGTGTAGCTAGGCTGGGGTGGCAAGGCAAGGAGCTCTGGTATTGGTATATCAATTGCTGCTATCTGGACAGCTTCTTCCTCCTTTCTCCTGGAGTCTCCAACAGCTATGGCCAATCTTTTTGCTTCTTCATCTGCACGGTGGTTCCCCACTGCCTCAGCAGTGTTTATGGACTGATGACCGGGTATGTGCCCTATGGTAGCCGCCCTCGATTTCTCTACAGCTGCAAGCAGGTGTTATATTTCTGCCAGGTTTCGCATCTCCTTCCCCTCCGTTGTCATGAAGCATCACTCTTTGTATATAACACAGTGAACATGCACAGTACCGAAGGCATACCAGCTGTCTGTGTAAACAGTCACCTGTCTCCCTTCCACTCTTTTGAGAGCCTCGGCCAGTGCAATTACCTCTGCCTTTTGTGCTAAAGTCCCTGGGGGAAGGGCTCAGCTCCAGACTATTTCTCCGTTGTGGTTGACCACCGCTGCCCCCCCCCTTGCACACTATTCTTCACAAAGCTACTGCTGTCTGTGTACCAGGTCAAGTCACTGTTAGGCAAGGGCATGTACAGGAGATCATGATGAGCTTGAGTGACTTCTGACAGGATCTCATGGCAGTCGTGAGGGGGGTCTCCATGTCCGAGTTAGGCAGCAAGGTGGCGGGATTCAAGATGGCTGGTTCGAGGAACACAATTCTGGGCGAATCTAGTAAGAGCCTCTAATAGTGAGTGAGCCTTGCATTGCTCATCTATTTACCAGGGGGTTGTCTCAGGATTCCCCCTACAGCATGAGGAGCTATGATCTTTAAGTTCTGGCCAAAAGTCAGTTTATCTGCATCTTGTACCATGAGCACAATAGCAGCTATGACATGGAGACATGGTGGCCAACCAGCAGCCACATGATCAAGCTTCTTTGATAGATAAGCCACTGGTCGCTTCCATGGGCCCAGGTTGGGTTAGGACTTCTTTTTCAATCCCCATTCTCTCATCCACGAAGAGGATAAATGGTTTTAATGGGTTAGGATGTGTCAGTGCTGTGACTTTAAGGAGGGCGGCCCTGAGTTCTTCAAAGGCTTGCTGGTGTTTTTCCAGCCACTCCTAGTCTTTTGCTCTTTAGCAGCTTCATATAGGGGCCTAGCCAACTCTGCATAACTTGGTATCCAGAGTCTGCAATAACCTGTTGACCCCAAGGATTCTCTCACCTATCTTGGGGAAGTGGGCACGGGAATTCTGAGAATAGCTTCTTTCATGGCTTCTGTTAGGCAGCGAGCCCCCTCATTGAGTTTATATCCCAGATAGGTTACTAATTGTTTGCAGATCTGAGCCTTCTTTTCACTGACCCGATAATTCAATCTTTCCAGCTCTTTGAGCAAGTCTCTAGTAGCCTTCTGGCAATCTTCCATAGTCGGAATGGCGAGGAGTAAATCATCTACATTTTGCAGCAGAATTACTGAGGAGTGTGCCTACCTATATGGTTCTAGGTCATGGCTAAGTGCTTCATTAAAAAGGGTGGGTGAGCTTTTGAGTCTTTGGGGCAGCTGAATCAAGGTCAGCTGATCAGTCTTGCCTACTTCACACCACTCAAAAGCGAATATCGGCTGGCTTACTGGGGCCAGGGCTATGCTGGAGAAGGCATTCTTCAGATCAAGGGTAGTATAACAATCATGCGAAGGAAGGATGTGACTCAGAAGAGTATATGGATTAGGCACTGAAGGTCGAATATCTTCCAGTCTCTCATTCACTCTCCTCAAATCTTGGACTGGGCAATAGTCCTGCCCATTTGGCTTTTTCACCAGGAGCAATGGCATGTTCCATGGAGAGTGGCAGGCCTTTCCAACACCAGCCACTATCAACCGGTGAATGTGGGGCGTGATGCCTTGGCAAGCCTCAACTGGCACAGGGTACTGCTGTGCCTGTATGGGTTGTGCATTGGCTTTAAGTTCTACCACCACTGGGGACAGGTGTGATGCCAATCTCACTCCTGCAATCTTGGCCTGGGCCTGGGGGCACGCCTTAACCCAGTAGTCCATGTCTTTATCCCAGGCAGCTAGGGGTTTGTGAAAGAGGTGGTGCTCATCAGCCAGTGACAGTGAGTACATAGAGCAGCTGCCCCGACTGTCAGTTACTTCTATTCCATTTGGCTCAAAGCGAATGCAAGCCCCAATCTTGGTGAGCAGGTCTCTGCCCGGTAGTGGTGTCGGGCTCTCTGGGACCACCAGGAATGAATGTGTGACCTGGTGCTTTCCTAGGTCTACCTTTCTATTGCTTGACCATGAACAAGCTTTCGTCCCTGTTGTTCCTTGTACTATACTAGTCTTATCAGTGAGGGAGCCATGGGCTTGGTTAAGCACAGAGTACTGGGCTCCCGTGTCCACCATAAACCCTATTGGTTTCTCCTCCACATGTAAAGTTACCTAAGACTCAGGGAGGGAAACTGAGCCCTGACTTCTCTAGTCTTCCCCCACTAGCATTACTCGGGCTGTGTTCACTGCCTCTACTCTCTCCCTCTCCCTCTGATTCCTTCTGAGTTGTGGACATTCCTTCTTCGAATGTCCCAACCCACGGCAATCGAAGCATTGTGTTCTGTTTAAACTGGACATGTTCCAGTGGGGGCTCCCTCCTCTTTCTTGGGATCTAGGAGGCCTCGGCCCATCTCTGACCCCAGCCAAAAAGATTCTTGCCATTTCCCTTTGCCGCTTCCTATTTTCTCTGCTTTGTAGCTCATGATCTTCCTTCCTGATTCTTTCTGCTTTTTCCTCAGAAGTTTCTCTGCTATCTTCATAGCATCCCTAATACTTATCCCCTCAGCTCTTCCTGCTTGTAAAGTTTTCTTCTGACATCTGGGGCTGCCTGGTGGATAAAGGACATAATTACTGCTGACTGGTTATCTTCAGCCATGGGGTCTAAGAGAGTGTACTGCGTACAAGCGTCATAAAGGCATTCAAGGAACGCGGCTGGGCTTTCATTTTCTCCCTGCACAACAGCTTTTATCTTGGCCAAATTTGTGGGTCAGCATGCTGCCGCTCTGAGACCTGCCACAAGAGTCTGGCGATAAGCCAGGAGATGCTCCCTACCTACCAGGGGCCCGAAGTCCCAATCTGGTTTCTCACAAGGGGAAGGTGTCGTCAATGATATTCTGGAGGGTCATAGGACTGCCATTTTCTCACATTTTTTTGAGCTTCATTCAGGATACATTCCCTCTCTTCTGTGGTGAACAGCATCCTGAGCAGCTGCTGGCAATCATCCCACATGGGCCTGTAAGTGTCCATGATCGATTCCACCAGATCAGTTAATGCTCTGGGGTCTTCCAGTTATAGAGGACACTGGAGGAAAAGGGCCAATACTGATAAATTTAGCCTCCCACAGGTCCTGTCTGCCCAATGGTGTGCACAGGCAACAATGGGACTGAATTGCGTGAGGAACTGGGCCCCTTACAGTCTTCCTCTTTCTGGCAGCGAGGTCTCAAATTCCTCCCAAGCTCTAGTGGCGGTGCCAGAAGTGGCATGGCTGCTCCTGCAGCCAGCTGCACCAGAAGGAGCTCTCGGTTGCCATCTGCAGCAGCCCATGCTGGGAGCATGGGTGTGGGTGCCCAGGCTAAGGAAGAGTCAGCCTCCAGGGCAAGCAATGGGACTGCATATGGAAGCGAATTCTTTCCCCCCATTCTGACATTAAAATCCAAATCTATTAGGGAAGGATAGAGTCTGGGATCTTCCTGGAAGACCGGCTTCTTTTGGGCAGCAGTCTGTACCCCCTTCTTGGTTTGACGTGCGAGTCCTGGACAACTAAGGCAGGAAGCACCAAGGTTACAGTTAGTGATCCCTCATCTGGGGATCCTGGAAGGAAATGTCTAATCCTATTAGGAGGGTCCTCTACTAAATCTTGGCACCAGAGAATATACGGAGTCTGGTCTGGATGTCCCACTTTCCCAGGTCTGGGTATAACTGCCTTGGTCTTAGAAACCAGGTCTTGGCAATATGACCCTTCAGGGGGCCAGCCAACCCCAAATTTGGGGCATTTCACAGAGCAGAGGGAGTTCAATTTACCCTTCTTAATCTCCAAGCCCATGTCGCGAGCCCTCTTTTGGATCTCTGAAAAAAGTCTCAGAAGTAGAGACTTGGGGGTGACTAAATTCTGCCCCATTTTTCCTTAATACAATTAATTAAGACAGGTAGAAAAACATAGAACACAATGAGCAATATTGCAAGCTCATAAAGTTTTACAACATCACTCACTTAACCTTTCCTTTCATGCACTCCTCCACACACTCACCACTCTCAAGATTCGGATTGTTACTCAGGAGTGCTCCAAACAGCAACCACCTGGACTGCATGATCAGTGAGTGCAATGCCTTCTACCAGGTGAAATCGTGCTCCTGCACTGGAGGTTGTTTCTATGATTCTTAAAGGGATGGCCAAGTCCCACCACGGTCACTGAAGACGGCTACCCTAAAGCTTCATCACTGGAGCATTGATTGCTCTCCTGAAGCCTCCCTGGCTTCAATGGAACTTCCATCACTGCTCTCCAGGGTGATCAAGTCTCACTGCAGTACCTGGAGCTTCCTTGCTCTCCTCTGGGGTAATCAAATCCCACCAACATGCCTGAAGTTTCCTTGCTCCGCTCTGGGGAAATCAAGTTCCTCCGTGGTTCCTGGGGCCTCATTTGCTCCCCTGAAGCCTCTCGCTTCCAATTAGGTCTAACCTGAGCCCTCCAAGAATACTTAACTCTGATACCAGTCCACTGTTTGGTTGCTCTAAAAGGGGATCGACAATCTCACTGAGGACTCCAAATGTTAGAGTCCAGGCTAAAGCCCCCCAGATGTCAGGGTGCAAGCTAGTCAACCCCCAGAGAATGACAAAGAGTCTCACTGGTAATGCAAACAGCAAACAGAGTTTATTGCACCAGCATACTGTTGCGAAAATACACTTGGGTTACACAGGCCAGCCAAGCCTAGCGTTAGAACCCCAAACAGCTCAAGACAGAAGCTTATATAGGTAGGCCCTTTGGGGCTGGGAAATACATCAAAAGTAACAACTTTACACATGTTTATTTTATGGCCTTCTGGGCACAGGCAGCTTGTTCTGTTCCCATACCCACTATCATCCCATTCTCACACCCTTATCTTCCTCCTGTTCCTGGGACCAAAGAAGAACTGTGTCCTTGTCCACCAGCATCTCTGTCCACAAAGTTGCAAGGCAGCAAACAATGATTTATCGCTAAAGCAGAAACCTCCCAAAGTCCAGATGCTTCCTGGCCTAGCAAAGAAGCAGTTTCTGCAGCACAGGAAATCTGACACAGCCCAATGGAAGCATTCTGTTTTAGTAATATAATATACTATCATAGCATTTACCTATACTGCAACACAAGTAGTTGCCGAAGGGGCATATTGGGGTGCCTTTGTGAGTGTGTGTGTTAAGATGCGCTGAAGTAGCAGTTTGACACCCATAGGATTGTAAGCCCACTGCCACAGGTGGTGCGGAGCTCAATATGACAGAATCTTTCAGACATGGGGGTGGATGAATAGGACCAACAGGCAGGTGACAGAACAGCAAATTTGGTGTACCATGACCTCAGCTCTCACTCTTTCTTCACTAACCTAATCCCATGCAGCTGTCCATGTACAGGGAGCATCCCGATTGGCTGCACATCTGTGACCTCACAGGGCTCTGTGGCCATATCAGCCGTTCACTCACCAGCCGCCTGGTCATAACCGGCCAGGAATGCTATGACCTCAGCATTTTAGGAAAGCCATGGCAACAGACAGGCCCCATTTGGCCCGGTGCAGAAAGTGAGCAGGTGGCTCAAGCTCTGCTTTCTGTGGTCTTTACACTAATGCCCCTCTGCTCACTCCCCTATACACACACACACACATGAACACAGAGAAACACTCACACATGCCCACAGACACACATCCTCACCATCCTCCATGGAAGCCAGCTGTCCATCGGTGTATGTGGCTTGAGTGTCTACTGAGTGGCAGTGTGCCAATATGCTGTAAATGGAGTGAAGCCCAGGGCTTTTGCAACAATGTTACTAGGAAAGTGTTTCTCCCGGGTTGTGGTTTTATTGTCATTCTCTTTAGAGTCACTTCGGCAGAGGATGGCCATAGCCCTGAGCCACAATGGAGAGTCCTTGAGCCATTATAGAGACCACATTCATCTAGGTAGAACAGGGGCCCACAAATATTGTTTGACACTGTGTTGGGGCTGTCATTTTTATAAGTGGGCACCCTGCTCAGTGAGGGTCAACTATGGGGAGAGATACATGCTAGAGCTGTCGTGCATCTGATTCCTGGAGTAGCAAACAGTTGCCCAAAGGGGCATATTGGGGTGCCTGTGTGAATGTTTGTATGTGGGGGTGTGGGCCGTTGTAGCAGATTGACACCCCTAGGATTTGTAAGTCAGTTGGCACAGGTGGTGTGAAATTCTAGATACTAGGAATCTTAGTATGGGGGTGGATGAGTTTGACCAACAGGCAGGTAGGTGACAACACAGCAACTTTGGTAGACTTTGACCTCAGCCCTCACTCTTGCTTCACTCACCTTTTCCCATGTGGCTGTCCACGATCAGGTAGCATCCCGATTGTCTGTCCCTCTGTGACCTCACACAGCTCTGTGTCCCTAAAAGCTGTCCACTCAGTAGCACCTCCTCATACTTGGCCCAGAATGCTATGGCCTCAGCATTCTAGAAAAGCCATGGCAACAGACAGGTCACTTTGGCCTGGTCCAGAAAGCGTACAGGAGGCTCATGCTGTAGTGCATCTCCAGCTGAGTTCTGTACTCAAGAAGGGTGCTTGGATGAGACACAAAGAGAGAGGGACCACTAGGACTTCATGCTCATAATGAACAATGTGGGAAAGCTGTCTGCTTTATTTGCACAAAATCAGTCAAACTGTGGCTCAGACCTTTTATGTCATGGCTTAGTTGGGAATTTCTATGGATAATTCTGCCATTAGTTTTGTCTAGAAGCCATAAAGTTTCTGTTACAATTCTTATCCTGCAGCTCAATCTTGTATCACAAAGAGGGAATCTAAAGAATGAGGAAAGAATGAAAGCTTAATTATAGGTCACTTGAATAGCATAAGGTCAATGGGGACCGCCAAGACTGTAGGAATACTAGAAAGCCCTTTTGCAGGATAACCTCCAAGCTAACATTGATTAAAAAGGCAACCTCACAGTAGCAACCAAATGCCTGGATGGATTAAAATTCTTTCGCAGGGTGGTCTGGTGTTTATGCAAATGAAGGTGGAGCTGCATTCAGGTGGTTGTAGAGACTTCCGCCAGTAGTGCACTGCCAAACAGTGGAAAGTTGCTTGTGGCCCTGCCTGAAATGGAAAAATACCCTTCACACCTTCATCTCTGCTACATCCATTGCATAGAACCCAACATCTCCCCTTTATTATTATGTTGGGGTGCGTAGTTCTCTGCAAGTGGCTTGAATCATGGAGCTCAAACGTTGGAGGATTACTGGTACAAAAAACAATACAAAAAGAAGAACAATTAGTATGATTCCTAAATTTATAAGAAATGAGTAGCGGTATTATTAGAAATAAATGATGAAAGAGATTGTAAGAATTGATTAGTAACACTTCCTGCAGAGAGAGCTTGAAGATGAGAGTGAGAAATTGCAGAAATCTGGGCATGTAATACCTGAATGCTAAGGCTAGTAGATGTATCACTCCATACACCTTTGAGCTGAGTTTTAACATCACTCCAAGAGACATGAGAGTCATTATAAGGGAGAGAAGTGACACAAATTTATCTGCAAGCACTATGGCAAGTGGTACCAAATCTGGTTTTTAAATGTTAAGTTTCATTGTCAATATAAATATCTGCTTCTTCTAATTCACCAATTTTGGGCTGCAAATCTAACAATACTTTCTTATGAACTTATTGCACCAGCTGTAAGAGGTCCAATAAGGGTAACAAATGCAGTGAGGTCCAAAGATAAACCACAAAGCATGGACAAAGTTGTTGAAAACTCCAATGCATAATGAGCAGCATCATAACATCACATATGAGGGCCTTCTCAAGACACCAAAAACACTAGGTATCCGCTTAGAATTATGACAATTAGTGACAACACACTTTGTACAAGTTAGAGCATATACAGAGCCATCTCAGGAAAGTGAGAGGGAGCTTAAGGCTCCATCTTTTAAGGGAAGAATGCTACTCATCAGCAGTCCTTTTGGAAGTAGTTTGAGTCATGCATGGGGCTGTCTTAAGTGGTAGATGGTAGTCAGCAGATGTACACGTGGTGTGTCCTCATGGCAGGTCTTGATCCGTGCAAAACTTGGCCTTTAAAACATTTCCTGGTGGAAGTGTCCATTGATCTCAGCAAGGGTAGCACTGAGACTAGTGAAACATTTTCTATTGTTTTGGCCAGGGGAAGGCAAGAATGAGACATAGCACCAGGGTTCCTCCCAGTACCTAGGTCAGTACTCTTCCTCTGGGCCTTTGGGAAATTGTGCTGTAAAGACAGTCTGTGGGATGTCAGGCTTATAAGTTAGCCATACCTACATAAATTCTTGAGATCTACCTGTATATTCTGAGAGGCCTAAAGGAGTTTTTAGAGAGGAAGTAGAAGAGAAGTGAACAGAAAGTTAATCACTCTTAGTAAGAATATCATGTGAAAACTAAATAATAAATTTAAAATAAAGATACATTGTACTTTGAAAAGGCAGTGAAAATATGTCATGAGTAACCTGGTTATTAAGTGAACTTGAGCACAAACATATGGATGACAAACATTTTCAATGATAGTCTGAGATTTTCATTATGTGAATCTAAAAACAATATTAGCTAAGGGCAGCACAATAAAGTAGTTTCTGTAATTATCTAAGATATGTAAACATTTTGAAATAATAAATTGGCTAGAATAACCTGTTGTTTGTAGAAAACAAGTTTGCATGGTTATTCAGATGGTTTACAAATATAGATGAAGGAGAATACAAAGTGGATCATGATAAAGATTTTATCAAGATGGCTTAGGAAACATATATTAGACAAATACAGCTGTTCCCTAAATAAATTTTGTTACAAAACTTTAAGAGTTAGTTAAAAGTATTTCATTTCTGAATTAGTAAACAGACAATTAAAAATTGTATTTTGCAATAACTAGCTGGGAAAAAGTGGCATAAAACTAAGATCTATCATGTGCCCATTTCTTGTCTGATCTCAAGGAACATTGAGACCAGACAGTAAAACACACACACACACACACACACACACACACACACACACACACACACACACTCATTTTTTTTAACTATAGAAGACTGTAAGAATAAAATTTTTAAAAATTCTGACAGCAAGACATACAGCAAGACAGACATAGGTGGCCACCACACTCATTCAATTTTAAATGGCTAATGAAGGTCTCATATGGATACTGACTCAAGAAGTTGTTTTGTATCCAGCCCTCTTGAGTCCCAGATGAGTACTCAAAACAAGCAAATTTGGATGATGAGGTACTTGTATATAGGCAGAGGTCAGTGCAAATCCTGCAAGTGAGAAATCCAGGTCTGGCAGCTGGGAACGCGTAAATCATCATGGTGGCCTCCTCCAGACTACCAAGTCAGGCTCCAGAACACAGGATGGTGACTACCCTCTGACTGAGGCCTCCAAAATGTTACAAAGTGCAAGAGAGATCATGTCAGATACATTTAGGATTTACTAAGGCACCTTTACAAGCCAAGCTTGGTGATAGCAGTACTCATTAAAAAATTAGTAAGTGAAAAGTCAACAATGATAACTCAGTTTGAATTGAAACCCTGAGAGAAAAAAATGGTCGTTATTGAAGACCCTGATGTTAGTTATCTTAGCAATATAAATTAACCCAAGAGATATGCAGTCAACAGCCTAGACATATTTACAAAACTTTAAACGTTTATCATTATCTGGCTTTTTTGTTGTTAAGCATTACCTGTCCTGGAACTTTTGGAAATACAAAAATTTGAATTAGACTTTTGTAAAAAAAAAAATTTATGGTAGTAGTATTTTGATATTCCAGAATTATGTTCCACTTAGCATCTGACAACATCTTTAATACAATCCAAATGCCTACTCTGTTGTATTTATTAAGTAAAGCTTTTGAATTTTTAAAATGCATAAAGAATGTCAAGATTTATAACATCTAGTTGAAATAGCAATCTTAAGCAATGTGAACATGCTAAAAGGCAGAAAACACAAAGATTGCTTCAATATAGAATATTATATTCTGAGACACTTCAACAAAGTTAGGGCTGGAGTTCACTGGAGCTAACTAGAAAGATTTAATCATTAATTATATAGACACAGTTAAGAGGAGATGTTATAATAATACGTGCTTTTAAAACTTTGTTGTTCTAACAGAG